>NC_041357.1:13727284-14049784 GCF_900634415.1 Cottoperca gobio
AGAGAGGAGAGAGAGAGAGAGAGGAGAGAGAGAGAGAGGAGAAGAGAGAGGAGAAGAGAGGAGAGAGCGGAGAGGAGAGAGAGAGGAGAGGAGAGAGAGACAGAGGAGAGGAGGAGAGAGGAGAGGAGAGAGAGAGAGAGAGGAGAAAGAGAGAGAGAGAGGAGAGAGAGAGAGAGAGAGTATCCATTTTAAGTAAAACAGCTGCATTTGTTACATGGACTTTTAACATGGTTTTAAAACCTCACAAGCAACTTTGTCAAAGACTTCAAACTCGCGGTCAAACAAACACAGATGTCATGAATATGATTGTGTGGAGTCAGTTTGAAAGTTGACTCGTAAGTGAAGTTCATTAAGGTGTCTTTGAACACAACAAGAGTCTCTTTTAAAATAGCCCCTGCTTGCACCCTCCTCACCATCTCTCCATGAGACATTAATGCACCAAGTCTCTAAAAGTTAAAGTTCATTGCAACTGAAATGAATGTAAACCAACAACAGCTGACTCAATCAAACCTATGATATGGCTTTAGAAGATGGTCAAGCAATAAGCAAGCACGTCATGTACTTATCAGGCTGTAATATGCAAAGACACAAGTGGGATCCTTTAACATGTTTCTGCCGTTGCGGTGCAGTTGGGCAGTCTGTCTGGCAGAGTCAAGAGCCACAGAACTGATTCCAGGTCTGCGTCTGAGGACGAGCAGCAGCAGGACACCGTGGACCAGCTGGAGATGAAATTCTATGAAACCCAACTCGAACTGTACGACACCAAGTTTGAGATCCTGAAGAATGAGGAGCAGCTGCTGTTGGCTCAGATAGACACGCTGCGACGCCAGATTAAAGGTAGACTACACATGACGAGCAGCATTGTGGTAAACAGTAGATGTGTAGGCCACTTCCTTTTGAGAAAAGACTAATCCCTGTAAAAGACAACGACGTCTCTGTGTTTGTTAACACCTTTTTCTTCTTAAAGAAAGCATAACACCAGAAGCTTTAAGTACAAAATAGTGAGAACGGTTACCTCACACTTTTTAACTATAATTGGAAACGGTCCTCACACAAATTGCTGCCTGAACACTGTATGTAAGTATATGCAGTAATACAGTGAATAATGCTTTGCAGTATAAAAGCAATAAACACAAGCTTACCTAAAGGGTCAGGTCACCTAAGCAACAACAGTATTAAAGTACTTTAATACTGAAAGAAAACTTAAAAACTCGGCTTATTCTCGGGTAAGTTTGGAAGTTATAAGGATAAGGAGTGTCTTTTTCTTTTTGATTTCCAAGTGGATTTATGGCTGTTTATGCATCAGAGATAATGACAAAATATATGTGCATCATGTTTGTGTGAGTTATGACTCTAAAGGCCCTGTCACACATATCCGTATGACAGAAACGTATGCCGGCGCATACGAAATATCAGCAATAGGTTGATATAAATTAAGGGTAAGTTGTGATCGTTTGAAGAACGCAGACGACACGCCGAACACGCCAGACATACGGCCCTGTCGCACAGCGTATGGCAGAAACATGCCGGCGTATATGAAAAGTAGCTCAAAATGTGTCAGAGTCCAAATACGTCCAACTTTTCCCACAGCGGTGTTGTAGCTGACGTATACATAACAAATTATTATACGTATGTCAAACATTGATAGCGTATCACTTACTTATTTAAAACGTATCAGAGCGTCTGGCCAACGGAGCTGGAAAAGTGCCATCTGGTTCACGTCATGCTGATGCTGGAGAACGGCTAACATGCTGAACGCTAGCTGTACTGTAGAAACACGTTTAATAATGCCGTCGTCAGGCATCATCTTAACATAGGGTAGGAATAGGGTATCCACTCGTTATCAATAAGTTGGCTGTAGGATTCACCGTCAGCCGACGTAACCTATATCTAACGTTCCTCTAATGTAGTCATGTAGGTATTCACGTACTATATTTACGTAGGTAAGTATTCACGTACGTATTCACGTATGTCTAACGTAACGTCTGCATATCTTATGAAGCACACGTCGAGTACGTCCGGTAATTTTGAACATGCTCAAAACATCAGCGTTCAACAACGCACCCCAGCGTAACACAGTGAGCTCTTAACGAACACTACTTATACCTTACCTTATATCAACGTACACCAGCGTGTAGCCGATATTTTGTATACGCCATATTTTTGTATATCTTATGCATTCGTCTGATACATTTTGTATTAGGAAGTGATACTCTATCAATAGGTTAGACATGCGTATCTGTATATATTCACTTTTCCGATCCGATGAAAAGTTGGACGTATTTGGACTCTGACAAATTTTCTTATGCCGGCATACGTTTCATATGTGTGACAGGGCCTTAAGAAGTACAATTTTGACGCAAATTGTGTCTATTAAGCAGGTGGAGGAGCGTCTCGTCTTAATTTTAATTTGGTGAACTGACCCTTTTTAAATACTTACATGTGTTTTGAGGTTGACTCTGTGAAATGGCACATTTTAGGCCATATGTTTGTGGTAGTGTTTTATTGGACTGCATTAATACTACAATATAATGCTACACTTCACATCGAGTTGAGTCATCTGACTCAGTGTCAGTTATATTTAAACACGCTACACGATTTTTCACATTTACTGCAGGACTGTTTGTACTGGATTATCTTATGATGTACAGGGGTTTCTGTTTTTCTGGTCACTCAGTCATGTTCACACAGTTTACTTCGGGGAAATATTTTGTGCATGTAAATAGTTCCCTAATTGCTCCTCCTGGGACGTGTGATGTTTGCTTCCAAGTTGTGTGTGTATGCACGTGCTGTGTGTCTGCCTGTCTGTGTCTGTTACCTCGACCAGTTTCAGGTTTATTTTCCCAACTAAAAAGCAGCAAGGTGTCCTCCACCAGTTGCTGCTCAGTAAAGACAGACAGTCAGCGGGAGGACAGCGACAAATCTGAGATGTCACAAATCAAAGGAGACTGCTGAGTTTATGGAGCCTTTCAACAGAGTTCAAAGTTTATACTGTGATTAAAATGCTCATCAATGGGCAAGGACTTTTCCAATGCCATTGTTGGAATATATTAATTATTGTATTAGCCATCTATTTATTTTCTCACTCTGTGTTGTAGAGCTGAAGGAGGAGGTGGTGTACTATGATGTGTGTGAGGATCCGGAGGAGCTGCAGAGCTTGGTTTATACAGGTGTTCAACAAAAAGACTCTCCCACTGTCAGTCAGCTCAAAAGAAGCCTACAGACCTTGGAGACCAAGAGAAGCGGCATCTGTGCCCGGCGAGCTTATTTCCGCAACAAAAAGGTGCGGGCAAGTTCCATCGACATTGATTAACAAGTCATGATCTGTGAATAGTAGATAATACAATAGATTGGAAATGTTAATGAAAAAAAGATTGTGGCATTTCCCTCACTCTACCCTCTTCATGTCTCTTTTATTATGGAAAATGTTTTTACTATACTGTTTTATTTTTAGCTGACAGTTATTAAAGCACAGTTGGTGCAGTTGGCGTTCTCTTCTGTTGCTGGCTGCATGTTCATTTGTCTGATTTAAAAAAAGAAATGAAAACATTTTATTTCTCAGAACAAAGTGGAAAGAATCCCCTGGTTAGTTAGAGGCTTCCAAGAATCACGTACAATAATCTACAGGCATGAATATTTAACAAAGCAGTAAAAAAGTGGAACATTGTGAAAAAAAAACGAGACGTTAATTTCCACTCGTTATCGCTTTCACTGCATTTTCTGAATTTTTAAGGACATTACATACATTCTGATGTATTATTGTTTGGGTGTGTTTTTAGGATCAGTGCATGGAGGCCCACGAGCAGAAGCAGCTGCCCGCCAAGCAAAGCTCCTTACTCTTCAACCAGCACCATCAGGTCCACCAGGTACGTCACCACAGCAACGAGACAACCCACAGAGGAGCTTGTATCATCGCCAGAAGCCGCAAATGAAAGCGTGTTCACTTCTTTGTCTCTAATACCTATCGCTGTCTCCTTCTGTTGTCTGCAGAGACGAGAGAAGAGGAAAGAGGAGGACCAGATGAGGAAACAGTGGGTGGACCAGGAGCGAGAGAAAACTCTGAGCAGATTACGATCCTTCAGAGAGGTCAGGCTCTCTCATTGTCTCCGCTCCATAAAACCCCAGAGGCTCCTGCTTCATACACACTTAATTCAATACTTCACCTCAAATTTAAAATTGAGTGATGAACTAACTCGACCCCAAAGTGGGATGGCAGTAGGGCTGAGTATCAGTACTCCGGTACCAAGTAGAATCGAAACTTCTCCAGTCAAACAATACCTGCATTCATTCAATCCTTATTGTACACAGATCTAGAAAACAGTTTCCACATGTGATTGGCCCAATACCGCAGCTGCCACAACCCAAACAGAGTTGGCAGTTCAGCGTGCAGAGATGCCACCAAAACATCCCAACGCTATGAGGAGTGGTGGCATTTTATGCAACTGAATTCTTCCATTCACATGATGGGTATCTTTTGAAGTATCAAGTACTCCATGGTGACGATACCCAGACCAGAGTCATCCAATTAAGGCAAAAATGAAAAAACAACTATTCTTTTTTACTGCTGCCACAAATATTACTAATGCTTGAAATACTTGTATGTCCTGGCTGACTCCACCCAGCTGCTGCCCTACAACAATTATTTACCACATGTCTTCTTCTCCATGCACATCTACAGTTATTGTCTCTAATTAAATATTTTATATGTTGTTGACATGTATCCATTGGCACTTCCCCCCATTCTTCTTTTTCAAGAGGCGACACGGGCAGTACATCCTGAAGACTCCTCAGTCCAGGATGTCTCTTTCGGAAGTGCCGTGTCCCTCCCAGCCGCTGTCCATCATCAGCCTCGGTCCATCTGAAGGACCTCCCTCTCTCCGACCTGCATCCAGACGCAATAAAACACCCAAGAAACAGCAGCCTAAAGACATCCCTGTCCACATCTACTCTGCACCGCCACCTCCAACAACAACCTGCCCCACTGCACCTCCTCCTCCTCCACCACCTCCACCTCCTCCTCCTCCACCACTGCCCCCTGCTTTACCTCCTCCACCTGTCCAAGCTTCACCTTCCTCTGAAGACACACCGATGCCTCTCTGTGAAAAGCCTCCTTTTCCAGCCAAGAACATGCTCAAACAAAATATAGGTGAGCGTGAAATATATACTGTATAATTCTGCTTTTTCTGTGTCTGTTTATAATACACATCAAAATGTTTTTATTTTTTTATTTGACCAAATCCTTCTGGTTGATTGAGAAAAAGCATTTTGATGTCGATTTATTATTTTATTGGGAAAAATACAATACAGTTGGATGTGGAAATTTGACTGCAGGGAAAGTCGTGTTTGTTTCTTACAGAGGGAAGCGTGTGTGTGTTCGTGTGTGTTCGTGTGTGTGTTCGTGTGTGTGTGTTTGTTCATTTGTGTGTGTTCGTCTGTGTTTGTTTGTGTGTGTTCGTCTGTGTTCTTGTGTGTGCCTGCCTGTACTTGGTGTTCTGTCCTAAATTCCCAACTTCCCCCATGAGGCCAGAGAAGGCATTTTACCTCAGTTGTGGTCCTGCTGACTGTGACGTTGACTGTAACGAGCTTTTGAGAAGTTTAGAAACAGTGCGGTCTGTTTTGTATAGTAAAAATGTTTAGATGCAAACTTACTTACTCACTGCAGAATGACTGAATATACATTCTGTACTTCCAGCTTCTTCCATCAACTGTCTGTTTTCTTTCATTGTTGTATTGCTATAGGGACAATGGATGAAGTGTTGGCCTCATTGCAGCGAGGACAGATTCAGCTTAGAAAGGTCACTGTTCCCAGGACAGCGTCCCCTGCTGGGGACTCGAGGAGCACTCTGCTGACTGCCATCCGACAGGGCGTCACCCTGAAGAAGGTGAGATGTTCTAGGGTTCTGCCAATACAAGCTTTTTTTGCAGATAAATTGTATCTGTGTACGATGAGGAAGAAGACCCTAACCCTAAAACAAGAAATTTCATTACAGAAATGCCCAACTGGATCATTTAGTAACAGTGCATGGTTTGTCCACCCGAGAGACCTCACAAGTTGATGTTTTAACTGTAAAATAAAGGCACCAGCACTGAGGCACGGCACTATCTGAACATTTCATGTCACGATTATCCTGGTGAAACTAATTGCCATTCACGATGTTAGCCAAATGAATCATCCAAATGTGCTTAACACTCTTAAAATGGCACTAAATCATACTGGAATCACTTCACCTTGTACTTTTATATCTAATATTTTTATTGCATCACGTAGGACAAAAATCTTTCTTTTAGTGAAAATCCTTTTTTTAGTGATTATCAATTCAATAAGGTAATAAATAAATCATAAGGTCCCCCTGCATAAAAGAAAGGATAAAAAAAAAAAGCTGGCAACATTGTTTGAATTAGTTTTTTCACGATTATCCCGATAATGGAAATTCACCATTATCAACTTGTTGTGAGGGTTTGTTTTTATTACGGCCCGCAATAAAAATCCCATAACGTCTTGTCCAAGTGTGAGTGTTGACCATTATAGACAGCAGCAGACACAGCTAGAAGTAATAACATTAATAATGGCTGTAATCCATTAAGCTGCTTCAGTTTCAGGGTCCTTGTATCGTGCATGCTGGCTCACTGGAACACATCGTTAATGTTATTAGTCACACCTGTGCTTTCAAATCAGAAAATCTAAATGTATATCGATTGTTTTCCCACCAAAGACAGCAGGAGTAATATTGAGCCTGAATGAAAAGTGGTATTTAAATCGACTCTCGTCGTGCTGTAGATGGTTCGTGCACATGCAGAAGTCCTGAGCGGCGGAGACAACGAGCTGGAGCGCAGCATCAAAGCCGCCATGATGAGGATGAAGAAGGTGTCAGCCGACTCTGACTCTGACTCTGACGACAGAGACGATGAGATGCACAGTGCAGACTGGGACAGCTGAGCGCACACACACACACACACACACACTTAGTTTTCTTCCTCAGTTTTGAACTACAGCTTACATTACTGCCAAATTTTCACAAAAAAAGCTTCCTCTTAGACATGGATGGGATTACGCCTCTTCTGACTTAAACATTGCACTTTTCAAAAATAGCCCCGAGATGTTGTAATACATCCAGAACCGCTCAAATCCAACCAACCAGCTAGTGGCAGAATCAGGATTTAGTCTCCTTTTTTTAAAGCTGCAGGAATCCCAAACTGAGCAAATGAGGCGTTGTTCAGCGCTCATTAAGAAGAAGAGCTGAGCAGTAGTGCTGTAGTACAGCGTGTAAATGATTGAATTTCTCCCAACTCGCCCGGATAAAGGCTTTTTGTGAGACTTTCACACAGCAGGGCTGCAGACAGACACTAAACAACTCCACTGTCACAAATACTCAATTTCTCACATTGTGGAGTCCAAACTCGGCTGATCTGAATCTGACAAATTGCTTTTTGTGTTTTACTCGACTTTACCCCAATAAGGGCTATTGCAAACCAAGTTTTGTAGTTTTTGCTATTATATTCAACCGAAGGAAGTTATGTACTGAAGTGCAGCACTGTTAATTATTTACAGCCTACATGTCTAAAGTCTAAAGTTTTTTTAATAACCAAAACTTCCTTTTTAATTATGGCATTACTCTTTAATGTGGTTGAATCTGCAAAAAGGTTTGCAGACGGGTTGATGTGTAGGGCAAATTGTTCTTATGACCTTTGAACCTGTGTCAGAGCACTTACCTGAAAGACAAGGCTATCATGTATTATGTACAACTAAATACTGTGTGGCAAACTGCATTAAATGGTTTGCAGACGAAATGTGTAATCGCTGCAAAGATATAACGGTGTAATGCAGACGAGCCGATGATGGCTGTGTTATAAAAATAAATGAAGAGACACATTAGATCATAAGCACGGTTTGTTGGCGATTTCTTTTCCATTCAAAATGTGTCGGTTTTGAGGTCTTTTCCTGTGGATTGCTCACGGTGACTCCCGATATCCGCCGGTGGCAAAATGAAACCCCCTGCTCTTTAAATGAGTCGCATCATCTAAAGAGGTGTCTTATCAACCTGTGCCGGTGAACCTCCACTGAGTATGCTTTGGCAGATTTGACACCCACATGATGATGACTCGTATATTGTGATCTCGGCAGCCGTCGCTCACTTCTCTCCTGCAGTGACAGCTCAGACATCCCCAGCCAGTTGTTCAGCTCTGTGTACTTTAGAGAGCAGCTGCGAGCAGAGAGACTTCTTGCTCTTCAAAGTCGTCTTGTTTCCAGGGCTGCTGCTCCCTGCGTGTGTGTGCAATTTATCGGTATCATCCAGGTGATTCAGGTGGAAGACGGGTCGTGCACCTCGGGGAAGACACACATGGCAAAACCCGCCGATCGAATGTCAACATGAAATTCCGCAGCCTGTTACTATGGCAACAGGAAGTCTCGATGTAGTGGCCTGCAGTGCCATCTCTCTGTCTCTACCTCTCTGTCTCTCACTGTCTGTCTCTACCTCTGTCTGTCTCTCTCACTATCTGTGTCCGTCTGTCTGTCTCACTGTCTTGCTCTCTCAACATCTGTGTCTGTCTCACTCACTGTCTCTCTCTGTCTTGCTCTCTCTCCATCTCTGTTTCGCTCTCTCTCCATCTCTGTTTCGCTCTCTCTCCCATGTACAGAGCAGCATAGTCTCTTAATGTTTCACCAACTCGCCCACTCATCACCAGTCACACAATGAGCTCTGCTGAGACAGACATGAACATTTTGCCGCATCACTGCTTCGGTTTCAATTTGAGTGAGATTTTTTTTTTAATTTAATGAATTCATACTTTTGTTTTTTTATGTGAAAAATGACAAGATCCAGAGCCCACAGTAAGAGTCAAACACCATGTTTGTCATGTTTTTCTTGTGTAGCATAAAGGGACTACAACTGAATTTCGTTGAGCAACCCTGAGTTGTACAATGAAAATAAATTAACCTTGAAAGTAGTGCTTTGAGCTAAATGCTAAAGTGCTAACATCTCAATGACGAGGTTTAAATGCTGATGTTTAGCTTGTTAACTTAGTTTAGCTTGTTAACTTGCTAATTAGCTTTTTAGCTTTATACCCAAAGATATTCAGTTTACTATCATTTAAGCCAGCTCCACATTAGAGAGGCTGGACAGAGTGAGTGACTCAATAATTATCAAAATAGTTGATTAAAGCGTTTCAGGTCCATTCAGTTCAGTACGACGAGGCGAGAAGCTTCTCAGATTGAAAAAGATGGACCCAGAAAATGTTCTCAAAATTAGTCAATCGTTGTTCAATTCATAAAGCAATAATAGATTTTTCACCTACAATTAATTTAATAATAAAAAAGATTAATTAGTCCTACAGCTAATCACAACTGATTGGTCAATTCATTTATCATTTCAGCCCTAAATCGGTGCCTATTCTGCATATTGGTAAATCTTCCACCCAGATGTACCTGTGCCAACCAGCTGACTCTAAAGTTGAAACAATTACAGGGCTAAAGAGAGATCAACGTCAGGAGTCTCATTGGCTGAGAAGATGACCGACTCTCGGGTAATGAAAAAATTAATTGATGGGTGATTGCTCTGGATCCATACTTCTTGTCAATCATTCAGTTATCCACAACAAACAGGAGTGAGTGGGATTAAGTTGCCAAGGCAACATGTCCCCTGATCCATCCCTGCAGTTATTTCCTTGGCGGTGCTATGACTGAGTTTAAGGGTTTTTCCGTCCCTCAAACAAGCTCATGTCTGTTTTTTCAGTGCTTTATTTGTCCTGAAAAAATTGATAAGTGTCCCTGACTGAATTAAATCCTTCTTCCGCTTTGGTTACGTGTGTCTGTTTAGGATTACAGCTATATTTAGTGTGATGTAAATCAACAGAGAAAAAGACGGCGTGCGGGTGGTGGAGCTTTTGTACTCGAGCCTCGACGGGATGCAGCCCTGGTGCTGTAGGTTCATTCCACTTCCTTCTCTGAACTTCTCATCCAGGGGAAACAATGCTTCAAGACTTTAATGTCAGCATATTTGCAAGCTTCAACAGTTTAAGTTTTCCTACACATAACCCACAATACTGATTTGCGACTAACCCACTCTGTAGATCGCAAAGTGTGGCCCATTACAGGAACTTAAAAAAAAAAAAAAGACACCTGTACTCAGCATTAGTATTTAAACTAAATTTTAACAATTGTCAGTTCTATTGTACAATATTGAACAGGAGTCACAAAGTGGTGCACAAGAGGCATTGGTTCAAAGGGAAGGATCCTGTGTTCCAGTTCAGTGACTTATTGAACAGTAGAGTTAACAAAGAGAGAAGCAAAATGTCCCTTCATAGATCAAAACAGTGATGAAAAAATATACTTATACATCATAGTACTACCCAGTAATTATGCCACTACAACATATGCCTTTGATTTGCAAATGTTACAAATGGGACTTCCCAAAAAGCAGCTGCGACAACCATCTCTGCAAACAAAACTCAATTATAAAACCTCTGAACCCTGACAGTTTGGATATTTTATATATTATCGTACATCTATAGAGACATTAGGTTAAGGTTGATTTACTTGGTATGTTCTAGAAACACTAGTTACAGAGAGGCACCAAAATAAAATAAATATGTAAAACAAAAACCAAGAATCTGACAGGGTTTTAGTGAAAGGCCCATGCCATCTAAATGGTTTTCAGTGAAGTACTCTTTCACATTATTCACCCATCGAGCACACCAAGTCCCCTCACCCCAAAAATAACCACCACCATAACAAAAACTAATGTGTGTAGGAAGCACATCAACAGCCTTGGAGACCAATACAATCGCACACACAAAGTCCTCCGAACACTACACTCCTGGAAAAATTGGGTACCGATTATTATTTTGGATGTTCAGAAGGAAAGCTCCTGAGGACAGGAGCGCTTCTTATATGCAAATATAATCAAAAGTAGTGTTTACTAAAAACACTCACGAGAGAGTTTGATGACTTCCTTGCTGCGGTCCCTCCTCAACTAGTGTTTGTGCAAACATCCGTTTCATCCTTTGAGTTTATCACCACATTAACATCCATTAACATCCTTATTGGCTCGTCTGCCTGCATTTTTTCTTTTCACTTTATTAGTTTTTCTTACAAAAAGTTATTATTATGGTGATGGTCATCACTTGGCCAGTTCTCCTTGCCAGGTAGATTGAGACTCACCTGGAGGCACTTTGTGTCACGGCCGTTTGTCATGTATGTGCATATAATTTAATAAGTGCAAACTGTCTTCTTACACACCTGAGATAGACGAGAGGCAAAAGCAAGGACAGTCTGTAGAAAGATTTCATCTCTAATTCTCTGAGGGGGCCACAAGGATTCACACCAATTATTACTTGAGTGATGCTGAACAGCATTGTCATTGTGTGTTATTCATGTTAGCCCTTTAAGACCCCTCTTCTATTCTGAAGCAAAGACTGCCTGTGAAGAAGTGCTGCAGCCTTCAGAAAAAAAGACATATGGACAGAATCTAAGAACCCACCACCACCTTTATAAAGCCGTTTCCCCCCCACAGAAACGGATGAGTAAGCTCAAAGTGTGACTCTTGATTTAGTTTCAGAATGCCAGCGCACAAAATGGAGCCATTTGGTGAAGCACGCTGGCCTTCCTCCTGCCAGTCTCCCTCTCCCTCTTCAAAAACATCTCTTTCTCACATGGTAGTGTTTATTAGAAGCCAAAGCTGATAGTGTCTGAGTGGACGTCACCTTGGGGGAGAAGGTGCCACATAGTTTCTGCCCTGAAGACAAACTGTAGTGAATCCTCCGTACCTGACCTCTGACCCTTTCAGCTCAGTGCCACTTAACTCAGTTATCAACACTTAGCTTGGAGAGCCCCTGTCTGAACTCATGCAGCTCGTCTATTTTTCCATCCAGCATATCCATAACTTCTTCAGCTCGCCCTTCATGTTGGCCTGCTTCTGTTGACTGTCGTCTATGTCCAGCTGAAGACCCTCTGTCCTCCCCCTCCAGTTCCTTGCTCTTCGTCTCAGCAGTCTGTGGATGGATATTAGGCAAAACAATAATAGTTACAATACAGCAGATGGTGGATAAAGGGAAATCAAATAAGTTTGTTAAGAGGGATGTATTTGATGTAGCAGTTAGTTAGTCTTTATCTTAGAGACGCCAAACTTAAGACAGAGTTTCTTACAGCTTCTTTCAAAATGAGATAAAAGCAGTTCAAACCAGCATTTCACTGCTTTGCACTGAGTTCTGGGGAACAGCTGCAATAAATAAATCCCTATTTACATCATCAAGACTGAAAACCAAGCTTTACATTAGGGGTGTAACGATATACCAGTGTTGGCAATAACCGTGATATTTAAAAAATGAAATATTGATATCTTGTTAATAATAATACACATATACTAATATTGTGTAAATAATCCAGCGCCTCTTAAATCATTTCCTTTTTTCCCCACTCTCACTTTGTCTCCCACCCCCAACGCCCCACACACTAATAAGTGTAATTTCATTTGTTTATCTTGCGTTTGGTCTCTTTTTTTTTGGCAAAGTTAAATATAAATTTGACTTTCAAATGTTCTATAGATATTGCCATAAAATTGTTACGTGAATTCTTTTGGTCATGATAATCGTGTAGTGAAAATCTGATATCACGACAGCCCTGCTTTACATTTAGGAAAAGTATATTTGGAGTTGTGGATGGGAGGGTAAAGCAAGTCTTTCAGACTAGCAGGCGACAGGAGTGACACATTAATGTCAAAGATACCATTGAAGGGAGGGGTTTAAAATAGGAGTGCTAAATGGGTGTTGCGCCTGCGTGACTGTATCTTCCAGCTGACTCCTGAAACCTGATCCCCACGTGGGGTGTTGTCTTTAAATAGAGAGGAGCCATGACCACAAACACAGAGGTAAAGTAAGTGGATTAATTTAAAAAAGAAAGCCACAGAACTGCTACAGCCACAACTGTTTTACTTCACCCAACAACTTCTGTGTGAACGGGCTGTGGCTGAGTTTTCATTATGGATAAACGGAGGTATTTGAGAAATCCCATTGTCTATGCTTCTCCTCAGTGTGGGTAGCTGGTTAGATAACTTCTCTGATCCGCCGGTTCTGTTGTCTCCGTCATTCATCCAAGCCGGCTGTTGCAGAAACAAACCAGGCGGTCGAGCTTTGTGAAGCACAAAAACTTCAGGCATGCCACTGTTGGTTTTATTCTCCTCCCTGCCCCGGCTTGAAAAGCAGCACATGCATGACAGCATGGATGATAAAATCTGAGTCAGTCAGAAGAAAAGGGCGAGATGAGCGTCACTATCATTCAGCTTGTGCCAAAAACCTGGCACCTACAGAGCGTAGTCATTCACCGAGCCTGACACTTCTGGTTTTACAGAAAGTCGGATATTACTCAATGGTGAATCAGACTTGATGAACAGGTGCTCTCTTTGTTACAAGGAAGACGGGAGGTAAAGGGCGTGAATCTGTATTGGTTTTGGCAACAGTAGATTCTCGCACTCAACAAAAATGTTATCAGACTCCGTCATTAAAGCTCTCAAACAACTTTAGCAGTTTTCATAGACAGCAAACAGATAAAATCTGCACTGCTAGAAAACGAATAAGCCGAGACAAAGATGCAGTATCTATGAAAGAGGAAACCTTTTCTAAGAGGCAATAATCCACTCAGTGTTGTACTGGGGATGGACCTTTAGATACAGTAACCACAATGTGCGTTAGAGAGACATGTGATGGGGATGTTGTGTCACCGGCCCCCTCAGGCAGAATGGTGAATAGGAACTCATTATTTACCTCCGTCTGAAAGCGTTGCTTACGCCTCAGAGCCTGTGTGTTCTCTCGCTGTCACAGACATCATGTACTCACGTGTGATGTAAGCTCGAGCCTTTATACTCTGCTGTGAATCACATCAGAGAGAAAAATGTGGGGTCTGGGGGATTCCTGAGTGCTTTGAATGTACCTGCAGTTTTGCGGTGATGCTCTCGCACTCCGCCATGAGCTGAGGGATTATCTCCGCCTGCTTCCTCAGGTTCTCCAGCTCCTGGAGTAGATAGAAAAAACAGTTACTCAAAAGCCAGCAAAACATATCATGTTGATTCTTTCTGTAACATTTAACAAAAGAAGGAAATATGGGGAAAACACACTTATTTGTTTCTTGCCCAGAGTTAGATGAGAATATGGATAAAGGCTGGAAACACAAAGAGAATATGAGAAGGGTTTCATATTCGTCTTTTGTGTTTCCAGCCTTTATGCTAAGCTAAGATAACCGTCTCCTGGCTTCAGCTTCACATTTACAAACAAAGTGGCATCGACCTTTTTAATGTAACTGTGGGCAAGAAAGCGAATAAGCATATTTCCCAAAATGTCAAACTATTCCTTTGAAGGTTATGAAGCATGTCAACAAGAACTTTGTCTAAATAAAATGTAAACAAATGACAAAGTTTATTTAAATGAGAAACTATCTGATCCAAGAGTTAAGAAAGAAAAGTACATATCGTGCACTTAAATCCAGCCTTCTGATACTCTGTGCTACAGAGACCTTTTCAGGCAGTACCAAACATTGATGGCAGAAATACAAAGCAGGTAAGGAACAATGAAAATCAAGGTAAAAGGGTAAAGAAAGAAAAACAGACTAAAATGAATACGGAGGCC
Source organism: Cottoperca gobio (assembly GCF_900634415.1). NCBI lineage: Eukaryota > Metazoa > Chordata > Actinopteri > Perciformes > Bovichtidae > Cottoperca > Cottoperca gobio. Next base: position 13,741,898 of record NC_041357.1, read on the forward strand.
ATGACCATGTTTTTCTGCCTTGTGCTTACATGTATACTCTCTACTCAATTAAACATCTATTATCGCTCTGAAAGCTGAATCCCTCTGCTTTGCTTTAAGTCACACACGCAAAGTAGTTTCATAGCATCTATAGAGTCGCTCCAAGCTCTTCCACACCAAGTAATAATTGGCCGAGTCTTTGGAGTCACCTGCCGCAGCTTTGTTCGGTTAGTTCACGTCTGGCCAGCGCTGGGGTCAACACCACAGTGATTGTTAATAATTCATCTGCACTTTTTTTAATTGGAGGAGTTGAGCGTGTGCATTTCTAGACGGGGGTGAGTCACTCGGCAGATGAGCCTCTGTGGGCCGTCTGCCGTATCAGTGCTCTGCAAACAATGAGACTTCCTCTGCAGGCTCCTCGGTCACTGTTAGAAGCGTTATGGCTGATGCACAGGACTGTAAAACGCTGAAGCCCCCAATGGAAATGATTCTTTGCTTATAATCTTTCAAACTCAGCTCCGGCTCTTTGAACTGTTTTCTTGCTGTTGTGTAAGACATACGGCTCTCCAAGGAAAGATTTACATGTTCTATTAATACTCAGGCTGCCAGGTGCTAAACAAGAATATCCCAGACACACGGTTTACCTCTGGGAATTTAAAAAGGGTCTTTACGCAGCAGAGCCATAAACATCATTATTTTGCAACAACAAATGATTAGAGTCAACAGAAAATGTATCTGCAACAAATACTGATAATCGATTAACCCTTTTTTGCTACACTTTGACGCTTGAAGGTTCTCGAATGTGAGAATTTGCTGCTTTTCTTTGTCTTTGCATTATTGTACTTTGTAGTAACAAATGTCAACATTTCATGACATCACATTGAGCAAATTGTGATGTGCATTTTTCATTGTTTTCTGGTGTTTTATATACGAAACGTATAATCAAGGAAGAAATTCTGCAGATAAACCGAAAATTAAATATTAAGGACTGATGAAGACGCCATCTTGGGCTTTGGGAAATTGTGACAGAATCTCTTTCCACTATGTACAATATATAAAAGCCACTGAACAGAGAAGAAACAGACTGAAATGCTTTAGTTTGCCGTTGAAACAAAAATATATACAGACTTATCAACTATTTTCCTCTTAATGAGTTTGTTTTGTTAAATCGGTTCCCCTCATGTGGCTGATTGTCTTCCTATCATGACGTCGGTAGGGAGACAGTCACTATCAAAAACAGGCAGCGAGACTCAGAGATTGCCAGAAGTACAGTATGTCCTAATAATTCGTCTGCAGACAAAAAAACAGCATTTAACCAGTAATGAGCAAAGGTCAAAAGACTTTGTAGCCGTGTGGGGCTCGTCCTCATTAGAAATAACAGCACCATAGGATCCGCTGAGCTGACATCTAGTTTGGATTATAGATGACTGATGCAGTAGACATAAGGCGATGTAGCAAATTCCCTGATGCTCTGACTTCAGACAAAGTCAGCTGATGAATTAACATCACCCCAGTAGACTATTGCAGAACACAAAGTAAGATAAAAGGAAATTGAAAGAAAAACATTCGGGAGTAGAAAGGTCTGGGTTTAACTGGGCAGGTCAAAAATCCAAAATCCCACCAAAAAACCTATCATTTCCTACTGAGGTGTAATCATCTCCTGAGGGAGAGGAGTGGCACTAAGTAAGAACAAGAGGCGAAGAGCTGGTGTACAGTGAGGAGACGCAATACAATGTTGGAGAGCGGAAGAGAAAGTAGATATGTAACTTCAGGAGTGTTGATGAAAACTGTGATTTTGTCTTGATGAAAGTGAATCATGAACTTTCAAGGTACAATACTACCTCCCTTACAAATAAAAACATGCTTTCACAAACTTTACAGACACCCTGGCATCAACAGTGGCCCCGTTGTTTCAAGACAAACTGACGTCTCACCTGCTCTTTCTCGTGCAGCTCGGTCTCCAGCTCCTGCACTCGTACAGACAGTTGGGCGTTTCTCTGCTTCTCCTCATTGGCTTCGTTACACTGAGCTTCTAGTTCGTGATCTGCACACAGAACGGAAAAAAGTTGTTTTGAAAAATGCCAAGTTTTTATTGTGAAAAGTAAAAACAATGGAGGTCAACAGGTTTTAGGAACTTCTTTACATTTTGTTTAGCCATCATACATATTTTTAGGTTGCATTTGTTGAATCCTAAATATTATAAGTGATGTCATGTTGAAAACTGACACTAGCAATTAGACACAAAGACTAGCAACATGTTACAAAACGAAGAGTACCATTACAACACCAGCCCAGCTGCAGAAACAGCCCACATTGATTATGAAACTAAAATGATTCTATTTATAGTGGCCTCTGGTGCAGGGAACACAGAAACTGATAAAATGCACAGTACTTTGCTCGCTCAAAGTGAAGAAACTGGAGAAACTTGAGATTTTTCTAAATTTGGTGAGGGACTCAATCATCCGCCTATACAGATCTTAAATAACAGATTAATCTACCTAGGACAGATAATTAACTCATTTATAAAAGAGGAAACAGTGTTTCTAACGCGTCACTTTTTCTGCAAGCAGGATCGATGGGTTTGTATAGATTATTTAACTACAACATTACCTTTTCCCTGAGCGTGTCACTCTCTTCCTTGCAGGCACCGAGTTGTTTCTTCCAGCTCTCTACATTAGCAGAAGACTCCTGCAGTGCATCCACCAGCCTGGCATTATTTTCTCTTAAAGTCTGCAGCTCTGTTTCCCACTTCTTGGCGTTGGTGGTGCTGTCAGACAGGAGAGACAGAGAGTTATTAATGGAGGAAAAATGTAGACAGGTTAGTGCTGAAATGCCTCGGGCGTGTGCCCACTGACATGACACATAATGCTACAAAATCCTTGCAGTCATGATTATTTAATTAGCGGTGATGTACATCACACTGTCAAGAGATATTTAGATCATAAAATAAATAAGTGGTAAAAGTCTCAAAGATTTAATGAGCTGCAGCCCTGATATGAAACAACACACAGTTTGTTATCTTTTCATAACACCAGTGTGTTTCTATCTTATCAATGAGGTCAGAGGGGTTGTGATGTATATTTAGTATGCACCGCTGTTCCCTTCCTTATGCATGGCTGGTTTGAAGTGTGCTGCTCTCCATCAAATGCAGATAGACTTGCACCGTAGCATTCTGCATTCCTCAGCCGTTTCACTGAGGTGACACACTTCCACAAAAGAAAATCTCAAGGCCTTATGAAGGCATGGAAAATGGTCAACAAAGACGGAGAGCAATGGTCGACCAAACTGTTTTTCTTTACCACAACCTGGAGCACTTTAAAGATACATGTAAGCTTGATGCACTGGGTTGAAAGAAATGTTTCTCCTTTAAGAACATTTTGTTTTAGGATCAGTGTTTGAAACACAATGACACCTTTATTTTACAGATCTGTAACTTCCTTATCATAGAATATTCCTGGAAAAACTCCCATGTGGTCCTAATTTACATCTTATTTATATCTTCCGGGTCAACCGCAGTCATCATTCTTATAAGGTTAACTTCAACCAATAAAAGTAAGAAAGGCCACAAAGAAATAGAGAAGAGAGAAATATATAAATGTAGCTTCTTGTAGGATAAATATCAACTTCAATACGAGTATATATTCATTAATATTTTTATACATAAGTGATACGATACTGTATATTCTCCCTCAATGTATCATTAGACACTATAAAGATTTAAAATAAATAAATAATTATTTATTCATTTTGTAACTTATTCCTGTAGATAAATGCACATGTTACATGCTGTGTACTGACTAAAAGACTCTAGAGGTTACACCAGCAATCTTCAATATAATTGGTACCAATTTACATCGTCCTGTCCAGGAACCTTAGAAAGATTATATTATTATATATCAGTTTCTTTCTGGGCAAATTATTGAGAATCACGGGAAAATAAAGTTTTACCGACACCACTCGTGCAGCATGCAGATGTTCATTTAATTATTATTTCCTTGTGTGTGAATCTTAAGTATTGCCAGGAAGGTCTGCTAATTGGTTGTTGTTTTTTTTACCTGAGGGCTTTTTATCCCATCTGGACCAAGTACTTCAGTGATTTTGCTGTTGCTACTAATTCTGGCTAAATTAGCTCACTGTAGTCACTGTTGACTCTGATACCCTTGGGTCATTTTAATCCCATCTGGATCCAAATCTGGTGTTTCATGCATTTACCAATTTATACACTCAGCATCTGGATTATAAAGGGCATATAACCAAATGGTGGAGAGAGCAGTGTCACTCTTTAGATTAGATCAGATTATTTCTGAGCCCTTTGGGGACATGATATCCTATACAGCAGCAATAAAATGAAGAGGGAGAACATTTGAACAGTTTGGTGCTGAAACAATTAAAAGACGAGGAAAGAAAGAAAAGAGCGTGAAAGGGATCAGGAGCTGTTGGGAGTTAAAATGATATGATTGCCCTTCATTGCCCCTTTAAGTGACATTTGCTGTATTGTGAGATTATGTGGCACATGATTTTAAATCACGAAGAGGGGAAACACATTCAGATGCACGTCACATTAAAGAGGTTCTTCTGAGGTTTCCATGAAAGTGAACCTTACCTCTGTTCTATGGTACTCTTGAGATGTTCGTTCTCGGTCTTCAGCACAGCGGTCTCTGGACCGACATGAAAGATTTTCTCGTCATCTGTCCCATTTATGCTGGACGCCTGGTTGCTTGAGGGTGTCTCACGTCCAGACTCCTGGTATGGGAGAGAGGGAGACAGGTTTTGATTCAGTCTAACTGCAGCTTTGATAAGATCTGATGGGTTAAAAATTCCTAAATGTGTTAATAAATATCTGTTTATGAAAAAGGGCCCTGGGCTTCTATTGGCGAAACACTGTAAACACCTTGGACACATCAGCTATGACAGCAGAGTTGTGAGGTAAAACTGATGCCAGTATTTATCATGTCATATGGCCCAGCAGCTTTGTGAGTCTGATTTGTGCCATCTGGAGTCAGTGCAGGCAGAGAGCAGACCAGACTGCTGGATCTACGTCCAATCAATGTGGTTTACTCACTGACAGAATTATCAGTTTAGGATCATTTGTATTGAACTGAGAAACTTTTATTGTTTTATTACACTCACTGACTTCCTTTTCCTCTCAATTGCTGTGGGCCTGCCAGGTAGTTTGTACCTTATGATGACCCTTGACCTTTCTTTTATGACAATTCACACAAATGATTTCTCTTGAATTACTTATTATTTCTGTAATGTTGATAGTTTTCTCTGTGTAGAGGCCGAAGGGACTGTAGAGGAGACAGTAGGACATCAGAGGTGTTGAATCAGAATTTCATATACAATGTACCTGGGAGTGATTACTCAATGTCTCCCCCTGGTCTTGAGACTTGTCCCTTGCTAGCTTGGCTGCTTCTTTTACCTCCTGGAACTTCTCAGAAAACTGAAAATATGACAGACACGTGATGATTAGTGACAATACAAGCAGAAATGCCATACACAGTGTGGCTCATCTTAAAAACTTTTGGGGAGATCATGGAGCCAATTATTTAGTAAAAGTGATGATTTAAGAATCAGGTATACCCTTAAATCATTTTCTGCTTAATTTCCCCACCTAAATTCCAGTTTTAGGCCAAATACAAAAATCGAATGTCTCTAAGCTTTATAGAAGCTTTTGTGATTTCATGTGAATGTTTCATCTCCTCACCTTGGCCAGTTGCTGCTCCGAAGCGAAGCCCAGTCCAAACACAGTGTTGGCCCTGCTGTCCGCCCACTGGCCAAACTTCTGCGATGTCTTGGTGAAGGTCATGTTGGGTGTGATGGTACTGTTGATGATCACCTGTTAGGACATAACAACATATCATTAATGTCCTAGACCTATTGGAGATTAAACTGATAACCAATGCAGATGTATAGACTTCCAACATGGCTCTCAAGTGCACCTGACTAACACACTCCCTCAGAAAGATGCCTGCTGCTGGGTTTTGAAGAGTGTGTCTTGTACAGCCAAGACATTAAAGAATGAGCTCCAGCAGCTGCATTCACATGATGAATAGTCCTATTGATTTAGTAAAGGACAATCCCCTATTGTAGCTCCATTCATACAGAGACAATCTGTAATATCCTGCTGTCCATGTCTTTCAACATGCCCACACTGACAAGTTTGATTACAATTGGCATATTTATTGTTTTTTTTCTTCCACTTCATAAAAAGCATCTGACTCATATGTATGTTTGAGAGCCTCTCTACAGTACAAAGCTATTTTGTATATAAAGAAATCTTTGGATGTAGTCAAAGAGTAATTATCTTCTTTCATTTCCACAGAGGGAAACATGTTTTACATTAAAAGCATAGAAATCAAATATAAATTCATGATGCTGGATGGCAAATGTCTCATTATTTTAAAAAGGAATCAAAGAATCCATCTTATATCCACAAACATTTATACACACACACACACACACACACACACACACACACACACACACACACACACACACACACACACACACACACACACTTGTCATGTTAAGATACGTTACAGAGTTTACTATACCTGCCACTAGATTTCACATGAAACAAGCTCAAAGTGACTCTAACTTGTGCCAACTTAATTAACTGGGAAGCTCTTAACGCATGATGTGGGAGTGCCCCTCTGTTCAAGACTTTTGGGGTTGAGTTTCCAAAGTTTTGTCTGAATTGACAGGTAAGAACATGCCACACGAACAGACTTTGCTACTACATAATGATGACAAGACAAATGTTATAATGCAAAATATTCCAACTTGGAGACGTGGTTCCATGCGGAAGCGCAAATAAAGTCTTAGCTTCATGGTCATGAATAGAAACATCATACACCACGCCACTCAATTTGTTATGGTCCAGCAGTCCATGACAGGCCACAGGCGATGGGATGACGTGGCTGGGGCAGGTGTAAACTATATGTATGTAAAACATTTCAGATATTTGTATATGTCATTTTTGTTCCACAATTGTGAAATAAAGATTTGCTGACAAAAATGTAATGCCGGCAAATAAATAAAAGATTGACACAAACAGACACACACTATGCAGTGGTGACTGCTGACCTACCAACCTCAAAGTAGTCAAATTACAGTCTCCATATTTGCTACAGAACACGTTCACCTGTTGCAGCTATGTATTAAATCAGCTGCTAGAAAACATTTGTTGCAGTCTATAATTGTAACTAGTGCATGTGGCAGTGACAGCCGAAACCAATAGACGCTTAAAACGTCTTATTTCAGCCTGACCAGACTGCTCTGATGTGTATTTACGGCATCACTGTACATGTCCCAAACATATATGAACAGCTAGATGTGTGTGTAAACACAAGCAGCTTTAATTTATTATTGCTTATGTACACAAACCCAATCTCACTACTAAGATATAAGAGAATTTAAAAGCAAATGCAAATTACCACAACAATTAGGAAACAATAGAAGACAGTTTAATCACAGTGCAGCCCTTGTTTCATAGCAACATGGCTCTGATCACAGGTCTCGAGAAATTCAAATTGCTGACGGGCTTGTGTCGTTTTCTACGCCCCCACAGTCTCCCTCTCCATCTCTTCAGTGGCTGAGGTGTTAAAATGCTTCACATCATGACTGGACACAGAGACCAAAAAAGCAGAGACTGCGCCAATAGAATGATGACATGAGCACATTCAAGAGAAAAGATCACTGCACAGACACAGAAAAAGACCTTAGTCAGTGTCATATACTCAAGATTAGAGTCACAACTACTGATTCCGGCTGCATTCCCACATCAACGGTTTATAAAGGAGAGTGGCAAATTACTAAGGTGTCGGTAATTTGATTTTAAAGGCATCATTCTTTCAGAGGCTTTATCAAAACAAAGGTGACCTAAATTCCCCTGAAGAGAGACCTGAGCAAAGCCTGAGCAACACTCGCACGTCTCATCTCAAGCAGCTGAGGGCATATTTAACAGAGCTTACTAAAAGAGAAGTGTAAAGATAAACTTTAATGATCATTGTGAAGAAACTGAGCCGTCGCTGCAGAATGAAGAAAAAAAATAAAAGAATGAGGGTAACCAGACAACACCGACCTTTTAAACAACATTTCAAGAAGAAGAAGAAGAAGAAGAAGAAGAGAAGAAGAAGAAGAAGAGAAGAAGAAGAAGAAGAAGAAGAAGAAGAAGAAGAAGAAGAAGAAGAAGAAGAAGAAGAAGAAGAAGAAGAAGAAGAAGAAGAAGAAGAAGAAGAAGAAGAAGAGAAGAAGAAGAAGAAGAAGAAGAAGAAGAAGAAGAAGAAGAAGAGAAGAAGAAGTATATGAATCAAAATACATGTTTCCCTTTGAAAAACTGAAGCAGGTTACCCTCAAGTTTGTCAGATTTATCATAGATCAATTAGAGCCTAAATTACTTCTCAGTTTCATCTCCTTTGATTGCTAGAAAAACCCCGTCAGAGCCTTCTCTACATATCATTTTCAGAACTGCTGCTTGAAGTTGTAAAAATGTCTTATCAAATTCAACTTAACATTGAACTGAGGTAATTAACTAGTCCCTTGTTGGGCTGATATGCCTGAGCTGCTAGATCTTTATGATATAAAACTGATGTAGGCTAACTGACTCTTAATTTAAGATATAAAATGGGCATTTAAAAATGAGTGAAATTGGTACAAATGAGACGAGATGAACCTGTTTTTAAAATAACCTATAGGTGGAAAGGTACAAAAGTAAAGCTACAGTGAGTCACTGAACCCCAACACTACAGACCTAAAGCCTACACCGGTGCTGGACCATAACCCAATGAATCAATGATTGACTTAATTATTTCAAGTTAGTTGAAATAAAAGCAAACAAAATTGTTAATGAAGTTTTTGTTTTACACATATGAAGGGTTTTGATTGATGAACTACTTGAACAGAAATATATGAGCCTTTGGATTAGAAAAAACATCCCCTAGTTCCAGCTTCTTCGTTGTTAGGATTCTTTGTCTTTAAGGATTGTAACCTAAGTGTCTTTGACTGCTAGTCGGACAGAACAAGCCATTAAAGGCATCACCGTGTCCTTTAGGAAATGGTGATGGCCAATTTTTTCCATTTTGTTGAGCAAACCATTAATCACTTAAGTCAATATCAATTTCATTATTTTTCTTTTTTTAATAATTTTTAATTAATTAATTAAAATAATATTTTGACAGTGAATTCAACCATATCGCCCAGCGTTACGCATAACAAATCTTTGAACAGGTTATTGATTATGGTTGAAACTGGAACACGAGTAGAAACATATACAAATGATTTGGAATCTCAACTAATCTGTGAGTTAACACACAGGACTACCTGGTTGCCACCATCTTCGTGGGCTCTGTGACTGTATGCTGGCATGTACGAGTGTACGACGGAGTGAGCAAGCGAGTGAGAGTGGGAGGGGGAGACAGAGGGAGGGAGAGCGGAGTGACGCTGGCAGCTGTGCCGGTTGTGAGCCGGGCTGTGGATCAAGTGGCGCAGGAGGCGCAGAGCGAAGCTGGGCTGGCCAATGGCCTGAGGGTCAGTTAGAAACTCCGAGACAGCCAGGAGGTAATAGAAAAAAATCTTCCTTGGCTGATTATGTGTCTGCAGAGTGCACAGAATCTGCAGAGTCAGTAAGAAAGATAGGAGATGTAGAACATGGGAGAGGAGTTTATGGGAGGGAAAGAGCTGTATCACTTGTCTGGCTGACAAAAAGGACAGCCTTTACACAGTGGTCGCTTTTTTTTATAAAGATGATAAAAACTTAAATACCAAAATAATGTTGATAAATGTGCTGCGAGGATGATGAACAGGCGAGCTGGCAGCAGCGCTATAACTAAAACACAGCCAAAGAAAGAAGAGATGATAGTCCTCTCATCAAATCTGACAGCAAAATGGAAAATTGCTCATCAAGCAGAGGTGTGATGGAGATGAAGTGAAATATTACATATTTTTGTATGTCTGCCAATCGCTTTAAAGACCTGATGCATTCAATCTCATCATATATTTTAGGACTGCAAAAACACGCTGTTCTCTGGTGGCAATGACGCAGGTTTGGTTTCCAAAGGGGGAGGGGGGGGGTCAACTTAGTTGGAGTCGGGGGTGCACCACCACCATCTTCAAGTGAAGGCTGTTTTCTGTATTTGTGCATAAACTATCGGCTTTCATACTTTGAACTGGCCCTCATGCTTTCCACAATCATAAAAGTGGACGCCTAAATTAAAAGTTAGAAATGATTTGTATTATTAAAGCTCTGATCTTACATAGCATTAACATTTACCTTCATAACTATGGGCTGTCCAGGTTGAACATAAGTAAATAGGCATGGGTAAAGTGAATATGAAGAAGTTGCCCTGACAGGAGGAATCTACGTATGTTGATACACAGGGCTTCACGAAGCAATGTTGATATTTGGAGGGTGTGAATGTCAGCTCCTCTGTAATCTATTGGTTACCCCCAACACCCTTCCCTTCATAGATCCCCAGAGACCTACACGCTTATCTCCACAGAAATACAACACACACACACACACACACACACACACACACACACACACACACACACACACACACACACACACACACACACACACACACACTTGAGACTAGACAATAAGTGGCCAATTTCCATCACAATAAGCAGCATTAAGAATTCAGCTTCTAAGGCTAAAGTTATGATTCTACTAGGATTTTACCTTGAGTCTTGACAGTCGGCTGATTAGGGCTGCAACTAACCACCATTATTTTTTTGTGAGCAATTAATCTGCCAATCATTTGTTTAGATTATTCATTAATCGTTTGGGCTATAAAATATCCAAAAATAGTGAAACATGTCAATCCCAGTTTCTCAAAGTCCAAGGTGATGTCTTTAAATATTTGTTGGTTTTGGATTGACAAAACAATATATTTTGTTTAATATGATATAAAAACGGATAAAAGCTGAAAGGCTGAAAACTGCATTTTCTTCCATTTATGGTTACGGCCGAGGCACAGCAGCCGTTTCATTGGAAGAAGTTCATAAATACATGTGCTTTAGATGACATTCATGTGCTTTATAACATTTGTGGTTACACTTTTGTTTTCCTCTGACAAAAATAGTCAGTGATATGCAAAGTTGTTTACAATACAGAACTTCCTGATGTTGGAGGTTCACATTAGCGCATCAAAGCTTGGGTGTGAGTGCACTATAATCCTAATGGCTGATTGTTTTGGGACTTGTATCGACCCAGTGCATGCTCTCATTGTGATGGCCGGGAATACAGTAAAGTACCCAATCTAGCTTCATTTGTAATGATTCATCCAAACCCCAATTTAAAAGTGTGTCGGGCAAATACTGGAATCTAAAGTGCCACGCAGACATGTCTCTTTCATCCCCAGTGGAAACTGCTCTTTTTTAGTTTGTTGTGGAAACGAAACGCCATGACCCATAGGTAGAGAAACTATATGGTGTGCTTGGGGTGCAGCAGACAACACAGGGCACAGACAAACGTGGCTGTAGATTGTAATATTGCCGTATATACATTAAAGTGGGTAAAATTGTACAACTGGCAAACCTACCAGCCACAAACACATTTAACAAGCTCACTTAGAGGAATTTGAATTCCTATTCTTGGCAGGCACATGTCTTTTAGCTAACCAGGCCTTGGCACATGAACCAAAATGTTCATTTTGGACACTGGCTGTGGGAGAAGTAGTAAAACATTATTATTATTTTTTTTTAAAAAGGTAGTTAAAGAGGGAGTAGGATGTAAGAGAGAAGAATATGCAACGCACATATAAATACAGCTGAAGGATTTTTTTTTTTATTGATTTTTTTTACATTAGCCTGGAAAGTGATCACACTCATGAAGTACAGAACGAACACCTCTCACTGGGTGGTCACAGCGGTACGTCGCTGTATAAGAAGTGTGATTGAGGGTGAACGAGAGTCAAAAGTGCTGATATGCTCCTCTACTTTCCATATCATCATCAGCGAGTTGCCCGCCGTCATCACGGATGGACGAATACAAGCTGACGGTCTGTCAAAGTTAGTGTGTACAGCAGCGCAGACTATTCTTCTGGACAGACCTGCCTCCCTTGCAGCTAGTGTGCATAATACAAACTATATTTAACATTCATCTCATGTGACTCAACATTTCCTTGCTTTCGGTGACTTTGCTCACGATCACTTTGACTTACTTAAATTAACTGGAAACACGGATCAAATTTAAAATCAGCAGGAGTCATCTCTATTTAAATTGACATAACATTTCATGTTAAATGTTAATCTTCATAGCTCACATATAGCTGCTGCCTGCAGACATTATATGACACAGACTCAAGGTTACAGGACAGTGTAGAGACAAGAGGACAGGGAGGATGATAGGAGAGCAGAGAGAGGACTCCTGGCTTGCATTCATTTGTCACCGTTAAGAAGTCCTATGCAATGGCAGAAAATGCAAGCTATGCAAATACTCTACATTCAAATATATCTATATTGAGTTCCTGAGACCCCCCCCACCACTTCAGCTGTTGGGTTGGTAATCCTAACCCTGAACCCAACAGGCCCCTCACCCAAACAAAGAGGCGCGTGGTAAAAAGACGAAAAATGAGGACACAAACAGATCCTGAAAAGGCTCTGCAGGTAATCTGTGTGATTTAAGATAGTGCGAAAGGTGACTGCCTGACAACGGTCATAACTCTCCTCCAGCTTTCACACAGAGAGTAGGCTCTGATCGCCATGGAAACACATAATCTACTCTTTCACTTAGTGGAGGAAGGAGGTGTAAATATGGTGCATAGGCACAATCATATGGTGTCTATTAACACACGAGTTAATCTCAACATCATTCTCTTGTGAAGACAAATCAAGATCATTTTGGATAATGAGCTGCATGTTCACATACAGTCCATGTTAACCAACAAATGTGATTCTTTGTTATCCCACACACATGAAAACAGGATTCAAAAGAAAACATAAAATCAGGTTAAGAAAATAAAATCACTGTCGAGGACTTTGACTGGGGTTGTGCTTTCTAATGCACATCACAGACGCTCACAGTGAATAAAGTTTGCTTGTTTTTCAGGTTGTGCTGCTCTGACACTCATGGAAACAACATTTATCTTACTTTGATAAACATTACAATAAGGGCTGAGTGATAGCAACCTTTTGCCAAATCATGTCACGATGATGATTCTAATTATCGTTCTACAAATTTATGTAGAAATTGAAGCCGAAAAGATTAGTCGATTAATCAATAAGTCTAAGCAAAAGTTAATAGACAACATTTTTGATCATTGATTAATCATTCGTCAAACATCAAGAAATAATGCTGAGCCTACACTCTTCAGCTCTTAAACTGTGAAAATGCTGCTTTTCTCTCAGTCAGTAAACGACTGACTGTTCGGGGACATCCCCCTGTCTCACTATTCTGACCTTTTGTAGACTAAATCATTATTTAGTTCATCAAAAACAATAAACAATGAAAACAATAACTAATTGCTCCACCAGTTCAAATCAATGATTCAGAGAATGTCATTAAAAACAAACAATATTAAATATAAAATATCCTTATTAATTCCATGATATTGATTTAATTAAATGATTTCTCAGATGTTGTAATGAGTACGAAGTTTTGGAGGGAAAACGGGCAGCCGTGCTCACATCAGCAGCAGGAGAGCACAGAAATATTAATAGGTCCACAGTAAAGTTGTTGCTGATCAATAGAGACTGCAGATGTAAAATTAATATGCTTCAAAATTCCTTCCCACACAGTAAGCACACACACATACCTTGGATCCATCCACGCTGATGATGCGGTAGCTGTTGCGTGTGCTGTCGTAAAAGTAAGAGACGGTGACGGCCTGCTTGCTGGCAGGGACCCAGTTCTTCTTGGTGGTTGGGTCGATTTGGAAGACATGGGCCCTGGTGGTGTAGATCGGCTGCTCCCTGGAGAGCAGAAGACGGAGGAGAGGGACGTTATGAAGGGATAAGACTCAAAATACGTAACTACAGGGACAGGGACACTGAGCTATGTCTCCAGAGCTGCAGAGTCCTGAGAGTGTCAGCCCGGACAAGCAGGTGATAATGCAACACAAACACTAAATCTTTACAGCAAACCAAATCCACCACCCTCCCCTCTCACAGGCGACAGTAACACATATCTAGTTGTTTGTGCGAGACTGTGCACTTGTATGTGGTGGTCTAGTGGTACGCCTTCCAGACAAAACACCGGAAGGCTGTGAGTTCAATACCAGAATCAGAATCAGTAATTGTTGTCATACATTTAAATAAATGCTGATAATGTAAACTACATGCCAAGGCTTGGAGATGAATCAGAAGGTTAACAGTATGTGGAGTGAGTCTTCTACAATGGGGGACAATAGTGTGAATCTTAATATTGATTTTGCTTCTCTTCTCATTAGCAGTCTGCAAAAACTTTTTCTCAATTTCTAAAAACTGCACAACAGCTCCTAACCATTTTTGAAAAGTTTAAAATGCTCTATCTTTGGTTGATTGTGTTTGCCACTCAGGGCTGAGCGCCCGTGACAAGTTCATGGGAAGAGCATTTTAAGTGAAATTAAAACATGACAAGCCAGCAGTTATGGAGTTCTTTCACACCAACATAGTAATGACAGATGAGCAAAGCTATTAACAGCAACGGTAAAATAATGTTTTCAAAAAAGAAACCTGAAATTAAACCTGCAATAAAAGCCAACCATCGTGAGAATTATACATCAATTAAAATGCTGCTGAACGTCTGTCTAATCTCAGTGAACAATTGTAGCCAGTATTCACATCCTTCCTAGTGGGACTGCCATGTCTGGTCATTTTATCCAACTCCAGTAGCGAATCTTCTTACTGAATCCAAATCCTTCGGAGTCCTCCATGCAATCGATTTAGTAAAGTAATAAAATGATCTGGGTGTTTTGCCCACAATTCTGAATTGGAATCAGCCATCAAAGCCCAACTCAACAATGATTGTAATGGGGAAAAGCTCAAAATCATGTCATCCATCTTTGAGAGGGTGAAGTGATCTGCCTCCCAGCAATCAGCAGCTCGCTGCCCGTGTTATTCAGAAGAAGAGTATCAACATGGGGGTGAAAGAGCAGGATCAGACCGCCTGTTGAACTTGAACGATTGTTGACTGAAAAACTACAGAGGAAATGTTTCTTCTCTTTATGACATCCACAACCCCACAGACTCCTCTCTTTCTCTCTAGACACTGATTATGCTCTAGTACACATATGCACAAATAACATAGCCTGCCTCGGATGTTGAGTTGAAAGCTGTTGTGAAATGTGTTCAGAAAATCCTCTTCTCACCTTCCTGTGTTTTCTGTTTAAGGAATCTAAGCGAACAGTGCACTGTATGCAGAATGCTTAAACTGGTCAGCTATTGTGTTGGCTTTGATTTATTTTAATTTTTTACAGAAGCAAAATCTATGTACGCTTTACTACTGTTGGACATTTTAAAGACAAGTTGTTGGGTCAGACTACTTTTCTTGCTTTACCAGATTTAACATCCAGAGCCATGTTGTCCCATTCAACAATATTTCTAGGACGTAGTTTAAGTGCAGTTTGTGGTAAAAATAAATAAATAAATAACCATACCTGCATATATTTTCTTAGCTCAAAACAAAATGTCTGAGCACTCGACACTGAAAGAACAAGCACCTTTTAATGGCAATGCTTTCCAGGGACTGGATCCAGCAGGTGGTTGCGGTAATGCTCCTCTATAAAGGTTCCAAGAGCGAGCAATAATTAGGTGGAGTGGCTGGATGAGAGGGATCAGAGGACACCTCAAGAACTCAATAATGGATGCAGATGAAGAATATGGGGCAGACAGATGGTAAGTACTTATCCTGCTGAAAGTCAAAATGAAGTGAATGTTTCTTTCCGACAGGGTGAAGTTTACGAGGCACTCACTGCTTCACACTTCTTTTTACAGCCTTCTTGAAAAAGTTGTATCTACTTCTGTCGCAGTGTTCATCTCCATCTTCTTATCTTGTCATCTTTTATTGTATTTCTTTGTCCTGCGTGGCATCTTCTGCATGTGCAGATATCGGATATCTTCTTCTCCTTTTTATTATTTATAAACATATTCTTCCTTGTGTTCTCCATGGCTCTAAGTGCACGGTCACATCAAAAACTAACTGGAACATTAATTAATTTGTGCTTGAAGCATCATGATGCGTTTTCTACATGAAATCTTGATTGCTGACCGAACAATAAGTTAAGGTGCCCTGTGGGATGTTTTCTCGTGAACAAACAAAAGCAATGTTTACATTTAGTGTTTCTCACCAGACGCATTGTGTGCATCCTTGAGATCTAACAAACAAGTGTTTCCTTGTTGGACAGCGACTTCAGGAATGTGAATGGTGACCCGACGTGCATGTGAATTTATATAAAATCAGAAGTTGCAACACTTCTATTATGCCAGCTTCCTTCATTTCGGACTCTCCCTCTATGGCCCTCAAAAGTCAACACCTTCAAGATGGTTTGCAATTGGTTAACAGCAAGTGTGTCAAACTACACTTAAGTTCAACTTTACGTAAAAGTTCTGCGAGTATTTAAGTTTCCTCAGTGACTAAATCCATTCCTCACAGAGATTCTATTGGATCTGGTGTTGGTAGGAAATGTTTTATATCAACAGCCTTTGAGGTTGTGGTCTTAGTTAAGCTAGGTAGGCCCGTTTTGTTCTTCTCAACAAGCTATTTGGTGTCCTGTACTTTTTTGTTTAAGTGTTTTCTCCGTAGGTATTATTGATTAATTGGTGATTAGTTACTGCACACGGTCTTCTCACTTGGTTAAAAACACGCTGCCAGTAGAGAGCTTTTCTAGCAAACTTTCTACATCGGTCATGTGTCGTAAACCTTGTGATATCCTGATCTTCTATCCGCTTTCTCGTCTTGGCCTGCCATTTATTTTAACGACATGAAGGATTTTAATAAAATGTGTTTAGTGGGTACAAGGGTGTTGAACTGGACGCCGTCGAGCAGCTACACTTTACCACACACGCATTACAAATATTGAATTTTTAGAGCATGGGGATATGATTAAAAAATAAGCTTAAACCTAAATCATCTGAGAGCATGTTCTTAAAAAGTCACTAAAATTATTCCAAACAACAAGCAGCTAAAGCTAGCAGGAACATGAGCACATACATGTAGTACAGATGGTGCCGTTGTTGAAATGCAGTACAGCAACAGGTAAAAGCAAGTTTCAAGGGGACATTCAGCTCAGTAGTACTTTAATGCACTGTGATGTGGTCCTGGTGAAAATAATGTCAGGCAGACAGCGATAATTCATCAGCTAATAAAGCTTTTACTTCTACAGGGATTATGGTTCTCGCCGAAATGAAAGCCTAATAAATGCACTGTCCATTTTAAGCCTAATCTCAGTCTTCATCTGCTTCGGGAACAACAAAACCCATTATACAGATCACTGTTGTTGTTTTACAACACACGCACACACACGCTGACCTTTGCAGCGGCCGTGTCTGGAGCCAGCTCACACTGGCAGGGTAAGAGAAGTGAAAGGCCAATGCTGAACACATGGATGCACTCAAACAACTGTTGGTGGAATCCAGTGATCTGCTTTTCCGAGATAAAAAGCATTAGGCGGATTGATTTTACTGGATAAAAAAAGGAAGACGACATTTGGGACTTTATGACCGCTGGATTCTTTTTCCAGCTGACTGTAGGGTGCTCTGTCCCCATCTGGTGCTTTAAATAATTTACAGGTGTGTGTGTGTGTGTGTGTGTGTGTGTGTGTGTGTGTGTGTGTGTGTGTGTGTTTCTGTATGGGGGGGGGGGGGGGGGGGGGGGGGCAGGTTTGAGTAAGCACTGCATTGTCAAGCCTACATACACCTACACACCCACCTCAGGC
The DNA here is from genome assembly GCF_900634415.1 of Cottoperca gobio. Classification (NCBI taxonomy): domain Eukaryota; kingdom Metazoa; phylum Chordata; class Actinopteri; order Perciformes; family Bovichtidae; genus Cottoperca; species Cottoperca gobio. Next base: position 13,759,738 of record NC_041357.1, read on the forward strand.
CCATCTACACTGATGATGAAGCAATTGTGTTGTGTAGGGGTAAAATAATAAATTAAAAACGAAGGAATGCGCCGACAGCCAGACCTGAGGATATGAACATTTCTTTTTTCATTTAGTTAATCTATTTCACAAAAGGTTATGATGACACCCAACATTTATGGGTTCAATTCTGAGGAGAACTTTTGCAAAAGGCTGCCATGTTAGCGTGCTAAATAATTGCACAATACCTCCGAGCAGCAATATTTTGAGTGATGCACCACTAAGCCTGCCTGGCTCTTAAATCCTTTCAAATCTAAGCTTGAGAACTACCTGTGATTTACCCAAACACTGTATTCTTCAGAGTTTAAGGGAAGTTTGCTGAGAGAGGGATAATCCTGCTGCTTAAAGACGACATTTTAAGATGATGCAGAATGACACAGTGCCTCAGAGAAAGTGTGAAAACAGCAGGTGGCTTCTATCTCTATAACTAAGAGTTTAGGATGGTGAATTTAATGGGAGGGATTGCCGTCATGTTGCATTCCAGGTATGTTTTGGAAAACAGCCTCATCCAGATTCCTGAGTTAAAACAATTCCCTCCAGGCTCATTCCCCAAACAAACTTTCCCCATCAATCACCGTCATCTACCTCTGTCCGAATGAAAGAGACACACGTCAGCTGATTATGTTATTGACAAGTGATTTTGGAATCTGAGGTCAAACACTGAACAGGCTTTGCAGGCTTTGTAGCCTGTTTGACAGAAATCAGCACTCAGCAGCTTCAGCAACATTCTTCACGTTCCTACAGAGAGTGAACATAATGTAACTTTACCAGACAATGACATTTGACGATGCAGAAGGGCTTGAAAATGAAGTATAACATATATATTTAATTGTTCCTTTTACAAGATAAACTTTGCCATGTGAAACTTTAGTAAAATAAGTGTTTTTTTCTTAACTGGCAGTATTGTTTCGGAGGTGTCAAGTCTCCCTCTAAACGGGTCAGCAGAGCAATAGTATCAACACATAATGTCTGGGTTTTACACCATGTTTGGAGTGTGAAATGGGCTGAGGAGGAGTAAACTAGTCAACTGTACAGCCAGGTACTATTGGGTGCAGACCCATAGGCACATTGATATGAATGAGCTCGTATCGCTTTAATAGGATCTCTTCATTAGCGAGACAACATCTCTCCGCCAGTGGGACTTCATTGGCCTGTTTATAAAGATGTTTTCCCCCTTTGAATCCTCCAGAGGCAAAAGACAAACCTTGACAGGCATTTTCATCCAAATGCGCCACACTGTTGTCAGTGACTTGGTGAAAACGCACTCTGTCCCGCACACAGCGTTATTAACAAAAGGACACAACTTTGGGAACACTACAAGTCTTTTCAGCACGCTAATGTGCATATTTACAGGCAGTGAACACATTACATTAGTCCACCACTTCAGGTGCTGAAGTGTCAAATTCAAGATGGCTAATTTGTCTCCATAAGACGGGCCCTAAAGCAAGACAATCACCAGGCTACATCAATTAATTAGGATCATTATATTACAAGCAGAATATGTATAAAATGCCATCTTTGAACTTAATTGGTCTGACTAATCGAAGGAATTTGCATTTCTGTCTGTTCAAAGAACTTAAGTGACGAACCCTGCATTACTCACTTGTCAAATATCTACAGTACAGTAGGTGGAGGAACACAGAGCACTTATTAGTCCTCACTCGCTGGTGATGACGACAGTAAACTAAGTTACAATTGGCTGTTCTGTGGAACAGAGTAATAAAAGAACATCTTCTCCTAAATCTCTCAGAGAAGGAAAATGAGAAACTAAAATATGTGTCTGAAGTTTCACAAATCTGGTGACAGGCTGTATGAAAATGGCAAATAAAAAAAGAATAAAAGAGCAGCATTCATTTGTTAATGTAAACAAACCAAATCTAATAACTTGGATTCTCATTAGCCGGTGCAATGTTGTGCATATATGAGATGAACAGAGTTGAGCCTCTGTCATTTTTACATGCGAGGTCTGCTGAAGAGCAGAGTTGCCTTATAAGTGAGAGCGGTGTTTTGTCTGAGGGAATGAGAAAAGTAGGCATCACTACAACACCACCTGGGCTTTTATCTCAAAAAACACGGAGCTCTACTAACTATGTCAAAGAAGGTTTGCCAGCAGATACAGATACTTAAATGTCTTATGTGGTATGGCAATCACCCCATGCTGTCAGATGTAACTGGGAAAACTTATTTTTCATGGCAAGGCAAAAATAAAAAGGCAATCTGTTAACTTAACACCCTAAGTCAGCCTAAACCCTCTGCCGTGTCATACTGGTCTACATTTGTTGGAGATACTTCCTTGAAAAAAAATCTAATAAATACTAATATAATTTCTGTGACATTTTTAATCTTCCCGTCCGTTTCAAATGATTTTGTCACTTGTTTTTAATAATTAAAAGGTGACCTTCATTATTACTACCAATGTTCAACTTCATGCCTACAGCTCCTTGAACTGGTGAGAGAGAGACATAATCTCATGCAACAAAGGCAGAAGGCCAGAATCAAACCAGCAACCACAGCAGGTTCTCCTCCACCACACTGAGTCTATATGATGCAGAGTCCAACTTAATCTGAGAGCTCGGAGAAAAAGGGAGTGAGGAAGTCTCCACAGAAGCACAGCATGGCAGCAGATGGCCTCAACCATCTGGTGAGGAGAAGTCCAATCCGCCATCAGTATGTCCCCTTTCATTTACCCATGATTCCTAAATAGCAAGACCTGCTTCTACTCCCGTACTACACCTCTACAAGCTTCCCCTCCGGCCTTCAAACACAGACAGAAGACACACACGCACACGCACTCCGATTAGGCTTACAGTCCACTGTCCTGTCCAAGCAGCCAAGAGACCCATTGCCACGTCACATGTCATACAGCCTAATCAATGAGTGTTAAGCCTTTAGCTGTCACTCTCTGCCCAGCCAGGAGATTATCATCTATCCCTGTGTTAGGGCTGCTCCCATCGTTTATGCTGGGAGCAGTATGCTGATTGCAATGTTGTCTGTGTGACCGCTTATTCAGTAAGAAGGGGCTTTAAGGCAATCTGAGATGCAGCGCTTAAGCTGCGAAACTACTTAAAAATACAATTACCATCACTTTCATTCCCACTGTTATCTGCATTTCCTCAACCTCTTTAAAATCAGCAATCTTAAACAATATTTTATTTTTATTGGGCACACTGCACACAAATATTATCATTTTGAGCAATACATACAGTATTGTGCTTTATTATATGATCAATAATAAATGTGTCACGGTCAAGGGGGTACAGATGGGTCACATGACCAAAGACCTATGGTAAGAAGGGGACAAAGGAAGATCGATACTTAGGGTGTTAATATGTGTGTGTTGTGAAGAATTTAGAGTTAATCTTTAACTCCATTTAGGAGCAAAGAGCAGGGACACCTAAATGCTGCAAATAAACATGACAAACAAGCTCTAGTTCCCACCGCCCCACACACACACACACACACACACACACACACACACACACACACACACACACACACACACACACACACACACACACACACACACACACACACACACACACACACACACACACACACACACACACACACACACACACACACACTTTTATATGTTGACCTGTCACTTAGGTCAGGGCATATTACATCATTACTAAGTGTAATCCAGATGTAACATATTGCACAATTAGGCACGCATATGAACTCAATCTTGTTTTAGATAAACCGTTTTCTTTAAAAGGATTTTGACCTGAAATTATTAAAGATTAAACAATTAATTGATTATCGATTGACAGAAAAATAATCTACAACTATTTTAGGTTGTTTTTCAAGAAAAATATGCCAACGTCATCTTCTCAATATTGAGGATGTCTTTCTTTTCTTTGCTACGATAAGCTTTTTTTCTTCTTACTTTTTTCTGAAATTTAAAAGACTTGAGAGACCAAAAAAAGAAATAAACCACAGACTGCCCAGTTATTAAATTATAGTTAGTTGCAGCCATTAAAATTAGTTGTTGATCAATTGTATTGACCAAAATTTAACTGGCAACAATTCATTAATCTTTTAAGAAATTTATTTTCCAAAAATGGCAAACATCCGCTCGTTCCAGGTTCTTAAATCAGAATATTTGCTGGTTGTATTGATCTTTTAGGACGAATAAATTGAACATTTTGGGATTTTGTTGGGCTGCTTGAAAGATAAGCCAGGCTGGTTGAAGACTTCAGCTTCGGCTCTGATAACTTGTGTTGGGCTTTACACACTCTTTTCTGAAGAAACGATTATTTTAAGAAAATAATTAGAAGATTAATGGATAATGACAATCATTATTAGTTGCAACCCTACACAAATCATACCAGTTTATGACCTGAACAGTGGGTTTAGAGAAAGGCTGTTCAGATGAAATTTCCTGGGTGCCTTTTGCCTTCATAAAAGTATTCAGATGTCAAGTGATACCACTGGTTGGCACTGACTGAAACCAGGGAACCGGACAAAGGAAACTTGTTGCCATGTCTCCGTCAGTAGGTGTGACCTCCCGTCTTGGACTGACTGTCTTGCTGCTGCTGCTGGTCCACTGGGCCAGTTTCATGACACAACACTACTGACTGCTCTCATTTTCAAACCTGCTGGGTGAGTATGCCAAACTACTGAGAGGTAGTCAAGACTGATTAACTGGTTTCTTACACGTAAACAAAAAAAACACATGTCTGTTCAGGAGAAACAAGCTCTGTGGCATTGGGTTGCACTTTTTACTCATTATTGTTGCTTATATTATTCACACTTTGCCTCATATTTATTTTTTTAAATCAAGGTTCCTTAATGTCGCAAATGGAAGCATTCATTAAGTTCACATTAATTATTCAGGGACAGGTTTGCAGCTTCTTAAAACATTAAATTGAGCTATTATTATTGCAGTTTCTAATTTAAATAAAAGCAATGCAAACAGGAGTAGGTCATGCAGAAAGAAAAGACAGTAACATAATAATATATGTAGATGTGGCGCGAGTTGGCAATTGCATAACTATGGCATTGAGTCAACATTCACAGCACAGTAGACTATAAAGGCAAAATAATGCACTGTAAACACACACACACACACACACACACACACACACACACACACACACACACACACACACACACACACACACACACACACACACAGTGTTGACTGCCACCTCTGTATCATAACCCTCTCAAAACCATATTCCTACAGACAAATGAGGAGGAGCTGAAGTGTTAAGAGAGGAATTAGACGGATCCACCTAATGTAAGAATAAGTCCATACTAAGAAATATGACATCGAACCTTTTCACTCATTTCAAGCTGAAGTCCTCCTAAATTACCCACATTGCAAAATAAAAAGATATTAAAGAGTACATGTGGGTCTTCCTCTGCGCTCAACACGCACAGATGAGCTTTGGGCAACAAAGGCAAATATAATCAGAGGCTTGACAGGCAAACTGGACAGTTCTAGAGGTATTTTGTGTTTTCTTTCACCGCACACACACATAACATTACAGTGCAGGTGTCATGAGAGGCGCTCTGAAGGGCAGCGCTTTCTGGATTACTCACCCCATTGCCGCGGATTTGAGGAAAAACTCCTTTTTATATGTATAGGCTTTATTGGCTGAGGGTTGAGGGGAAATTTATGTTTTAAAGCGCAGTCAAAGTCCGCAGATGATAAGCGGTCCAAAGAGTCGAACAAGTCCTCTTGCTGCTGACAGACAACTGAAATATGGGAGCACTTCTTCGTAAACTAGATTCACTGGGTTGTCAAGCTCTCTCTCTCACAGAACCCCTGTCATTTCAGGAAGTTTTTCCTCCGTGCGTGTTTGTTTTCCCTCTTCAGATACGCAACAAAATAAATCCCTCTCCTTTCTCCTCGCTGTCTTCCAACAATCGGCGCTGATGAAGTAAGTCTATGTTTGCGTTTCCCTGCTGCTTGATCGCTGCGCAGAGTTTCTTCCTCCCCGACGGGATTGTGTTTCATTATGAAGGGCAGCAGCAGCGACACGGAGCGGCTTCCACCTGCCCACGCTTCTGCCAGAGCCACCCACACTTTTTTTTTTTTTTTTTTAAACCTGTGGTATCTGCGGTGTGTGTCTGTGGATTCAGTCAGAGTTTTAGCCCAAACTGTGGTCAGTAACCACGAAATAATTAAAAGCTAATACATTTTTAAAACATGCTGTTCCAAAACAACCAACAACGTTGATTGGTTTTCTAAATTCAAAAGGTGCACTTACATGTTTTAAGTGACGGTTTTCAGCAGTTGGTACTTTCTCCTAAATTATGCAAAGTAACGGTTACAGAACAATGGCAATTAGCGTCTTCATCTAACTTGAGTTTTAAAGTATCAAATAACTGACTTCAGACGATTATATATCAACCGTTGGTCCTGTTTCTAACTGGCAGGTAACAGCCATCAATCACTGGCAGCCTGCCAGTGGCAGGTGTGCAACTGTGCGCGCGCTTCCGGAACTATTCAAATATTTTCATTTGTTCCGGGGGGAAGTGTTTCAGCGACGTACTGTTACCGGGATATCTTAAAATATACCGTTTTTAGTTCGCAGCAAAAGGAAACAACATTCGCGTCGTGTAAATGTATGTTTTTTAATTCTAGCGTTAAAAAACTTTTATTGTGATTGTTGTGTTATATGTATCTTTAGCTAACACTTGCTAATCGCACCCAGGACAGTCTAGTTCATATTGTTCCGCATGGGGGATTTGTCATGCAGCATAGTAAATAAAAAAATATAAAAACGTGCTATGTTTGCCATGTTATAAGCTTTGTTGTGATATCCAGTGCTTCTGCAGCTTTTCATCTGCCTTTTCAGTATGGCCGAAACCACGGAAACCCAGCAGAGCTACGAGGAGTTGTTTGCCGACAGATTTTCATCGGACGACAAAGAATACCAGCAGTATGTGAACCGTCCAGCTGACCTCCCACCCATCGTCGAGGACTGGAGGAGTCGTGGAGGTGGAAACCACAGAGGCAGAGACAGGTAATTTGATCCTTCATAATCTACAATTTGCATGCTTTTTGATGGTTAAGGTTGCTGCATGTATTATTGCAGTGGATAAGACTGACTGTCTAATAACGAAGTGATCGATGTGCAAGAGTGTGATGTTGGAGCAATGCTTTATAGAGATCGGCGATATAGTCATGTTGCTTATAAGTATTAAAAGCTAAACTAAAGTGGTTCACCAGTGATTTAGATTGCAACATGACGTTGGGAACCTGTGACAGACGAGCAATGCGGTTTCCTTTGGTTCCATAGTTTGTGGACCTTTTTGGGTGAAAAGAGCTGTTTTACATTGAACAGTATAGATTCAGATTTTCCATTTAAAATTAGTTTTTCTATTCCAAATAAGTCTGACTAACCTGGGCTTTCGTTTACAATCCGTATTGTTGTCTGACTGCTTGTGCTTTCACAGATGTAATAATTCATATAGGATCCATTATGCAACTGTTGTTTAATTTCTTTTTCGATCACAACATCATTTCTGTCAAATGTATGTTGTATTTGTACTATGTTGTTTATTCTGTACACACGACATCTGTTGCACATCTGTCTGTCCTGAGAGAGGATCCCTCCTCAGTTGCTCTCCCTGAGGTTTCTTTCATTTTTCCCCCTTTTAATTGTGGAGTTTCTTTTAGGAAATTGTTCCTTGTTCCAAATGTGTAATTTGTGATATTGGGCTATATAAATACATTTGATTTGATATCCATTCAAGGTTGCAGTCACACTTTTTCAGACCAATTCTTAGCTTTCCTTTCCAAAACTAAACCTTCATCATCAGGCTACACATCTTAAAAATATGATCTGAAAAGTCCCTGTTAATATTTTAGATGTGGGACTAAACTATCTTAATATTGTTTCTCTTTCAGTTTCAGGGGAGGTTTATTGATTTTGACTTATTCAAATTACGAAGTAATGTTTTATTAATATTGTAATTTTGTATGGAAGACATTTATAAAGTGCTTTACGTTAAAAGACAAAAGCAACAGTCATAAAATATAGACACAATATTCAAATGAAATTATAAAAACTAAAAGTCTAAACGGACAAAGTCTTTAGTTACTTGACTGCTTCAACATAAGTTATAAACCTTTTTTTAAAAATGTAATGATCATGTAAAGGAGAAATCTGGTTTCTTTAATCTTGAAAGGAGATACTCTGTGAACACTGCTAGATTTACTCTACCCCATTTCTTGGCGATTTTAAATGTGCAACTGAGTTTCTTACTGTCTTGTTATATGTTCCATGTATTAATACTTGTTGTTGAAGGTTCACTGTTCATTTCTGTCGGTCTCCATCTAGGTACCAGGACCGTCGGGGTCGTGGATGGGGAGGAGGAGGCCGAGGTGGTTGGGGAGGGGACAATCGTGGGCAGCAAAACTGGCATGACAGAGACAGAGACAGAGACAGAGACAGAGACAGAGACAGGCACTCAGGGCATGGAAGTGGGCATCAATCAGGCCCTCCAAGCTCCAACCAGGGATACAACTCCCATCATCAGAGACCACATTATGACCGCTACTGATCTTGAATCGCTCTGGTTTTGTCAGCATTTATAGTATTCATAGTCTTACAACTTGCATTGCAATACAATGTGGCAATATACAACTGTTTTTTTTTTGTGTACTTGTGACTCATTGCCACAGTCTCATATGTAGAGCCGAGCAATATATCAATATTAATAACATACTGTCCGTCATTGTAATTGTATGGAACCTTTTTTTATATTGTGACAGTTGTATTGTCTTAATTAAAAATACGTAGTTAGATTTTCCCCAGAATATTTTCTGAAATGTGACGGCAGAAAGTTACAGATTCTATTTGACTTCCACTTAACTTTTCCATACCCAAACAGTCATGTTTCCCCCATACTGCTTGATATTGCTCAGCACTGTAATCACAATACATTTTGGAATAATAATGAGTTGATAGTTCTCATTGAAAAAACACACATTTCTCTTTTAGTATTTCAGATATGTGGGCTGTTTTTAACAATGTTTGATTATTACATTATAAGTTGGAGTTGAGATATTTATGCGGCTACATCTTTACATGCTTTGATATCAGATTGCTATAAATGATACAGCACAGTATTGTTGCAAACAGTGACTCACAATTTCCAGAGGAAATCATTTCGTAATGTGACTTTATTTTTCTGTGACTAATCTCTGATGTAAGAATACTGATATGAATACTGAACTGTTAACATAAACATGTATTTTCTTAATTGAGTGTTTTCTGTCTTGTAAGGTTCTCAGTTAATTTTGACATAAAACAGAAAAGCTGGAAATCTCCATATTTGAGAGGCTGAAAACAGCATTTTCTGCATGAAAAATTACTTTCATATTCGATTATCAATAAAGTTGGCGATCATTTTTCAGACGATCGACTACTCGTTGCAGCTCTTGTAGGGATGCAGCATGTAAAACACTGGATCGACGTCAGTGTTGATACTGAACTTTATTAAAGCCGTCTCTCAGGTAGATTCATAAAGTCACACGAGGCTGCCGACTTACGTTTTAGTGCCACAGCAATCCCCATCCTCATGTTACATCTCAGGAAGGTGATTCCAATGAGTCAATGCTGTGAGGGACACATTTATCTTTTTGGGGAAAAGAGACCACTGGTGTGGGATCAGTAGAGAAAGGGTTGAATTGGTGCGTCTTTTGCTTTTTGGTAGTTTATAGCAGTGGTTCCCAACCTGGGGGGTCCCAAGATGATTAAAAGCATAAAATAGAAAACTAGATATACTGTTCGTGTTTGTTTCTGGTACACCAAATAAGGTTGATATTGTTTAACATTTTGCAAGCTGTGCCTAACTGCACAACTTGTCCACATGAACATTATGGCTATTCCGTTTGAAAGGTGTCTTTGGCGCAACTTTCATTCCTTTAGTCAAGGCTTCTATTGGCTTCAAATCATATTTGAATTCATTAAATGTGTTAAAATATGTTCAGAACATTCAATTAACACTTCGTCTTAGAAGTGAAGGTTTTAAGATTCCCTCGCCAAGTGTCCAAGGGGCCCCCATCAAAGAGAATAACCTACCAGGTAATATGATCTGATCATTTATTTCATGTCATTATTTGTACAATACATTAAAACCATTTTCAGCCATGATAAAAGGAGCCTTAACTGTCTCATTGTGCGTTTCAGTGATATAGTCATTACATGATATGTACATGACACAGAATATATTGAATCTGCTCTGATAAAAGCTTTGATAGCCTTAAATTACAATGACTCTCCTTTTTAAATATATCGAAAGTGTAGTTCACCAATTTTCTTCACAAGATGTAATTATGCCAGTGTAAAAATTCTCACTACAGGCTCATAAATGAAGAATTTACTGAAGCCACGTTTCACCGGTTTCGCAGTTTGCGCCTAAGTCTAATGGATGGCTCATTAAACCAAATGTCCTGAACAACTGTTCTGTGTGTGGAGAGAAAGCAGCATTCACAGTTAATGGCTCAGCAGAAGCCCAAGACCAGCAGTTCACACTGTGAAAAGAAACTGAAATATTTATGTGCAACATTAATACATTATTGCGACATGCGTCAATGGCTATGGCATATGTAGCTCATTGCCTAAAGATGTCAGCGCTCGTGTATCTCAGTACTTTCACAGCAGATCTCAATTAAGTGAGAAATGGTGACTTTGGACAAATTTGATCCTCTGATTCACAACACAAGCAAACACTCTGCATTGTTTCATTGCTGCCTAAATGCCATTCTGTGAATTCTATTTATGGCCGTGGTGAGGACGGGTTAACAGTTCATTTGGACTTCAGCAGTGCAATCAGCTGTGATGCTAAGGGAGGGAGGAGGTTAGGGAGAAAGTGTGTGGGGGATGTGCTCAAACTGGCACACAACAAGGAAGGCTGCAATCACCACTGTAATCAATTTAGATTAGAGAAACTTTTCACCCCAGATTGCTGCATTTTCACAGAGCAGCAGACAGAGACGAAGACAGTAAAAGTAAAACAGGGATTTATTGGCAAAGAAATATCAAAATGTAACTGATGCACTTTGGTGGCATGGAAAAATAATTAGATTAGGATATAAAGATGACATGGAATTTTACAATCAGACTAATATCTGTCTATTTAATGTCTGTATATATAACATGTAAACGCCATGTTATGGTTGGTTTTATGGAGGCGGGCAGATTATTCCTTAATTGGCACAGTCAATCACTTAGTCAAAATGTCGAACTATTCCTTTAAGGGTTAATTAAAGTCATATTTATCATGGAGATATTTTTTTAGCCATGGCTCTATGAAGGGCAGAGCCGGTTAGTTGGTTTGTCGGTCCACTACTTTGGTCCAGAAATGGTCTGAAATATCTCAACAACTGTTGAATGGATTGCTATGAAATGACAGACAGTCGTGCTCCCCAGATGCTGAACCCTACTTACTTTGGCAATCCCCTGACATTTCCTCTTGTGCCACCACAAGGTTCACATATCGGGTATTGAGTGACATGTGTCTTGACAATGTTTTGATGCAAGCACCGCTGTGCCTAAGTACAACCTCACAGAACCACTGGCATGGATGTAGACTCTGTCTTTTGTCACTTTTTCCATGTGAACACAAAACCTGCTTTGTATACAGTAGGGAATTATGTGTACAGCTAATACTAGTGTTACAAATCAAAGCAACTATCCTTGAGATACATTGACGTTCTCTGGAAATCCTCAAGAGCTCAACCCTAAAGTTCACACGAATAGCAACACTAATCCGAGGGTCAACGTGTTAATCTGGTCCTTTGGGTGCCACAGAGCACTAAGTATCTCTTACTCATTCATTGCACTCATCTTGTTAATAGAGTGTATGATTTGGATTTGAGGGTGTACAAAACATTTTTTTAATTAACATTAAGAGAAAAATCAGCATTACAACATTGTTATTGGATTTAGGAGTCATTCAACGGCTTTCCCTTTCACTGCCCTATAATCAAATCCATCGCCTATTCAACACCCTGGTCTCTGGTAGCTTTGTTTTCCTGTAGTTACTCACTAACTCCTCTCCTGCTAACTTGTTTTTGTTGGATTGCTAACCAATGTCCGGAAATGTATTTCAGGAGATTCCAATAAACCAAAATGTAATCCAATTTAAATCAGTCTGATTGAAGACTTTTGAACAAAACTTGGCAAAACATGTTATTTTCTCTCATTCACTCCAAACCACCAACAGCTCACTTCTCTAAACCTCTTTTTCTCTCTCTTTCCTCCCTCCTCCTTTGTCTTCCTCTGCAGAATTATAATTTTTTTTTGCCTATTACATTTGAATTAAAAAGCTATTAATGCAAAGTGAGGCTTGGAGAGTGTAAGAGAAGGAAAACAATAGAGAGAGCCACAGTGAGAGTCCCCTCGGTCTGGTCTGTTGGGCTGTCAGGCTTCATGTAGCCTGTTTGTGACGATGCAATGTGACAGCAATGGAGACAGTGTGCTGGGGGCCATGTCCTTGATGATGAACTCATCCACTATAATCATCACTCTATCTTCCCCCCCTTTGTAAGTGCATACAGACATACACGTGTGGGCACAAAACACCACAACCTCCCAACACACACACACACACACACACACACACACACACACACACACACACACACACACACACACACACAAACCACATCCCCCAGCCCCTGCAGCACTGTGCGACCTACATCTGGTGTTGGAGAGTGCAGGGGCTAAGGTTGGCCCAGGCCGGCCAGCCCCCAGAAGACAGTGGGGAGTGTTCGTGTTGCATGTGACGTGTGTAAATGAAATGAACGCCCTCAGCTCTGTATGGTACATACAATTGCACCCCGTCACATGAACATACACGTGCAGATAGTTAGCAAGCACTTATACAGGCACTTAGACTTGAGAATAGACCGTAATAATTGCTGCTGTAGATCAGATTTGATGACATCTTGTCCCCTGCTCATCCAACTGCATGCTCTATAAGCTAATCATGCAGCCGCTCCATGTAAAGAGAGTGGACTCTGCTGCCGAAGGGAGCTTGTTAGTCTGATTGTATCTTGTGGTATCTCTTTTCAGGAAGATGCACTTGCAAGATTCCTGCTGTTCGGAGTTGTATCCTCATGATTGTTTGCACTTTTTGTACGTCGCTTTGGACAAAAGCGCCAGCTGAATGATCTGTAATGTGATGTAAAGATGCAGGCAGGCTTTAGGAATACTCAGCGGAGGAAGAAATACTCAGGCCATTTACTTCAGTATAAGTACTAATACAGCAATGTAAAAATGACTCCATTGGAAGTAAAAGTGCATTCTAAACAATGCATCAAGTAGGATAGCACAGCAGCTGATAGAAGTATTATCAGAAAAACGTACTTAAAGTATCAAAAGTAAAACTACTTGATTTGCAGAAAATTGTCCCCTTATATGAAAATATAAGATAACTGATGCGTCAAAGCACATCATAGCATTTTACTGTTGTAGCTTTATAAATACAATTTATTATTATTATTATTATTATTATTATTATTATTATTATTATTATTAGAAGTTTAGTGGAGAAATCTCTCTTTGGTGTAACTGCTCATAGACATCTGTAATGTTACAAGAGGCCCGACCCGACACTTCTTTTTGTAAGAATATATAAGATGCCAAAAAGGTTAGGAACTGCAGGTTTAATCTTTATCATGATGTTTTATTTTATAAGCGGATCATGACTTTTTATGTACAGTTTTAGTATGGGAATTAACTAGCTGTAAAATAAATGTAGTGAAGTAAAAAGTAAAATACTCTTAGAATTGTAATGGAGTAGAAGAATAAATAAGCCAAATAAGGAAATGTACTCACATTTATACTAAAGTATCTGAGTAAATGTACCTTACTTTTACTTTCTATCACTGTTAACTGTCACATACAGTAAGGAAGTCAAAAAATCTTTCAAAACGTCCTGATCGATCTCCTGAACGAAGAACTTGAAGAGTACCGAAGCTCCAATCTGCCAAAACGTTGCTTCCACTGTTCAGTCCATCTCCATCCATCATCCAAACCAGTGCTCTGACCCAGAGACAGGCTGACATGTCATCTGAATTACACACACCACACTGAGAACCTTTGCTGGTTTGTGAGTGATGTTTGACTGTCAAAAATGCAACATCTCAGAAATCTTTTTTCTTTAAGGGAGGGACATTCCTAAATCAAGCAGTGCTTTACATGGAAATCTAGTTTTCTATTCTTCACCCTGGCTCTCTGGGAACCATCACCTTATCGTGGTGGAAAGGTTTGTGTGTCCCTATGAACCTGAGAGCTGTGTTGTCTGGAGCCTAGTGCTCCTGGTAGGGTCTCCCAAGGCAAATTGGTCTCAGGTGAGGGGCCAGACTAAGAATGGTTCAAAAACGACTTCATGAAAGAAAGGGAAAGGAAAGGAGAGACCCTGCCCGGAGGAAGCCCGGGGCCCCCGTCTGGAGCCAGGCCCAGAGGGAGGGCCCGACAGCGAGCGCCTGGTGGCCGGGTTTGCCACGGAGCCCGGTCGGGCACAGCCCGAAGAAGCTACGTGGTGCCTCCCATCCATCCATCCTGTGGGCCCACCACTCATGGGAAAAACCGCTGGGGTCGGGTGCGCTGTCACATGGGTGGCAGTGATGGTCAGGGACCTCGACGGACCAGACCCGGGCAGCAGAGGCTGGCTCTGGGGACGTGGAACGTCACCTCTCTGTGGGGGAAGGAGCCGGAACTAGTGCGGGAGGTGGATCGCTACCAGTTGGATCTGGTGGGGCTTACCTCCACGCACAGTCTTGGCTCTGGAACCGTACTCCTGGATAGGGGTTGGACTCTATTCTTCTCCGGAGTTGCCCAAGGTGTGAGGTGTCGGGCCGGGGTGGGGATACTCACTAGCCCCCGGCTGAGCGCCGCTACGTTGGAGTTTATCCCGGTGGACGAGAGGGTCGCCTCCCTACGCCTTCGGGTTATGGGGGGGAAAACTCTGACTGTTGTTTGTGCCTATGCCCCAAACCGCAGTTCTGAGTATTCGGCCTTCTTGGAGACCCTGAATGGAGCCCTGCAGGGGGCTCCAGTAGGGGACTCCGTAGTCTTGCTGGGAGACTTCAACGCACACGTGGGAAACGATGGAGACACCTGGAGAGGCGTGATTGGGAGGAAGGGCCTCCCTGATCTAAACCCGAACGGTCGTTTGTTGTTGGACTTCTGTGCTAGCCATGGAATGGCCATAACAAACACCATGTTCGAACATAAGGATGCTCATAAGTGCACGTGGTACCAGAGCACCCTAGGCCAAAGGTCAATGATCGATTTCGTAATCGTATCATCTGACCTGAGGCCGCATGTTTTGGACACTCGGGTGAAGAGAGGGGCGGAGCTGTCGACTGATCACCATCTGGTGGTGAGTTGGATCAAGGGGTGGGGGAAGACTCTGGACAGACCTGGTAAACCCAAACGGGTAGTGCGGGTGAACTGGGAACGTCTGGAGGAAGCCCCTGTCCTGGGGATCTTTAACTCACACCTCCGGCGGAGCTTTTCAGCCATCCCTGTGGAGGTTGGGGGCATTGAACCTGAGTGGGCGATGTTCAAAACCTCTATTGCTGAAGCTGCGGTGATGAGCTGTGGTCTCAAGGTCTTAGGTGCCTCAAGGGGCGGTAACCCTCGAACACCGTGGTGGACCCCGGTGGTCAGGGAAGCCGTCCGATTGAAGAAGGAGTCCTTCCGGGTTATGTTATCCGGGAGGACTCCGGAAACAGTTGCAGGGTATCGAAGGACTAGAAGGGCGGCAGCTTCTGCCGTGTCAGAGGCAAAGCAGCGGGTGTGGGAGAAGTTCGGAGAAGCTATGGAGAAGGACTTTCGATCGGCACCAAGGTGCTTCTGGAAAACCATCCGGCACCTCAGGAGGGGGAAGCGAGGAACCATCCAAGTTGTGTACAGCAAGGGTGGGACCCTGCTGACTTCGACTGAGAAGGTTATCGGCCGGTGGAAGGAGCACTTTGAGGAACTCCTGAATCCGACTAACACACTCTCTATGGTTGAGGCAGAGCTGGAAGCTGATGGGGGATCATCGTCAATTTCCCTGATGGAAGTCACTGAGGTAGTCAAACAACTCCACAGTGGCAAAGCCGCAGGGGTTGATGAGATCCGTCCAGAAATGCTGAAGGCTTTGGGTGTTGAGGGGCTGTCTTGGTTGACACGCCTCGTCAACATTGCGTGGAAGTCTGGGACAGTGCCTAGGGGTTGGCAGACCGGGGTGGTGGTTCCCTTATTTAAAAAGGGGGACCAGAGAGTGTGTGCCAACTACAGGGGTATCACACTTCTCAGCCTCCCTGGTAAAGTCTACTCCAGGGTACTGGAAAGGAGGGTTCGGCCGGTAGTCGAACCTCTGATTGAAGAGGAACAATGCGGATTCCGTCCTGGTCGTGGAACAACGGACCAACTCTTCACTCTCGCAAGGATCCTGGAGGGGGCCTGGGAGTACGCCCATCCGGTCCTACATGTGTTTTGTGGATCTGGAGAAGGCGTATGACCGGGTCCCCCGGGTGATACTGTGGGAGGTGCTGCGGGAGTATGGGGTGAGGGGGTCACTTTTGAGGGCCATCCAATCCCTGTACGCCCAAAGCGAGAGTTGTGTCCGGATACTCGGCAGTAAGTCGGACTCGTTTCCCGTGAATGTTGGCCTCCTGCCAGGGCTGCGCTTTATCACCAATCCTGTTCGTGATTTTCATGGATAGGATATCGAGGCGTAGTCGTGGAGGAGAGGGGTTGCAGTTCGGTGACCTGAGGATCTCATCGCTGCTCTTTGCAGATGATGTGGTCCTTATGGCATCATCGGTCTGTGACCTTCAACAGTCACTGGATCGGTTCGCAGCCGAGTGTGAAGCGGTTGGGATGAGGATCAGCACCTCCAAATCTGAAGCCATGGCTCTCAGCAGGAAACCGGTGGATTGCCTACTCCGGGTAGGGAATGAGCCATTACCCCAAGTGAAGGAGTTCAAGTACCTCGGGGTCTTGTTCACGAGTGAGGGGACAATGGAGCGAGAGATTGGCCGGAGAATCGGAGCAGCGGGGGCAGTATTACAGTCACTTTACCGCACCGTTGTGACGAAAAGAGAGCTGAGCCAGAAGGCAAAGCTCTCAATCTACCGGTCAATCTTCGTTCCTACCCTCACCTATGGTCATGAAGGCTGGGTCATGACCGAAAGAACGAGATCACGGGTACAAGCGGCCGAAATGGGTTTTCTCAGACGGGTGGCTGGCGTCTCCCTTAGAGATAGGGTGAGAAGCTCAGCCATCCGTGAGAGACTCGGAGTAGAGCCGCTGCTCCTTTACGTTGAAAGGAGCCAGTTGAGGTGGTTCGGGCATCTAGTAAGGATGCCACCTGGGCGCCTCCCTAGGGAGGTGTTCCAGGCACGTCCAGCTGGGAGGAGACCCCGGGGAAGACCCAGGACTCGGTGGAGAGATTATATCTCCTCACTGGCCTGGGAACGCCTCAGGATCCCCCAGTCGGAGCTGGAGAATGTGGCCCGGAGAAGGGAAGATTGGGGTTCCTTACTGGAGCTGCTGCCCCCGCGACCCGATCCCGGATAAGCGGTAGACGATGGATGGATGGATGGATGGATATTCTTCACCCTGTTCTGAGCTTACTGATGACAAGGCTACAATTAGACTTCAGAAAGATCAGCATCAACACCCTGCAGAGCACCTCATCGATCCACTGCTGGGAATTTACATTGTTGAATGTTAATGGAAGTGACACTTAAAGGGCACAGGCATACCTTTTCTTTGAATGGAACAAATGTTCCTTTTTTATAGGCTCAGAATAGGTACATTTAAGGAATTTAGTTCACTTTACTTGTCATAGTTTCTCCAAGCTTGGTAACTAAACCACCTGATCATACCTTTCATTGTGCTGAAGAAAGTCTGAATTCCCGCTCACTTTTCACATTTTCACGTCACATGAGAAAAATAGGCATTATAAAAATAAGAAGATTGACGTTAAGCCAAAATGTTGACATATTAAGTATGTCATGCTTTTAACCATAAATATATTATTTTTTTCTATTCCTGGTGGAAATGTGTTTCCAAAATTAAAATAGAAAATACTGTTCATACAATGCGAAATAAATCACTTTTAACAACTAAAGAAATTCAAATTGAGGAGGGGGGACAAAGTCTGACAAAAAACAGCTCTCTTATAACCTCAATGAAAAATAGATTATACAAACAAAACAATTTAATTTTCAAAAGTCTACTAATGAAGACAGATACAACAACACTCAGGTCAACTACTATTGAGGAAATGTTATATAAAGTGTCTATTACTCAAGATATGGGTCTGTTGTGTAATTCATTTCTCTCTACCAGGTGCATGGACTTGTCATCACACTGCCACTATAATCATATTGTATTTAACAAATTGAGATGATCTGAATTGCCTTACTTTTTTATCTTTCCTCTTGTGAACTATAAATTGGGCAAAGTCACAAATGAGCAGTTTCAGTTGACACGAACAAACACCCAGTGTTTCAGTGGCTCGGGGTGATAGTGATGCTCAGTCCTATACAGTATGTGTGCGTGGTAATTAATTACCCAACAGTCTTACATGATTAGAATACACATTGTATAACTCCCACCAGCTGGACACACACACACACACACACACACACACACACACACACACACACACACACACACACACACACACACACACACACTCTCTCTCTCTCTCTACCTCATCTCTGCAGGTTGATGTTGTTGTGAAGTGGTCAGGGGAGCTGGATCTCACATCAGAACATTCTGGTAAATGGATTACATAGCCAGTGATGACGTGTACAAGTTATTTAAATAAAGGAAACAGCTAGAACAATGCAGGATAGGCTGCACACTGAAGTCAAATTTAGGGAATTGACGACAGTCTTGGACTGACACAATTCAGTTTTCAGGATCATCTTCTAAAAGGAGTTTACAAATGGCCTAATGTGGGTTAAATGTACAGACTGCACGGAGGAATATTAGAGATGGATATGAATCCTTGAATGAACATAAATGTAATATCTTAAAGGTACTGTGCGTTATGGAGAAAATCAGTGATCATGATATTTTTGACCAAATACCTCAATATCGATACTGCAACGATATTGTGAGGTTTGATCATTGGTATTTTCATAAACTATTTACATAATGAGAGTTTTGATAAATAATAATCAGTAATGTAGATGTAATGACTAAGTGGGTAAAGTTAAACAATAGATCAGCAAGAACAATCTGGTAAATTCAGAAAATGACATCACTTTACTGTAATTCAGCTTTTACAACCAGGGAAAAAAAACATTTATGCCATGCTACAATATTATGATATCCAAAATCTAAGAAGATATCTATTCTCATATCACGATATTAATGTAATATTGATATATTGCACAGCCCTACTTAAAGGGGAAAGTCTGTTTACAGGTCTTGAGGAGGACTACTGCATGTGTATACTTTATGAATGGATGTATATGCATATATAGGCCATATAAATATGTTTTTATATGCACAACTAACTACCTTCTTGTTCTTTGTATCGGGAGAATGGTAGGCGTAATGAGCTCTGGCTTCACATCTGTTCATTCTTTATAATCTTTATAATCTGATATTTACTCATTGTTTTGTGGCTTAAGCAGTCAGGTTTTCAGATGATCAAATGATCATATAATTCCATTGTGGTTTTCCAACATACAACATAATGAAACATAAAACCAGGTTTATATACAAAACGCCTATATGTTCCAAGCTCTTTTCATGATATAAATCAGGCTTCAAAATACTGAGAAACTTTCATTTCAAGGCCACTTTGAATGTGATGTTCACCAGTTTGAAGAAAAGGATTTGTCCTCATTAGGAAACAAGGTTGTGCTACAGATGCAAAATGGGATGAAAAAGGCCTTTCTCTGTTTTGCTTATGGCAACCCAAGTCTGACTCTGCACCATGTCAGTCCTGTACAGTCACGTATCATGGTCTGTCAAAAGCAGCAGTCATAAATCCTCCCCCCTGCTGTCAGTGTTCAAGTAAAAGGCCCATTCTGCTACTATCTACACACACACTAAGAAAATCACTGTCACGGATTTGTGATCTAATAGCTGTAATAAAATGCTTGAGTTATTCTCCATAAGCTTCATATTTGCCTCTTTAATGCCTCAGTATTAGTGGAAAATTCATTACATTACATTACAAATGACATACATTACAAGGACTTCTCATGAACCTTGTTTTTTAGTCCCTTCAGACATTGAAACATTTTCTTACACAACACAGGTGTGAGCAGAGGACTGCCAGTGCTGTACTCCATTTGTCCTGCTGGGTTTTTGAGCGTTTTGTGTCTGGTGGGTGGTATAAAGGCTGTCTAAGTGGGCAGTCAGCAGGGAGAAGCTCTCGGTGACTCACCTGACGTGGATCACTCTCCTCGTCAAAGCCCACTCACAGCTGTCTAAAGTGGCCTCGTTTCTACCGTCTTTCTCATATGAATGTACAGATTATGAAATTTAAATGCCCTTCATCTCTGTGCTGTAGATGCAGCTTTCAGCAGACTGCTTTATTTTATTTTTAAAAGCAGAACCGAGTGCATTATACTTTGCTGAACTGTTGGCATCTTAGACGCTTAAAATCTTCAAATACTTCTACACTACTGGCTATACCTGCAACCCCTTCACACAAAGTACATTTACTCAAGTACTGTACTTAAATACAATTTTTAGGTACACTGCTCAAGATTAAAACGGTGGTTTCCACCATTTAAAGTCCTGAGGAGGCAAAGTAAATGAAGTTTTGTATTTCTTATCACCTCACAACCCCTCAGTTTTCACCACCATGTTGGGAACAGCTGATCTATCCTTCCTACTCCCCATTTAATGTGTTTAGTAGTTTGATAGCTGGCAGTTTGGAGTATATGGCATCCCCTAGTGACAGAAAGAGGAACAATAAAAGATTCATGATACATGCCCAATACCCACTTTATCTGGAGTTTATCAAAGGAAACAATCTTACCACATTTTATTGCCAAAAAGCTATAAATAGACTTTTATTCCACCATAAAAGTCCTCGAGTGTTTTTTTTGTGTTCTTATTTTACATTTTAATGAAGTGCTAAGCAAACATGAAGTCATAAATTACAGCATGTACCACTGGCGAAGTTACATAACACATATGGATCCTTAATACAATGCAAAAACAAAGTACTTGAAGACACCTGCTGAATAAATGATAACAGTGCACAATAAAAAAATATGCAAATATTATACTTTCGGTAAATGCATCAGCATAAACTGAGAAAATAAAATAGAAATGGCGGCGACCAAGAAATGGTAGCTGTCTCTCTAGTTTCACTCGTGTAGGATTAACTCCTGCACTGGCAGCTTACTGATAACAACACACAGACAGGACATCAGTACTCAGATCATTTACAACTGAAGGTACAGATTATGCCCAAAAAAGCTTTTTTATTTTCAGACGACTCTGCTTACTTCCACACAGCATATACACACACACACACACACACACACACACACACACACACACACACACACACACACACACACACACACACACACACACACACACACACACATTCATTATTCCAAGGGATCCTGAGGCACTACGTTTATCTCCAGCAGTCTAGTCTTCCCAGCAGTCTGAGGTCTCCCTGGTTCAGTGTACCTGCATGACACCGTGTTAAGTCTAAGCGTAGTAGATGATCTCTGGTATCTGGCCGTCCTCCACTGATGTACCGTTGTTATTTCCCGGTGAGCTAAAAAACAAAAACGTTGTCTTGATCCCCATTGCTGATTCCTGCGTCACCTTCTTCAACCCCTTTGTGCCGTAGTGGGAGTCTGGGCCCTGGGGAGTAAAATCAGGTAATTCGTTAATCCTAATCTGAGTTGAAACAGATAATTTTCCATTTATGCAATTGTACATATTTTAAATACAGCAGACTGACCTTTAAGGTGGCACATGCAGTGTAGCTGACATTGGGTAGGATTTCCACAGGCTCCTTGAACATCACTCTGAAGGTGTTTGCGGTGCCGTCACAGTTGAAACCTGTGTCGTTCTGCCCCAGAGTAATGCGTTTGTCGCTCTCTAAAATCTGCAGGACAGGATAATGTCTTTAGTGAATGAATAAAATTGTGCACACTTTTTAACAACTTTAAACGGTTAAAACGCAGCTGACAGGGCACTCTGTGTTTCTGAGTTCATCTGTTTGGAGTTGTACCGTTCTGGTTGGTAACTGGAAGTATCAGCTGTGCCCAAAATAATTTAATATCCACAATATATTCCGCTATGTCCCTTTCTAGTGTTGACTAAAGGCCCTGTCAAACGTATACGAAAAAATGCTCACAATTTGTCAGAGTCCAAATACGTCCACCTTTTCATCGGATCTGAAAAGTGAACATATACAGATACGCATGTCTAACCTATTGATAGAGTATCACTTACTTATACAAAATGTATCAGACGAATACCCAACAAATGCATAACATATACAAAAATATGGCGTATACAAAATATTGGCAACACGCTGGTGTACGTTGATGTAAGGTATAAGTAGTGTTCGTTAAGAGCAGGCAGTGTTACACTGGGGTGCGTTGTTGAACGCTGATGTTTTGAGCATGTTCAAAATTACCGGACGTACCCGACGTGTGCTTCATAAGTTATGCAGACGTTACACATAAAGTACGTTACGTTAGACATACGTGAATACTTACCTACATAAATATAGTACGTGAATACGTTAGAGGAATGTTAGATATAGGCGACGTCGGCTGACGGTGAACCCTTCAGCCAACTTATTGATAACGAGTGGATACCCTTTTCCTACCCTATGTTAAGATTATCCCTGACGACGGAGTAACTTATTAAACTGTGTTTCTACAGTACAGCTAGCGTTCAGCTAGCGTTTTGGGAGCTTATTGGGGTTTGAATATAGTATATAGGGTCCCTGTGAGTAGCTCATCCTCACTTTTTCACAGCACGTCTTGATGAATACATCAACCCATCATCAGAGAGCATGGAGGATGCTGAGAGGCTGCGACAAGAGTACATTCTAGCCGTTCTCCATCATCACCATGACGTGAACCAAACGGCACTTTTCCAGCTCCGTTGGCCAGACGCTCTGATATGTTTTGTATAAGTGGCAAACACTTATAAGTGATACGCTATCAATAGGTTTGACATACGTATAATAATTTGTTATGTATTCGTTATGTATACGTCAGCTACAACACCGCTGTGGAAAAGTTGGACGTATTTGGACTCTGACAAATTTTGAGCTACTTTTCACATACGCCGACATGTTTCTGCCATACAGATCTGTGTGACAGGGCCGTATGTCTGGCGTGTCGTCTACGTCCTTCAAACGATCACGACTTACCCTTAATTTATATCAACCTATTGCCGATATCTCGTTTCTGCCATACGGATATGTGTGACAGGGCCTTTAAGTATACCGGCTTTAGAAGGCTCAAATTGTGGCATAATGCAATATAAAAATGATTATTATAAATGAGATGTGCTGCACTGAAATCATTCCCCAGTTCACTCATTCAAGTGTTTTCTTGAACAGATTTACCTGTATCTTATAGTGAACAGTAAAGCAGGGACATGAGGGGAGAGACAGGAGGGATGACATACAACAAAAAGGTCCCTGGCCAAACTTAAACTGCGGGGATGCAGTTTTACACAGTCAGCGTCTTAGACCCCTAGATCACCAGGATGCCCTATAAAATCATCAAATTGTAATTCTTACATCTATCAATTACTGTGAAATTTGGCTTTTGAAGTTTTAACAACCATACAGGGAACAATTCACTGTAAAATAAATAAAAAACTGCTGGCAAAGACACTTTGTCAGCAGTGTTTTTGGTTATTGTATGGCTGCTTGTGTTAAGACAACAATGTACTTCTGAGAAGATTGGCTTTTTTTGTGTCCGAGTTTTTCCTTTAACACTAAAATGGCTTAATGCCAGAAGTTACCTGTATGTTGACCTGATAGTCAGTGGGTCCATGTATTGAACCATACAAGCCAAAACCCACTATGGATATTCTTTTGTTAACATTGAATCTGCAGAGGGAGAAAAAACAGACAGAGAGAGAAAATTAGACAAAACATTTTTAAAACTTCAATTTCAGATTAAATTTTGAAATTTCAGGTGAGATTTTGTTCATCTCACCTGATTCTGTCGCTGGTACCACTGTACCCCCATCGACTCTCAACCTGCTGGAATCTATTAATGCTGCACTCTTCCCCCCTGAGGCAGCAGCGGGGCCTGTCGTTGTAGTCGACCCGTGGTTTCGGGTTTACTGTAAAGTGTAAAAAAAGATTTACCACGTCCCGATCGAACAATATTCCAGACTGGGCAGGCCCTGTTGCACAAGAAAGAATATCAAGCTGGTTTCTGTGGTTTGAGTTGTATGGACACATCAGGAACATGATGAATATGTTTGGCTGAAATGGTGAGTATAGCGTTGAAGAAAAAAAAAAAAGTACCAAAGAGAAACAAGTTATATTTTAGTGTTGCGCTTACCTGCAGCAAACTCTTCAACAGTCATGAGCGGGAAGCGGATGAGCGGGAGGGCTTTCCCCAGAACCTTCTGTTTGTTGTCCGATGTCGGGGGAAGCTGTTGTCTGTAACACTCGGCATCTGCCCAGCGTACCACCGCCCCAAATAAGCGGTTCTCCCTGATACTGAGTGTGTCTCTTTGTAGCACTGCACATAAGGTGTCTACACATACAAATACACAGAATATTCATCAGTTCACATCCAAACAAGCAGTAGAAAAAGGAAATATCAGGTGAAGAGGAGTCCCATACCGAGATCAATATCTGTAAACCCCTCTGCGTTTATTGCGTCCGCAGTGCTTTTGTCTATAGTGTCCAAGCAGAGACTGGCAAGTTGAGGCTCATCAAATAACCTTGCCTGTAATGAAAGCATAAAAGAAGCCACATTAGAATCTATTAGTTGATACTGCTCATTTACTTTGCATGCACAAAAGGATTTTAAAAACCTGTCAAAGAAGTTCTTCTTTATTTAGGCAACTGTACTGTGTGAGATAAACCAACAAAAGTCAAGTTTAATGAAAACACTAAATTGATTTTTCCATATCTTGCATTCAAACATCAATTAAACATGATAAATTAGGCTTTTTTGCAAAGATATCGTTTTTACTTCATGAAAAAATATGTAATGAGATTTAAATGAGCAACCATGAAACTGATCATTTAGAGTACAGTGCTGGGAATGAAGTCTTTTGTTTCCTCTGGGTTGCTTTAGGTGGTTTATGGAGGATTCTGCTTCTTGTTGCTGTGTTGGAAAATATAAAAGGGAGTAGTTTTTGATCAGAAAGCAGCTGAGCATGCAGCCTGAAGGCGTAGCAGCCAGCATCAAGTCAGAATGCTGAACCCAAGCAGACGGTAGCATAAACCAAAAATAGAACAGCTAATGTCATAAAACCTCAGCCATCAATGGCTGGAAGATGGTCTGGTGGGGATCATATAAAGAAAGAAAAATGGGCTTCATCCTCCAGCGTAAGTGCTGCTTGTCAGTTTCCAGAAGATGGCAAAATTGTTATTGCATGTTTTCATATAGTGCCCCAGGAGCTACCCTTAAAAAACAGACCAAGCCGTTATTGAAACCTTCTGTTCATGGTCTGCTTCAAACTCTCTTATTTTGGTGCCCTTAAAAAGGTGAGTTCCCCTGAAATACTATGAATATATTTTCTTATTTTCTCCTGGTGGTGTCTGGCCAAGCGGTTTCTGTCACAACTCTTATACAATGGAGGAGGTTCAATAGCAAATCATTTGTGCTGCTCAAAAGGATCAAAATGGGCTATTTATTACATGTGAAAAACTCAACAGCAATCTGTGTTTCCAGAAAGAATCCAGTTTCTCTGGATTATCACGAGCAATCAATGTTAATGGTTTCCATAGGGACTTGGTAGAAAGTAGATCTAGTGAGGTCTGTAAATAATCCAGACTGGAAAGGTTTTTTCAAAGACATGTTGCTGTCAAATGTCATTATTTTTCAAGGCATTGAGCAACACGAGTTACATTCAAGAATCTCAGAGACATAACTCAAAACCTCTGCACATGAAAACCGTAAAAGTATCTTGATGTGTCGTATAGTAGTATAGTCATATAGTATAGTAGTATATAGTATAGTAGTATAGTATAGTAGTATATAGTATAATCATATAGTATAGTAGTATATAGTATAGTAGTATAGTATAGTAGTATATAGTACAGTAGTATATAGTATAGTCATATATAGTATAGTCATATATAGTATAGTAGTATATAGTATAGTAGTATATAGTATAGTAGTATATAGTATAGTAGTATATAGTATAGTCGTATATAGTATAGTCATATATAGTATAGTCATATATAGTATAGTAGTATATAGTATAGTAGTATATAGTATAGTAGTATATAGTATAGTAGTATATAGTATAGTAGTATAGTAGTATAGTAGTATATAGTATATTATTATATAGTATAGTAGTATATAGTATAGTAGTATATAGTATAGTAGTATAGTATAGTAGTATATAGTATAGTAGTATATAGTATAGTCGTATATAGTATAGTCATATATAGTATAGTCATATATAGTATAGTAGTATATAGTATAGTAGTATATAGTATAGTAGTATATAGTATTATATAGTATAGTAGTATATAGTATAGTAGTATAGTAGTATAGTAGTATAGTAGTATATAGTATATTATTATATAGTATAGTAGTATATAGTAGTATATAGTATAGTAGAGTAGTATATAGTATAGTATTATATAGTATAGTAGTATATAGTATATAGTATAGTAGTATATAGAATAGCCATATATAGTATAGTAGTATATAGTATAGTAGTATATAGTATAGTAGTATATAGAATAGCCATATATAGTATAGTAGTATATAGTATAGTAGTATATAGTATAGTAGTATATAGTATAGTCATATATAGTATAGTAGTATATAGTATAGTCGTATATAGTATAGTAGTATATAGTATAGTAGTATATAGTATAGTCATATATAGTATAGTAGTATTGTAATATATAGTATAGTAGAATATAGTGGTATATAATATAGTTATATATAGTATAGTCATATATAGTATAGTAGTATATAGTATATAGTATAGTCGTATATAGTACAGTAGTATATAGTATAGTAGTATATAGTATAGTAGTATATAGTATAGTCATATATAGTATAGTAGTATATAGTATATAGTATAGTCGTATATAGTATAGTAGTATATAGTATAGTAGTATATAGTATAGTCATATATAGTATAGTAGTATTGTAATATATAGTATAGTAGAATATAGTGGTATATAATATAGTTATATATAGTATAGTCATATATAGTATAGTAGTATGTAGTAGTCATTCATAGTATAGTAGTATATAGTATAGTCATATATAGTATAGTAGTATATAGTATAGTCTTATATAGTATAGTAGTATATAGTATAGTAGTATATAGTATAGTCATATATAGTATAGTAGTATATAGTATAGTCATATATAGTATAGTAGTATATAGTATAGTCATATATAGTATAGTAGTATATAGTATAGTAGCAGTAGGTAGCAAACCAAAGGTTGATGCCAGAGAGTTTAAAGGTCAGGTGTGTACTGTACAATAGATGTGACAATAACCTGAGTGAGGAGCATGAACGCGTTGTCCGCTCGGAGGTGTTTAGTGAGGAAATCCACACAGTGACTTTCCAGAGCAGGAACAGCGTACTTCTTAGCCGTATACAGAGTCGTCATCACAGTCTCTGGACCAATGTGGACCTCGTCATGAATACAAGAACCTGCACAGAGGAAACAAAACATTGTGTGTAAGGTCAGGTATTCACGTCGTTATCTGCAGTATAAATCACATTTTAGGCAGACAATTCTTAAAACAGAAATTAATTGGCAGTATGTAGATGGTTTCAGAAACCGGTTCTTAAAAGCACTACAGCTGGGTATCTAAACTCTGTACTTCTTTATACTTTGTAGAATCGAAAACTGTCCGAGAAATGGTATTCGAATGTCTGGTCAGATTTATAGTCTTGTTTACTTATTCTCTTATCGGACAGTACCTGATTTATGTCATGATGTTGCCAATTTTAGACTGTAATAGCGGCACGTCCTCAGAACATTTAACACTGGAGATATTTCACTTCATTAGTTAAATGGGGAAAAAAGGGTTTGTAGAAATACATGTTTTTATATCTTAATGTATGGGGTCTAAAAAAGTATTGCATCTGAAACCAGGCACTTAACTACACTGATATCAAAACGTTTCAAAAGGATACCCAGCTCTAAAAAGCATTTGTGAATACTATTCTGAAAAATACAGTGGTTCTCAAACTTTTCGTGTCACCGCCCCCAAAATAATCCAGCTGGTGTTCGTGAACTTTTGGCCTTAATTCCTCATTTCCAGAAGGGAAATGGTAGAGAAGGGAAATGACAGCCCACCAGAGAGAGAGAGGGCAAAAGAGATGAAGTGCTGCAAACCGGCATAAACAGCGGATTGATTTAGTGATATTGTGAATGCTCTGACAAATATATGAAAAATAAGTCATGCTTTGTTTGTCATGACCGTTTTGTTTAGTTTGAACAGAGAGCACCTAGACATTGTCCAACATGCTTCAGGTGTGTTGATTTTTGATGCGTTCAGTGACTTTTTATCTCCTGCTTCTAAAAAGGCAAGTTATATCAGTGATGCAGGCGATGTACTGACAAACCATTCCCCAGTCTAAAATATGTTATTTAATTTTTTTCTTCACAACCATCTGGCGAGCCCCAGAAATTACCTTGCTACCCCGAGGTTGAGAAGCACTCATCTACAAATAAAATCCAGCCACACAAAAGGTTCCCTTGGCTTTATCTTCAGTCTCACCTAAATCTTGTAGGCTAACAAACAAAGTATTTTCACTTCAGGGAGGATAGCAAACGCAAATGTACCTCAACGTGACTGTGTGCACAAAGAGATTTTTGACTTTTTGTTACATTTTGCTTCACAAAAGGCTCTACATTTTAGTTGTTTTACATCAGACAATGCGTTTGTAATTTAACAGACCATCTTCCTATGTACATCAGGAATAATTTGTGCTGAATATCATGAAGGTAATCAGATAAAGATTTCACCTCACTAATCCAGGAGAGTTCATGCAAAATAAATGTCCCAATTAAAAGATATTTCTAATGAGCCACTGCCCTGCAGACATATTCTGTTCCAAAGACAAATCAACGAATGATGATTTATCTGCTAATTCTTTGTTGATTATTCGAGCCGATTAATTGTTTGGTCAGTGTCAGAAAATAGTGAAAGATGCCCATCGAAATACCTGAATGTCCATTGGCTTTAAATGGCGTGTTTTGTACCATTAGACACAATTAACATCGCAAGAAAAGTAGCAAATCCTCACAATTTAGAAGCTGGAACCAGAAAGTGTGTCATTGTGGATTGAAAAGGAAAGAAAGACCAACTATTACCAATTTATAATAATAATAATAATAATAATAATAATAATAATAATAATAAAATTGTATTTATAAGCGCACTTTTCATTTGAATAAACAAAACTCAAAGTCCTAATTTACTAATCCAGTAATCAACTAATTGATTCAGCTTCACATTATACTATACTTAGCTAATGCTTTTAAATCTGGGATAATGATCTGAGGGTTATACTATCACATTTACCCACTGTTAATGTCATGTTTCCATTTAGCTCTTCCAAGGGTGCAATGATTAGTTTTTTTTCCCCTTTATTAATAATTATTAAAAGTCCAATAAATAAAAAGGTTTCAGGGAATTTCCGTTCGTCATGCAGTGAAGAGATTTTGCTTGAATAGCTTGAATTCATACTTCCATCAGTTCCTTTGGGGCTTAACCTTTAACATCTATGAATAAAGTGTTTGTTTACTCAACAAAATCCAATTGTTGATAAAAAAAAAACAAGTTGTCCTCCTTCCTGTACTCCAGCTTTAATCAACATCATATTTCTAGAGTGTAGTAGCAGCAATATGTGTTTAAATTAACTCTAGCTCCAAAAACGCAATTGATTCCTGTACAGGTTCACTGGAAGACAATGTGTTTTCACTGTCCCATTCACATAATCCACATGAGTCGTTATTCCAATTAAATCGTTAATGTAAGATTGTATGGGGTAAATATTGTTTCCTTATTTCCCTTGCTTCTTAAATTACACAATATTCTTGAAGAACACATTTTATTTTCAGCTGATGAGGGTAGTATTGTGTTGATAAAACATTTAAGTGAACTGCTTGCTACTTAAGTTGATCCCTTTAATGTAGAGTGGCCTTATTGCTAATATAATGTTAAAGAGTACAACTAAAAGTTGATTAATCATTGTTTTGAGGGGAACTGGAATGGCCTGCATCCCTTTAATGTATTTGGACATTGAGGACAATCTCCCTTGTCTAACAATTTACCAAACTCTTCCATCAAGCGGGCTACATCCCATATTACTGAAGCTGCATGTTGCTGGACGATCAGGTGAATTTGGCCATGTGCATGGTGATCACCTGTCCTACCTGAGCAGGGCGAGGAAGGCTGCTGGTTCCACATCAGGTAGCTCTATTTCAGACGAGGTTGTAGCCATCCCTCCGTTGAACATGGCATCAAAAACGGCACTGCCAGCGGCCAGGACGAATTTATGGGCCGGTATCCTCTGGGCCTGTCTGCCCTTTCCCACTATGAACCTGACGTCGCTGAGCAGCTCGTTGTTGAAGAGGAAGGCGAAGCGCTCCTTCAGGGAGCTCTTCGTCGCCTGCCAGTTGTACATGGGCTCCCGGTGAAGGCCGAGGACAGGCGGGGAGGCAGACCGGGCAGGACCGGAGGCTGGCGCGTTGGACAGCACCGCTGCGGCTCCAGACTGAACCGAGTTGGATGCTGCCTCCTGACCGTTATGGTTTGACGCTAAGCCGACGCTGCTGCCGCCGCTCCCGGTCGCCATAACGACACGCTTCTATTTTTTTTAATTCTACTCACACAAAGCACCGACAATGACACACGAAAATCACCGACCGTACCGTATGAGCCGTTATTTATTTACGTGGTATCCATCGCGATGGACGCCATCGTTCTTTGATGTTTAGCTTTGCTAGCTTGCGTCTCTACAGAAATGACGCAGACGCACACTTCCTTCAAAACACTTTTTTTCATTCAACTTTATTGCTGAGTCCAAAAGCAACAAACTAACGTAAAGTGACAAGGAAAGGCGCAAAGAACAAAAGGGGCAATATACGAAATAAACTCAAAACAAAGGAATACATCAATGCAAATAAATAAATAACGAAATAATAGAAAATAGAAAATAATAAAGAAATAAGAGAGATGTGATTGTCATTCATATATATATACAGCGCATTAGGCTACATAGCACAATTGTGTGTTCCGGTCCCGTAGCAAAACAAAAGAATGAATGAACATAAGGTGAAAACAACAAGATCCAAAAACAGGTACAGAACAAGATCCAAGACAAGGTACAAACAAATTAGGCAATAACAAACATATAAGCCAATAATGGAAATATATAAATACAAGTAGTGTAAATACAAATGCAGGTAATAAACGTAAACACATGTAAAGTGATCCCTGAGGATATCATTAATATGCAATAATAAATCTAGAAAACAAAATACAAATAGGTTATGTGTTGTAACGATACCACAAACAATTGAACAATAATATACAGACATTGCATCATGTAATAACAATCCAAGTAATAACCTTAAACATTGGGGATTTAAACATATTTAGATCTGTAATTACATTACAATTTATTTTGTGTTTCATATTGCCTCTATTGCCGTACAAAATGCATATTATTGGCTTGTTATTACATTTCAAAAATATATCCTGTTGCCGGCTTCAAGTTTTCTAATCGACCGCTAGATGTCAGAGTCTGCACTTTCACTAAAATAACATTATCAAACATTCAAACTATTTATAGATGATAATGATTAAAAATAGACAGGTTATAATTCTTATTCTAAGTAATACAATATAAGATTTCATATTAAATAAAGCAGCGGTATACAGTAAGATCATTCTCTGTCATAGTGATTTTGTGTGTGCGTGTGTATGTGTGTGTGTGTGTGTGTGTGTGTGTGTGTGTGTGTGTGTGTGTGTGTGTGTGTGTGTGTGAGTATGCGTGTGAGTGTGTGTGCGTGTGTACGTGTGTACGTGTATTTGTGCGTGCGAATGTCTGTGAGTGACAGTATGTTGGTGACAGAGAGAGAGAAAGCGAGAAAGACCTAACAAGACAGAACATGCCTACGGAAGCGGGTTTGGAAGTTTGTGCCTTGTTTTAATTTCAGACACATTCCTTTCCCCCATTCCTTGAGATATGACTCGCAGACTAAACCGGGGGCTTTATCAGCTGAATTATTTAAAATTCTCAATTCTCGCATAAGATAAATCGCTTAAACCTGGCCAGCAATGAGCGCGTCTGCAGGGACGGGAGTATTTGTGCTCTCCCTGATGTCCATCCCCATCTGCTTTTTATTTAATTCCCTCATTTACAGCAACAGGTGAGTGAGATAGGCCTTTTTAATTGTTGTTACCGTTACTGTAATTTTGCAGTAAGTAGCATTGTTTGAAAATGTTGTCATGTTTCATTTAGTGCTGAAGCTTTCTTCTTCGCTGGGTGTTCAACAGTCATCATCCTGGCCATTTCAGTCCATTTTATGTTTAAGAAGAAGGCTCCAGTGGATCCTCTTTTCTATGGTATGAATTCACAAATGCATTTTTTCTTGTTGTGACCAAACCATTTTAAAGTTGTTGTAGTCTTTTGTGAGAAATATTGATTTAATACCAAGGAAAGTGTCTGCTATAGTCACCCAACTGACATAAAATAAAAGTATGCATCTATCTGTCCAGTGTATGCAGTGTATGCCTTCTTCAGTGTGGTGAATCTGATCATTGGGCTGGAGCAGGACAACATCATTGATGGATTTGTGACGTTTTACCTCAGAGAGGCAAGTGTTATGTTGTGAGTCCTGTTCTTGAGTTGTCTTGCGCAGCCTGCGTACATTCTAACTGAAACATCTACCCTGTGTTTCAGGCAGATCCACATATTAACACAGCACATGGGCACATGATCTCCTATTGGGATGGCTGTGTGCACTATCTCATGTACCTGCTCATGATTGCTGCAATTGCTTGGGGGTAAGAGCTATCTATCTATCTATCTATCTATCTATCTATCTATCTATCTATCTATCTATCTATCTATCTATCTATCTATCTATCTATCTATCTATCTATCTATCTATCTATCTATCTATCTATCTATCTATCTATCTATCCATCCAAGTCAGAGTAGAATGTGTTCATTTGGCTTTTACATTGGCCTTGTTTCTTTGTATGCACAGGGACAGTTACCGAGCAATTGGACTCTACTGGGTGGGCTCTTTTCTCATGCGTGCCATAGTTTACATTCTTGGGAATACTGTGGGTAAGTAAAAATAATGGTATGCTTTTAGATGGCTAGTGTACATACAGTACCTCCCCTGAGAATACTACAAAGTTCCAAACTTGAAGTTGATTTGAAAAAGATGCAAATTCTACTGTAAATACTGCTATTTGTGTTTTGGTCTGTGTCTTTCCCACAATGAGATATCTTGTTCTGTCCTTTCTCAGGGAAGTATGGGACCCAAGTTAATCCTCTCTTCCTCCTCCACATGCTATATATCTCAGTGTCTGTCTGGGCCTGCTTCCGCATCTTCAGCCAGCCCTCCACACGGGACACTGAGTTGACAGTAAGTCAAAAACTGGGCGGTTATTACAGTAAAGAATATTATTGAAGATTCCCATACATGGCTTTTACTGGCAAAAGTGTGCAGAGCAGTTTTGAAATATGAGATGTCAGAATTTCTTTCCAATATTTTATTCCGAGAACTTTTAAATTATAAACATTAAAGCCAAGCAAAAGACGTGATACAATTATACTATGAACAGATGGACAGAAGCACACACACCCCCAATAAAGGGGAACTGCCAAGGAAGTAAACACTAAAAGTTCTAAACAGTATGTGTAAAAAAAAAAGAAGAAGACCAAGTTCAGTCCCTGAAGTTGTTAGGTAAGGAAGGAATGGCGCCAGCCTACTTTACAACTCTTTTAGGAAATTGTTTCTCATAAACATTTTCTCTATGACCTTTGAAAACATGGATGTGATTTGCAGTCCATTACAGTACGATTAGTCTCTTGGCTGTGATCAATCCAAGCTTCATATTATTATTGTAAAGCTGTCAGTGTGTGGCAGAGCTATGTATGTGATAGAGAGCACAGTTTGAATATCATGTTGTTGCTTTCTCTTGTAACATCCAGAAGGCTGAAAGAAAAAGCTTACTCCACAGACCTCTGGACTTACTGTTCGTCATCTACCTCATCCCTGCTTTTGCTTTCTGTGTCTTCAGAGGCCTGGTAAGAAGCCTGAAGATGACCAACTTCCCAATGCACACACACACACACACACATGTGATTTCTTTATGTGGAGTGCCTCTGTATTCTGTGTTTTAGGTTGCTCTGGACTGCTCCAGCAAATGGTGTCAAGGATACACACAACAGTATGAGCCTTACATGAAAGACCCTTCAGCCTATCCTAAAGTACAGGTAACTTTGTGGAGCTTTAAACACCAAACTTTAACCCTAAAACACTGTTCATTGCACAAATCTCACAATTGTATACATGTTTGGCAGATGCTGGTGAGCATGCTGTACTCTGCACCATACTACATCATTACTCTCTATGGGCTGATAGTCCCAGGATGTGAGTGGATGCCGGACCTGACTCTTGTACACTCTGGAGCACTGGCACAGGTACGTCCTGCTGGTTGTTCCTCGCTCTTGGTTGGTGACCAATGATTACTAATTCTTTGCAGTTAAAGATCCTGCACTACCACAGCTGTTCATTTATTGTATTGTTTTGTTTATTAGGTTTTGCATGAACATGCAATTACCATACCTCAATAAGTGCAACAAAACTAATATGAGGGGCAAAAAGATGTCAATCAATCGTACAGTCCAGAGAAGAGGTCTAATGCTGTGTTCGTGTCATATCGGAGTTATCGTAATTACGAGTTTCCAACTTGCTTCTTCTTTTCATTCTTTTCCAAGAAAGCTTCTGTGAATATTTCATTTGTCCTCTTGCCATATTATGCTTTTATCTAGTTTTTCTAGTATTTTGTGGGCTACTTGTTTTTATGATGTTTACTGTGCAACTTTGTTAAAATAATAATACTATTATTATTATTATTATTATTATTATTATTATTATTATTATTATTATTATTATTATTATTATTATATTTTCCTGCAGGAAAGCAAGCAATCCTAAAACATATTCGTAAGACAAAAAGTTGTCTTTTTTAAATATATATACAGTATATGGAGTTCTCTATAGGCATCTCTGTGTACATTTTAGAATCATTTCTTCACATTTAAACTAGGAAACCAAACCTATAAATTATTTATAGACCTTAAATATAATAAAAATATTACCCAGATACAAAGAAGATACCACTGCACTGAGCTACTAATCTCTAACCTACTTTATAGATAAAATAATCACTGTGGTCACTTTTCCAGACCATGTAGGGTTTTTCATAATTTTGTATAAAATATTTCCCATGACATCATCATTCCAGGTAGTTTAGCCAATGCTACACCATCAGTCTATGTTTCCCTAACTTTTTCCTCTAAATAGTGGTTTCAGATTGTCTCTGTTTAGGTTATTCATCAGTGCAGTCAAACACAAGTGGATCTGCATGAACAGATATGGTCTGAATTAGCACCAGATACTCTCTTTGTTTACATCTAAAGAAGGAAACTCTGAAGAGTGGTGTGAGCAGCTCAATCACATCTCAACAAAACAAAGCAGCTATTGTGTTTGAGCTGCAGGCCAGCGCGTCACTCATCGGTCGGATGAGGGCCAAAGCTGACTTTAGACCAAGAGGATAGGTTTCGTGGTATTCACTTAAGTGTCAACTGTTCAGCACGGCTATGAATAGGAACGCTGATAGACCGACAGCCGTGGTTGCTATGAGACGTATCATTTATCTTTGGAGTTTAAATATATGTTTTGGCTTTTTGCCTTTATTGATAGTACAGAATATAGACTGGAAATTAGGAGAGAGGGGGAGGGATGACATGCAGCAAAGGGTTGGATTTAAACCAAGGCCACTGCGGTAAGCACTCAGACTTAGTACATGGGACACCCGCTAAACCAGGTGAGCTACCTGGGCACCCCTCATGTCTTGAGGGACGGCAGTACCATCATTTGTCCAGGTGTTATGGTCATCAGTCCACTTAAATGTATAAAACATAAACTGGTAATATAATACTTGGAAAACCAACAAATCTATTTAACTTTTGTATATTAAAAGAGGAGATTAATGTTTGTTTTCAGATATCAGTTAGACATCATCTTCAAGCTGTTTTTATATCAGGAGCAAAATATATTGTAAAAAATATCTGAACTCTTTCATTAATATGGAAAAACAATGTCCCTGTTAGTGTGAATCTACTAACTGTGATTTTCCCATTTCTCACTCTCTGCTTCACTTCCCAGGCCCAGTTCACTCATATCGGTGCGTCACTTCACACACGGACACCGTTCTCCTACAGAGTGCCTGCTGACGGCCAGCCTGTCTTCTTGCTGTTCAATATCCTGTACGCTATTGTGCCTCAGGCTCTGTGCTACCGCTGTCGCACCAGGCCTGCGTTCTTCCTCAGACCAACGTCAGATAAGAAGACTGAATAAAATAGAGCGAGCGTGAGACGGAGCAAGAGAGAGCCAGGGATTTCAAGTGCTTGCAAAGTACAGCTCTCTGTTTGCAGTTATTAGTGGTTGCTATTTTTGGAGAGGGCTAAGTGGAGGTATTGGAAACATGACAAAATATTCCAGGGTCAAACTGAGTTTGTGTCAACTAGCATTTATGTTCTGTTGCTTATTTTGAAAATGTGTTTGTGTGTGTAAAGCAACAGGAAGGCACATACATTGTTACAGCACAGAGAAGCACTTTTAGATTTGTGTATGGGATTCAAACAACTTGACAGTTCTTGACAGTTACTCTTTGTTCTGATATTTTTGGTTACAAAACAGCTTTGTTGTTGACATAGGTTTCTGTGCAGTGCCTTTTTACTAATAGGTTGGCAAATATAGAAATTATTCCTATGTGTCTTTACATGTTAAATA
Source organism: Cottoperca gobio (assembly GCF_900634415.1). NCBI lineage: Eukaryota > Metazoa > Chordata > Actinopteri > Perciformes > Bovichtidae > Cottoperca > Cottoperca gobio. The sequence continues at coordinate 13,797,005 of NC_041357.1, forward strand.
ATATAGGCTACATTTTATACAATAGATAGGTATTCAACCATTTAAGGGCATTTGGTAAACAAAAATGGTCTTTTGTCATGTTCAGATATTCAGTTAATTATTTTAATTTGTCATTTAATTTTGACTAATATAGTTAGCTTATTTCCTATAATATAACTGAAGAAGGTCAAAAAGGAAAGATGATGTCATATGCTGTACATACAGATTGCAAAGCCCCCTTAGGCAAATTTGTGATTTGTAATATTGGACAAGGTACATAACATTTACTTGACTTGCCAAGTGGAAAAACCTCTGCATTTAGAAAAAATATTGCATTTGTTGTTAACGTTCAAATTATTACATTGAATTTATTCTATAGATTCAATTATTCTATAATTATAAAATGTATATATAAACTATGATTGTAATTCAGAGAAAGACACAGTCTCATTTTTATTTCAGTGAAGGCCTATGCTGTATTGCTGTGAAACGTGACAAGTGTGACTGTTGCAAATTCTGCAAAGTCAATACAACCACCAAACTCAGAAATGCGATGTGCGTCTTTGCTTCACTGAGGAAAGAAATTGCTTCAAATGTTTCCATTTGGCCTAGGCTAAACTGCCACACATGCTGGAAACAATGGTTCAAACATGGTTCTGATAATACATGTATTACATGTACAATATGTTTTTGTTTCTACACTTTAAAAAAAAAGTGTTTTTATCAGGTTTACTAAGTAAGTCTTTTGCTCAGTTATCTAAAGGCACAGTAAGTTGTTAAAAAAGACCTCCAATATGAGGCAGTCTTACTTATTCTTTTCAGTTTGCAATTTTTTGTGTGGTAAACAAATCTGAAAAACATTTATTTTTGTTATACCTAAGAAGTAAAGTCACAATTTTGTGAAAATGCAAATAAAAAGACTAATCTTTGTTACCAAACATAAAGAAACTCTTAGGCTGATATATTTTCAAATGAAGAATAACGTAACATTAACGCCCAATGTGACATATATGTAATATGTGAAATATATATATATATATATATATATATATATATATATATATATTGCTTTATCTACAAACAATTTGGCGACCCCCCTGCAGTACCTCCGCGGACCCCCTGTTGAAGACCTATGGTTTAGAAAGTTAGTTATCGAGCGTCTTTGGTTATTCAGGGTTTAAACCGGAAGTACTTTGTGTCGACACCACCGCCTCTTTCTCAAAACAACTCCGTATGTAGCTAAATTGTTCAAGTTGACAACAAACATACATTATTGAGTTGTATAATTCCTCAGACGTCCCAAATCTAATTTGGAAGTAACTCATCCACTCAGAGAATATTAAGTCTTGTTTTTTTGTTTGAACTATACGCCGATAAGAGGAAATAAGGGCTAACGTTAGCTAAACATGCTAACTAACTAGCTACTGCTGGCTATCATTAGCTGTGATGGCAGCACCAACTCCACTGATGTCTGCGCCTTTGTTAAGGTCTGTATCACTCTTTAAATCATGTCGAGTTAACTTTATGATCTAACAATGTCTGTGTGATTGACCACATTACCATAAGAAAGAGTAAAGACGTAAGTACAATGTAGTAAATAAAAAAAGTATTAGTCCTGGCGTAGCTACTAGTGTTAACCTTCTAAAAACTTAACGTTACACTTTAGTTATCGTTAATCTTCAGTTTTGTTGAGAAATATGTTTTAAGATTCTGGTCATTTTGAGACCATATTACTGTTTGTCATACTACCCACTTACACAGTAGCCCTTTAAAGCACTAATAACACAAACTACTGTCTCAAATGACTGATAACGTTGGAGAGCTGATCAATCAACACCTCTGTAATACAGTCTCAGCATATACTCTGCTACTTAATGGTCCACCAGGACTGTATTTGATTACATTAGACCAGTGGTTCCCAAAGTATGTTTTGCATTTTTATATTTGTATGCTGTGGACCATGATTTTAAATACACTGCCAGTTAGTGTTGTCATTGACTATAGAACCAAAGAGGACACATGTCTAAATGTTTCTGTTTTAAATGGCCTGATAGTAATCTTAGTATTTGTAATAAGGTGAAATAATAAAGATATTTATAGTCAATGCCGCATGATGTAGGCACAAGCGAACATTATGCAAGATTAGTGAGTGTATGTCTCTGCTCAGAGCATACTGTGAAACACCACTCGATATTGCATTCTTGTGGTCAAAAAGCAAGTGTACAATAATATTATTACCTGAAGAAAAATAAATAAAAACCTTTTTTTATTTTTTAAGATGAAATAACCTTCAAACTAGTAAAGTATTTTCATCCACTAGGAGAACATGCTTTAGCAACACTTTTCTTGTCCTCTGATCTGATTGTTGTGTCAAATGTCATCTTTCTCATCTTTAGTCAAAAGCAACGCAGGGCTGCTCTGAGGAAAGAGAGAAGAAAAAAGAAACGCCAAGCACTCGCCCAAGCAAGACAATGTGGTACGAAGATAGCAGTTATGTTGCTGTTTTGTCATTTTTACAGTTCTTGCTGCACCATTAGCCATATGTAATGTAACATGTACTCTGTTAAAGGTTTAAAAAATGGGGCAAGCTATACACATGAAGAGGAGGAGGAGGAAGAAGAAGAGGAAAGAAATTATGAAGATGATGTGGACAATGATGTTGCTGAGGAGGAAAGGTAGGTTTCATACTACTGTCACTCTGCTGTCTGGCAGCTGAACATTCAGTGACAGACAACACAAGAAACAATGTTAGAACAGTATTTATAAAATATAAAATCTTCATTGTGTTTGATTTGTGTTGTGTTGGCTTGTTTTCTTAGACTGCGGCTGCATATAGAGTGGTTAGAAAGAGAGAGGCTTGCCCAGGAGGAGTTCAGGTTGAGGGCTGAGAGGGAGGAGGCTCTAAGGAAAAGAAAAGAGGACGAAGAGGTAAAATACTGTTTGTATTCAATAGGGAGCATGAACAACTTGACCATTTCTGAAAACATTTACACCAATGTAATTTAGCAAGTGTACAGATGTGTATAAATTCACACTGATGATGTACTGTAGGGGTTTGCTGATTCAGGAGTTTATTCCATTACTATCAATTTACAAATGATGTGAATTATTGGAGCCTGACACAGGAGATTACTGCCCTCAATTGGGAATGCCTGCTGTGTTGATTAATTGGCTGAACTGATGAGTGCACCTGAGCCTGTTTGAGTATTATAAATAAAATGTTAATATTCACATTGTGTCTTGTGTTCAAAGCGGATGATAAAGGAGGAATGGGAGGTCCAGCAGAAGAAAGAACATGAAGAAAAAGAGCAGAAGCAGCAGGACAAACGAGACAGAGAGGTGAAACGGGCCCCAGGAGGATAGAAACAAAAAGAAATATATCCTCTTCTACTTAATCATGAGTGTTCATATCATACATCTAAAGTGGAAGATCCAGATAATCATATAGTAATCATGTTTCTTTAGTAAAATGTGTTTTTGCTTTGTACAAAACAATCCTTGACTAAGGGGCACAAGCAACCGTCCAACTCCTCAACTAAGATACACACAAAGAGAAAAACCCTAACAGCACCTTCAGCTCTCACAACAAGGATGTATCTTTTACTTTGTGTGAAAACAGTCTGTGAAATTGCTTCCCAAAAGTCCAGAAATATTGTAATGCCAGTCCTTGTGAGTGTGGTCTTAACACACAGTAACAGATCTTCTGCAGTATGTTGACCTCTACACATTTTCACCAGCCGTGTCTTTACACCATTTGTAGGAGGCCGTTCAGAAAATGTTGGATGAAGCAGAAAATCAGGTATAAACACAGATGAATGTTGTGGGTAAAACAACTGTCAAGAAGCATGAAGTATGTATGTTCAAAGTTTGTATACATTTAAATAAAACTTCCCTGGGTTTCCCAAGTTACTGGGTATTTTAAGTTGTGTATTCTACTCCTAATGGCATGTAACTCAGTTTAATGTATAAATATTTTTAAGTTCAGTCACACATAATGAACGTGTGAAAGATATGTTTGCACTCATTTCAAAATCATGTGTCTATTACTTAGTTTTTTCCACCAGCAATCACTGATCATTTAGATTCTTATTCTGAAATATATCCCGTCGGTACATATTTCAGTCACAAATCTGTGATAACCAAATTTTAAAGTTTTCAATAAAACAGCTTAGTTATGTATTTTTAAAGCCAATATTTTATTTATCATGTTTTAACATTTTAAAGGTAAGGGGTACATGAAATGCTTAATTTGCACACCATTTTGTTCATCTCAGTCATACTATACAGCAGATACATTTTTGTTCATGTTCTCACTTCCAGCTAGAAAATGGAGGACCGTGGATGAACCCTGAGGCTCCTGCGACAAAGAACTCTGAGAACTTTGGGACGGAGCGCGACGTAGCCAACTGTCCGTTCTTCTTGAAGACCGGGGCATGCCGATTTGGAGACAGGTACTATTTGTTTCTCTCTTGACTCTTTGAGTGGTGACTGAATAGATGTACAGGTGCATTAAAGAACTCTTTCCTCATATTTGAGTAAATTCTCCTCTTGTGTCTTTGTGAGTCCAGATGTTCCCGGAAGCACGTTTATCCCACAGCCAGCCCGACTCTGATGATCCGTGGTATGTTTACAACGTTTGGCATGCAGCAGTCGCGCCGCGATGATTACGACATCGATGCTTGTTTGGAACACAGCGAGGAGGAGCTGCAGGAGACTTTCCTCGAGTTCTACCAGGACGTCCTGCCAGAGTTGAAGAGTGTCGGCAAAGTGGTACAATTCAAGGTAAGATGAAATCAGGACAGTCGGTGTTTACATGCACTGAAGTACCCGATTTACTGTCAGCTTTATGAAGTAATCCATGTATCACTAAAATATACCTTAAATAATAAGACATTATTCCAGAATATACGGTCAGGAGAGAAATGTGATTGCTGACCTGTTGCATGTATTTGCAGAGTAACAGAAGTCTACAGCAACCAGTTTATTTCAGTTCATAGAAATGCTTTGTCTGATTTATTGTGACCTTATTTGTGTAATTATACTTTGTCAAATATGTCTTGAAGTACCAAGTCAAAGATGTGGACTCACTGTATACGTCACCATTCATTTTAGATGCTTTCAATTCAGTATGAAGAAAGATTTATTTTCTTTTGCCTGGGACTTTGTAAAAACATCACCATTACGGTGTGCTACAAAATCCAAACTATTAAAAATATATGAAACGGTCTAAATGATTTCGTGATGCTGTCAGGAAGATTGAAGATGTAATCCCTTTGACTTTTTCAAAACAATTTCCATTTAAAAACCAACCTGAAACTTCACTGTTCAGGATAACATGATCAACTTATTATGACTAAAAATGCATATCTAGTGTCATTGATACCTTTCCTTTTTTTTTTTTAGGTCAGCTGCAATTATGAGCCACACCTGAGAGGAAATGTTTACATTCAATTTGACACGTAAGTCATAACACAACCACTCTGCGACTTTTTCAAAGTAATTTCTCTGTACGGTGTTCTAACTTTTGTATACAACTCTTCATTCTTTGTCCTCTCTGCTCTCTGTTGTCTGTCCAGAGAGGAGCAGTGTAGAGAGGCCATCATCAGGTTCAATGGGAGGTGGTACGCAGGCCGGCAGCTTCATTGTGAGACGTGTCCTGTTACACGGTGGAAGAATGCTATATGTGGTGAGTTATTCATTCTGATATGAGAACCGCATTTTCACTTAGTGACCTTACTGCAGAGACAAGATTCGGTTTAATGTATTTAGCATCTTGTTCGTATTTCCTCTCTCAGGATTGTTTGACAGACAGAAGTGCCCCAAAGGGAAGCACTGTAACTTCCTGCACGTGTTTCGAAACCCTGGCAATGAATTCTGGGAGGCCGACAGGGACCTGCACATGTCTCCAGACCGCAGCGTCAGGGGGAGTCGCAGAGACGGCTGGCATTCAGAGAGATACGGAGACCGATCGTGGAGGCAACGTCAGTGCAGCAGAAGCCCGCCGAGATCGGAGCGATCCCACAGCAGACGAGAAGGCGACAGGCGGAGGAGCAGGAGCAGAGAGAGGAGTCGAGAGAGGTGGGCCCCCCACCAGCACAGAGAGGATAAACGGTCATCCACACACAGTGACAGGAGGAAAGATTGGTGTCTGAGCAGGAGTAGAGACAGGTCGAGGAGTCGAAGTAGAGACCGAGCGCAAGACAGGCCGAGACACAGGAGTAGAGATAAAGACAGGGATCACAAGTATAAGAACAGAAGTGAAGAGCGAGACAGTAGAGACAAACATTCAGACACTCAGGGGAAAGTGAGAGAAAGGTCAAGAAGCACAAGCAGAGAAAGAAAGAAGCAAAGTAGAGAAAAGAGCCCCAAGAAAGCAGAGAAAAATGAGAAGCCCGCTAATGAAGAAACCAACACACGCCGCCGCCACAAACAATCCAAAAAGAGCAAGAAGAAGAGCAAGAAGAAGCACAAGAAGAAAAGCCATTTGCCTGAAGGGATGACCTCATCTGCAGAGTCAGAAAAGGAGAAAGAGTCAGAGGAAGAGAAGGTGGAGAATCTGCCTGCAGCGAGTCACTGTCGGGAGATGGATGAAGCGGAGGTCGTTCAGAAACACAATGACTTGGAGGAGAGTCCGTGTGTCGACAGTGAGACGTTTAATCCTGAGGTGAAACGTGAACATTCCAACACAGAAATGCCAAGTGATGCTTAGTGGCGCCTCCATTTCAAAATCTGTGAGTGTGTTCTTGCTTTGTCCCTTATAACTATGCGAAGGTTCGGGAGGAATAAATGACATATTTTGAGCAGTGATTCAGTAAGTTGGCACTCGTCACCAACATGTACAGATGTGAATATTTTGCTTTTGTAAAATGGTTAATGTTGCTTTAATTATTGAACACTGGAGCTGCAGTACTACATGGTTATTGCTGCTGAGTAAAAACAATATGAAACAAAAGGGGGTTCTTTCCTTTTCTTTAATACATTTATTGTTAACTTTCAAATATAAGAAAGAAATGTTGGCAACTGTGTTGGCAGTGTTTGATACAAAAAGTGATTTATTTTTGCACAATTCAAAGATGAACTTTATGTAATTCCGTATGAATATTCAACAAAAACACTTTGTGGTTTTAAGAATGCAGATACAAAGTTTGGATGAGCATTTATTCATTACTTGTTGGCTTGTTTTCCTGCATCCTCCTGACACGTGAACAAGCTGACAGTGATGAATATTAACGATGTACCCTGATATGTGCAGTTCATCTTCTTACGTTCCGAATCCATAAAGAAACTCTGCGTAGACCTGTCCCTAAACGCATTGGAATAATTACATAATACTGGTATATTGTGGCCAAATAAGCCCCCACATACATGTTTTGTCAAACATCTTGCAATGCTAAATCCCTTTTCTGCATTGTTAGCTTTCCATAGACGCCATCAAGAAGATTAAACACAGTGTTCTTTGGTCATATGTTAGTCTTTAAGCCAAAGTATACATAAAATAGCATTTCTCTTATTTGGGCCACTATCCTTTCCTGACCTAAGACTAAGGGAGAGACAGAACTAAGATTTATCTCCAGAGGCCATTCTGAACTTCAATGTTAAACAAAGGTTTTTGTCAGGAAAAGAATAAATTTTCAGAAAAATAAGACGAGACAAAAAAACAGCTTGAAAAAGAAATAAGAAACGGTTAATTTCTGAAGGCGAATCACCAAACACAAACTTGTACAAACCTCTACATAACATATACACTGATGTTGATAATGGGTAATTGTTTAATTTCACTTAATTGGTGGGTTGAATTGACCCGTGTGATTGTAAGTGTCAGTGATTCCCACAACAGCACTCGCCCCCTTTAGTGCCTCATGTATTACCATTACATCTGAATCAGAGCTGAGCATCTGATCTCTAGAAAAATAAATACCTAATGATATTTAAGAAAAACCCAGGTCTTTACTTACTGCTTCTCTGAAGGTATTTCTAGAGTCCTCAAAGACTCTAACCATCTGGATAAAAAAGAAAAAATCCGTCCACTGCATGATAAAACTTTTTTTTTTTTAAACCCATTTCCTAAATTAAGCCTCTTTTCAAATAAAAAAATGCTAATTTAAATGACAAATGTCGTTACATTTGTACACAAACCAAACTTAAAACATTTATTGTTAGTTATACTGCAATATTGATGGTTCTTTGCATTATTTAATATCAAACTAAAATAATACATTTACTTTTTGCTCTTGAGAAACAAGTTAAAAACCTTTTTTAATTTGCAGCAGAATATTAGTTTCGAATAAGTTTTATTTAACGACCCTCTGGGTTTTTCACAGATCGCAGAGTATTTATTTTGTATGAATTTGGATGCTCTGTGACTCGAATGTGAGGGTAACACATGAGAAGCATCGCCTGTGGCAACAGTAGCACCTTTAAAAGTCCTTTAAGCCAAACAGCACACACAACTCTGCAATCTGTGATGATAGATGATATTAATATGATGCTGAAGTTTTTATGTCATCGCTACATTGTACTCTGGAGTTTTAAGAAGTTAGGGGTGTGATGTATGCTAATAGCACTGCAGAATACAGGGAGGGAGATTGTACATAGGAGACACATTAAAACCACAGTTGGCACCACATTTAAAGGACATTACTGGATAGTACATGACATTAATACAGTACATAGATGGTGATTATACACACACACACACACACACACACACAACACTGACACAGGGAACAAGAGAAGACAGGATAGAGACATGAAGTTGCCAAATCTGCATTTGGAAGAAGGAACTGCAGCAAGATGATTTATGTCAGCCCAATTTCTTCCAAAACACTCCGTGGTGCTTCGGCCTCCTGCGAACAAAGAATAGAAAGACAAATGTTCATTGCTGTCGTACATTTTGTACCCCTCCATATTATCATTCATAGTCAGAATTGCAAGTTACTAATTGTGTGGAACAGCAGGCCTTAGCGAGTTCTGAACAGTACTGCATGCCTTGCTAAAAATAAATCAATGATTCTGTTGCAGTACTTGCATTCACGCACCGGCACAAGGGAAGACAGGTATTTATCAACCGCTGCTGGCCTAAAATAAACAGATGACGTCAGGTGTGGAGGGGCGGAAGGTGAAAAAAAGCAATACACCGACACCTTAGATCTACTATTCTGTCTGGTTTAACATTACCATCACTGAGTGAAACTAATGCCACATTTACACCAAGTTAGAGTTTCAGCGATTACTCGATCAACAGAAAATGTACCTAGCACAATGTTGATAATCGATGAGTCGTTGATATTAAGACATCAACTTGGGCTCTGAACATTTTTCCTCAATTGTCGTATTGACAATATTACAGACCAAACAATCGATTAATTGAGAAAATCATTCGCAGGTTAACAAAGGTAGGGTTCACTTGACACTAGTTAGTCTGTCGAATGGGTTCAACTATCTGTTGATGAACAGTGTGTACCTCCTGCAGCAGGTCAGCCTGCTCGATGGCCTTCAGCACATTCTTCTTGGACGTCTCCTGAGCCTCTCCGCCCAGCAGGAACTCATCCAGGATAAAGTAGGCCTTCTCAAAGTTGAAGATAATATCCAACTCGCACACCTGTGAGACCACAACAGCACAAACAGCAGCCGATCAGAGGAGATCCTGTCCTGACTGAATACCTTGGATGGATTCTTGCAGTAAATGTTTCATCTGTTGTCTTCCCCACACTATCAATCAGCAGGTGTGACAATGTGTGATGTTTCAGAGACTCACGCTGCCAAAATATTTGTCCAGCAGCTCCACGTATCTATGGATGATCTCCAGGGTGATCAGCTCGTTATCCTGATCCTCGACTGCACAGCAGAAATACAGGCTTGCATACCTACAACATAAAGTAAGGAAATACAAGATTACCAAGGCGGTGATAATAGTGCTTTTACTCTTAGCAGAAATGCAACATATCAGTGTTTTTAATTTAGTTAGCAGTAATCAGGCTGTGATCACTGTCCACACTCAGGTTTGCTTATGTACTGAAAGAAAGCACAGGGACTCAGCTGCAGTCACAATAAGATGGTCTTTCTGAATGTTACATTTTCCCTGACAATACACATATATTCCAAAAATAAATGCAAAAAGCTTTCAAATCTAAATCCTATAATATTGACTTCCTGAATAAGAAGTGTATCTTTAAGGTTGTATGGCTACATCATTGTGTACCATGACATAAATAAACCAATAAAGCCATACGTGTTCAATCCGGCCATTTAAATCCTCTGAACAAAAACAGAACATCGTAACCTTTACACTCCTAAGATTTATTGCAGAGAAATTCAATTGCACAGCATTAGATGTTTACATATGTACCAAATAAACAGGTAACTCAGTGTTTATCATCATGAAGCAAGAAAACACATCTTCCAGTTCTGCAGCACTGTGTCACTGTTGTTTGGTAATTATATTGAACACAAAAAGATGTGACTTTTGTATGTTCACAAATCAGGCACTCCTTACATATTTGAATCATTGTCCTCCATTGTTGGCAGTAGTTATTAGAGAGGAGGTGTTTCTGGCTTTCAACACACACCAGAAGGTGAGATCTAAATGCCAGAAATCTCAGTGCTTGACAACATAATTTCTGAATCATTCGGGTTTTTTTAACAACCCGAACAATTCACCGCAGATACAAAAGTGATGTAGCAAACCAAACATTACAAAGATCATCCTCTGAAATACTTCTCATAAGACATTTTAGTGCAGCCTATTTAGACCATTGTGAAATATTTAAGAAAATGATCTCAATGTTCACTTGCTATCTTTTCCCAGGAGTTTCAACCACATCTCAGTTTTCTTCAACAAAGAAACTCCATCATGTTACAGAAGATCTATACGCAGGTCACATTATAACAACTAAACCATGACAACTACTCCTATCTGCTGATGAAGACCGTGAGACGCAGATGAAAGCTCTTGAAAGGAGTAGTAAGTGTAGTTAAGATTAGTATGTCCAACTGCTATTTCCATAGTCGGGAACAAACTTTAACGTCGGCTCAACATGTCAAAGCCAGATGCAATATCTTATGAAAAGCAACTGGTACGCAGCTTTGATTTAAATGATCTAAATTAAGCCTGCTGCTGTTAAAAAGTACGTTTCATAACAAGTCACAGATCAGAGAAGTAACACAACTGAAGACAAACCAGAAAGATTTTAAGCCTTTGGAGATGACTTCAGATGATCTCTACTGCATGTTTCTCTGTATGTACTGTATTCAAACTTCTCTCATTCACTTACCTCTTGTACACAATCTTGAGGTCCCGCCACTCCAAGAAGCTGCACATCTTGGGCTTCCTGGCCAGTATGGTCTGGACCAGGTCTCTGGAGATCTTCTTCCTCTCCTTGTCAGACAGAGGCACATACCATTTCTGTAAGCGCAGCTTTCCCTGCCGGCTGAACAACAGCATGAACTGCATCTGATGGAGGAAGTTCAGTTAAGAGTTATCCATGGGAGAGAAGAGATACACTTACAATGATTAGAGACAAGGATGGTACAGTATAGAGGTAAAGGGACGGGGGTGTAAGTAGTCAGCAATCCTGTGACATTTGTGGTATTGTTACATGTCAAGAAAGTTCATTCAGAACATTTGATGAGATAATTAAGAAACGCCCGATCAGGAAATGCCTGCATTCTTCGAGGAAAATTGCCACCAAGCCTTCTGATGAAATGTATCAATTTAACGTCCAGGCTTTTGCACAAACTTCCATCAGCTTGTTTTTAGCTATCTTTGCTTAATGGCAACACATTAAAATCAACAACACGGTATGCGTGTATATTATGTGTCATTTGCGCCCCCTCCCGCGACGCCCAGCTAACGAAAGCAGACACGAGATGTAAACAAGACTCTTTACCTTCGATTTAGTCACTTGGACGACTGGTAACTTTAGTCAATTCAAGCGTAATACATAACCAAAGAGAGTGAACAGATATGTATGTGTCTCTGCAGGTTAGCTTCTCATCCAGACTGATGCTAATCTAGCTAGCGGATGGTGGTTACTGGTTAGACAACGATGAAGTGAGCGGCGCTGTGATTGGTCGAAAAAGACACAGTTATGGAATTTGATTGGCTAAAAGATTCCGTTATTCCAGCGCCGTTATTCGCTACGTTGCACAGAGCTGTCGCTTCCTGCTTGGAAAGTTTATCCCTCATCATTTTCACTTCTCTTTGTTTGGTAATAATCTGAAAACATCACAGTGTATCCTACCAAATGAAAGATACAGCTAAAACCAGTGGAGGAAAGTAACCAAGTACATTTCCTCAAGTACTGTAGTAGACTACAATTGTATCTGTACTCACTGCACTTTAGAGACAAATATAGTATCTTACTCCACTACATTTATTTGATATCTTAAATTACTAGTTACGTTGTGAATTGACTGCACCATACACAGATATCAGTACACTGTGCAGATTAAAATTAATAATACAAAATATATATAAATTGCATACATTCTCTTTACTGTGAAATTTTGCACATCCCCATATCCATATTTTTTTAACACCCTGCACACAATTCTAAAACAGTTGTATTATGCATAATTGTAGTATTTTATATAGTACATTGTTCTTGTTTGTTTTGAAATGTTTCTATTCTATATTTATGTTCTTGACGCTTGCAGTACTTTGTCTGTATTTTTTTTCCTCCTATGTTTATGTAAGCAGCAAACACCAAGGCTAATTCTTTGTAAGTGAACATGTAATTGGCAATAAATCTTATTCTGATTTTGATTCTGATAAGCAATCACTGTATTCTAATGTATTCTTTTGGTTAAAATAAGGCCAACCTTCATTGGTCCTTAGGACACACACACACACACACACACACACACACACACACACACACACACACACACACACACACACACACACACACACACACACACACACACATTACCTGTTAATTATATATACCAGGGGTATTCAAGTAAAATTCAAAGAGGTCCAGTTAGAGAAAATTTCCGCCAGCAAAGGTCCGGAGCATCATAATGTCTAACGTGCGTTATGAATTAGTGTGAAATATATTGAAGCAGTCCAGTAGCTGTATCAACGTCTGCACGTAATCAACAACTGACTGTCAAATCTAATAAAAAAAGTACAATTTAAAAACATTTAGACAATATTTATTGTCACTTAACATTGAACTATACAGATATATATATAATACTGTAGATATGTATAATGTTCTTCTCGGGCTGCATTTACAACAATTGAACAATTTAACCCAGGCTAGCACATCCTGGGTTAAACTGTTCTCTGTGGCTGATGATGCTGACAGGTGGCCTATTTGCTTTATTTTGTCACAAATCAAAATCACATTGAGTGCTTATTTTCTGTCCCCTCAGTTCAGACTTGAGTGGGTATGTTTGGTCAAAAACGTTGTGCTTTGCCTCATAGTGGCGTTTCACATCACCACTTGTAATGAGCACCACGGTCTCTGAGCATATGAGACACAGGTGTTGTGCTCCAGTGGGAAGGATGAACATGAATGAGTCCATTCTGGGTTGAAAGCTCTGTTGACATTTCTCTTCTTGGAGAGAGCCATGAGTAGTTATTTTTCTCTCCCTGTCTGCCGATCTCACTCGTCTCTTCGTCAGTGTTTCTCTCCCTTTCTCCGTCTTCTCTCCCTGTATCGCTAACTCTCTTTCCGTCTGTCACTCGCCTCACGCCTCTCATCTGTCTGTATTCAGAGTCGCAATGTTTGGAATGCACAGATTTGATTGGCTGAGTAGCATCACGTGGGATGGCTTAACTCGCATGTAATTGGTCTGTGAGTTTCCTGAACCGCTAAACCAGTGCCGTAAGAACGAGAAAAGCTGCGCCGGTTAAAATAGAAACGCCCCGTCAAAATTGAAAATCCCTTAATAATGTATTGATTATAGGTCCGGGTCCGGATAGGTCCGCGTCTGGGTCCGGACTCGGACCGCGGTCCGCCTGTTAGTGACCCCTGATATATATCAATGAAAAAAATGTAGCCTCAACTTTACCAGCAGCAACATCAACACATCAAGTTAAGATAAAATAATATAAGATAAACCTTCATTGTGCAGAAATAAGCACTAATAAATAGAGATGTGAGAATAAAATAATAATAATAATAAGAGGTATATACAACTAGAATAACAATAGAAGTACAAATACGAACAAGAGCAATTAAAGTCAAAGGCACACGGTAAAGTGCCCGGCAAGTAACACAGGCCATTTAAAAAATACATAAAAACAAATGACTTACATATAGTGTCAACTTTGGAATGGGAAAAATTGAGGTCATGTGGCGCCCCCTGTCGTCACACACTCAAACATCAAGAACATAATGTATCTTTTCATAAAGGATGTACAGCTGCTCACATACGAACTCTGCACGCTCTCTTTTTCTGAGACGCCCCACACCTGTAAGGCCTGACTCCACACATCCAGCAGTTTGACCGGAACACCGGGCGGTGAGTGTGTGAATTCAGGCGTGTGAGTGTCACGATAATGTTTGTGTCGTCAAATACAGTTGGATGCTACTCAGCTAACAAGCTGTAGCCGAGCAGCAGCCTCTGCAGAGCGGCCAAGCTTTCAGACCAGGGACTGGAAGGATGCACCACTGTCTGGTAAATTACCTCAGTGATTAATCTACATTTAGCCGTTGCATTTATCTTAACGTCATATTTACAGATAACCAAACCTTTAGTGCTGTATATTTGTTCAGACGTAACTTCTTGTGTTGTGTGCTCAGTGATCGGTGAGGATGAGGAGTCGCAGTAACTCAGGAGTGAGGCTGGATGGCTATGCCAGGCTGGTCCAAGAGACTATCCTGTGCCACCAGGTGAGTCCAGACATACATGGCAGGATACAGGATCAGCATTAGTATTAGCACCGTGGTTAAAGTCCTGCATTTGCTTAACGTTAATGTAAATGTATTTGCATCAAAATATACTTAAAGTTTCAAAAGTACTTATTATGCAGCATTAGTCATTTCAGAATGCTTATATATTATATCATTAGATTATAATTACTGACGCATCACCATATAAGAATCATTCTAATGTAGCAGCTGGTAAAGCCAGGGCTGATTTAAACTACTGTACATATTAATGGGTAGTTTAATCGATGATAATACATCATCATTTATTTGTTTATTACATGTTTTGTATTAATTGTATATGATATAGAGGAAAATAATACATAACATTGTTACTTTGCGATTCTGGGAGACGGTTATTGAGTGTGTAAACCATGTGATTGGGAAAGTAGTTCCTCTTTGAATCCAAATTCTGTGTACTTGGAATTTACCAGACTATGACTATGTTGGTACTGTGCAGCACACAGGGCTTATTGACTTTTGACTCGTTTATGGAGCAATCTCACTCTTTCAAATTATTTATTAAATTGTCCCAAAAGTATAGCCTATAATCTGAATGTGCAACGTAAACACTGTCTAGTTTTGTTTGATTTTTTGTATTTTTGTAGAAATGTGTTAGTACAGGTTTACAAACAAATACAGGCCTGTGCAGGTTTAGGCTCAACCAGATTGAGCTGCATAGAAAACAACAATGTGTGAGCAAAGTTCAGCCCCTGGAATAGGCTGAGGACTGGGAAACTATGCACCTTTTATCTATCAGCTCTTCAACAGTCAACAGCTGTTTAAGTTTAAAAGTGTGACCCAGTGACAACTTTCTTTATACAGCATGAACATGCCAGGGTGTAGGTTTGGTTTCAGAGGAGGGGGGGCAATGAAGTGTCAGGTTGTTCAACCAAAAACTGCAACCAGAACATCAACATTTCTGTATTGTTAAAGCACTAACCCAACATGAAATCACATTTACTTTGATTGAGAAGAGACTTGATTGCATCCTTCCCTCCCTTATATTACATTAATGTTTAATGCTAGTATTTCTAGGACGATATAGTAATAATATACTGTTAACGGTAAATCATAACAGCTTGAATGATTTAGAGTTGAAACTACAAGTTGAGTAATTGTCAAATCCACTATTTTGAAAACCGACTAAACATTTGAATCGTTTTCCAAACATAAGTGCTAAACAGGCTTCAGCTTCCCGGATGTGAGGATTTGTTGTTTTTCTTTGTCATGTCCACCTTGTCCTAACTGTTAATGAAGCTCTTGCGTGTGTGTGTGTGTGTGTGTGTGTGTGTGTGTGTGTGTGTGTGTGTGTGTTTGTTTCAGAACCCAGTGACAGGACTTCTGCCCGCCAGTGCCCAGAAGAAGGATGCTTGGGTCAGGGATAATGTGTACAGCGTCCTGGCCGTGTGGGGGCTCGGCATGGCCTATCGCAAGAACGCAGACCGCGACGAAGACAAGGCCAAGGCCTATGAACTGGAACAGGTGTGTTTGTGACACACACACACACACACACACACACACACACACACACACACACACACACACACACACACACACACACACACACACAGATATAGAGAGAAGGGGAGAGAGACAGAGCGAGAAACAGAGAGACAGAGAGAGAGAGAGAGAGGGTTAATGTTCACACCAGTGCCTGTTTGTTCTACCTGTTATGTTTGGATTTGCAAGCCTTTGGTGTGTTCCTCATCAATTCTCATTTGATTAGTTTACACTATGTAATGTATGCTACAGTTAAATATAACTAATCCTAAACAAAATATTTAATTCTCAAGTTCAAAACACTGACCTGCAGGGGAACATAAAGTATGGAAATGATTGTCAAACAGTTCAAGAAGTTCATTAATCAGCCAGTTGATTGAAATAATTATTTAAATAACCAATTTGGTGTGTAAGAACTTAAAGTAATTTAATCAAAATCAAAATTTGCTGGTTATAACTTCACGAAGTTGAAAATGTACTTTCTATTCATGCTGTATGCCTCATATTATTCCAAATGATATAATCAATATTTTTTACTGTTAGTCAGAGTAAGTGAACAAATGAAAAACATCACCTTCAGCTCTTGTGACTCTGCGTTATTTTACAGATTTAATGATTAACAATAAATAAATACATTTAATACAATGTTTGATAATCAGTAATAACAATTATTAATTGCAGTTATAATTTTAGTCATTTAATCATCACTTGTCGCATGTACTAAGGTGCCATTCATTTACTGAAGAGCATTTGAACGGTGCATGTGACCACTGAGCTTAAGAAAAAAACTGAACTGAACAAAGTGATTTGTGATTTTCACCTCTACTAAAAATAGAAACTAATTTGCATTGTAGTGATGTTTTGTTAGATTTTTGTAGTTTACTGATTTTGTTGTTGGCCGGCAGAGTGTGGTGAAGCTGATGCAGGGGCTTCTGCAGTGCATGATGAGACAGGTAAGACACTCCTGTGCTCACATTAATTCTTTGCATGTTCACTTGTGTTTACACATTTAAACATCACAACCTCCTGGAAGAAATATTCAATAAGCCCGTGTTCTGGTTCTGAGAAACCACGATGTGTTATCTGTCGTATTTAAACAGACCGTTTTATGTAAACAGCGTCTCCAGGACTATCTGCACAGGCACGTCCAACTCCGGCGACATGGGCAGTTAGTCAGAAAAACATCTTTCCAATGATTAACAATATGTTGTAGTGAAAGTGCCTGGCTGCAGTAACACTGTGTATTGTTTGTTGCTCTCATCTTCTTCCATTACTGGAAATAAGACGAAGATGCCAAATTCACAGCGCAGTGCTAAAATGCCGCAGTGCTTGCTAAGCCATAAAGCAAATCATCCTCTGCTGCTGAGATGTCATCATCAGGAGGCCTAAATGAAATGAGTCTGGAGACTCACTGGGATGTTGAGGAGTCCAAAACAGCAGACCGTGATCAGAAGCCTTTATAATGTTCTAATCATGTAAACAGGGATATGAGTGGGATTTTAGTGTGCATGTAAACACACTTTTATCATTTATATAACTGTGAATTAATGTTTTAAAAATATATATGTCATGCAGGAATCTGTATGTCGGAGGTCTTTTTGTTGCACGTCATCCCCCATTGCTCTCTGCTGATTTCCTTTCTGATCATCAGTGGTTCAAACCCATCAAATATACTTTAAAATGTGTGTATGATTTGTGTGTGTCTGTGTTTTTTGTGTATTATGTGCATGTGCAATATTCATCTTTATAAACTACTCAACCGCTCGTACTTATATTATTTTTATTTAATTATCATGTGGCACTTTACCTCACATATTCTTTGCTGTAACAATGTATCTTTCCCCGTTGTGGGACTAATAAAGGATTTCTGACTCTGATTCTGATGCATGTTCATGTGTCTTCAGGTGGCCAAGGTGGAGAAGTTCAAACACACCCAGAGTACTACAGATTGCTTGCATGCCAAATACGATACTCCCACCTGTGCCACGGTGGTCGGGGACGACCAGTGGGGTCATCTCCAGGTAGACGCCACCTCCATTTACCTGCTGATGCTGGCACAGATGACAGCCTCAGGTACAGTAGTGATGCAGAGTGGTGTTTATATGTGTTGCCTTTTCTGTGTGTTCTGTGTTCTTTCTCATTTTAGGTATAAAGACACATACTGTAGGTATTGATTTAATAATTTGTCAAAGTATAAAAAGAGACACTAGCAAACAACAATGCACTGCCTGGTCAGCTTCTGGCGAGCACTGCATGTCCTCGAAAGGGACAATTAAGGTACCTAACCACGAGTTGGTCACTGAGTGTGTCACGTACCCAGGTCTTCGCATCATCTCCAACCTGGATGAGGTGGCCTTTATCCAAAACATGGTCTTCTACATAGAGGCTGCCTACAAAGTGGCGGTGAGTAACATTTTCAGAGGTTTGGGAGGTTTGGTAGGTAAAGGCGGACACACAGGGGAGTTGACTGAGAGAAATGATCAGAGTAAAAGCTAAAGGGGTATTTTACACATCAAACTCTGTTTACAAGTGTTGGGCAGTACGACTGCATGTTGGAGCTGAAGACTACACATCTGGGGGGGGGGGGAGGAGTTAGAGAGAAGTGAGCTTACTGCAGCTTTCTCCTCATCTCAGCATAACACTCTCCAATGTCAAGTTGAGTTCTGGGTAATGTAGGCACCAGGTTTAGACAAGGAAGAAGAATCCGTGGAAGACAAATAAGTTAATACCTTTGGTTCTGCTGCATCGACTCTCCATCGTGAATCTGATTTATTAGTGAGTACTTTAAATAAATGTGATAACACAGCCACAATGCAGAGAAAAGGGGAGAGTTTAGAGACTGGAGAATTTGGAAAAGAAATGATGTCATTACCTTTTCTCCCCCCTTGAAGGATTATGGGATGTGGGAGCGAGGTGACAAGACCAATCAGGGCATCCCCGAGCTCAACGGCAGCTCTGTAGGAATTGCTAAGGTACATGTTATTCTTGTCAGCATTTATGATATCCTATATATAAAGACCAAAAGAGGTAAGTGTTGGATACAACGTGAGTGCACGGATGTGTGTGTTGACTTGTGTGTGTGTGTGTTTGGGTGTTGTGCAGGCAGCTCTGGAGGCCATAGATGAGCTGGATCTTTTTGGTGCCCATGGAGGGCCGAAGTCAGTGATCCATGTTTTGCCTGATGAGGTGGAACATTGTCAGGTACCGTTTGCTTTGCCTTCAGCCATCTCATCATCGTCTCTGCTCATCTTTCTTCTGCTGAGCATGTCTGTGTGTTTTTCCTCAGTCCATCTTGTCCTCCATGCTGCCAAGAGCTTCAACTTCCAAGGAGATAGACGCCGGTCTTCTGTCCGTCATTTCCTTCCCTGCTTTTGCTGTTGAGGATGCTGACCTGGTGGCCATCACTAAGTCGGAAATCATAAGCAAACTGCAGGTACAGTCAAAGCAAGACAAAACACACTCGGCACAGAAATACTACACAATTCAGTATTTTACGCTACACTGTTTTCCTTGTACATCATGTAAGTCATTTAGCATGCTAACATTCCCACTCTTTGGTGTAATTTCAGGGTCGCTATGGCTGCTGTCGCTTCATCAGGGATGGATATCGTTGTCCTAAAGAGGTCAGATATTCTGAAAACTGAAAATCTAAATAATAGGATTCATAATTATATAAATTGCTGTAGAATTCATGCTGCAGGGACAGAATAAGTGTTCGTGTGACAGATAAACACTCACATAAAGTACGAAATGAGAGAAGAAGTGCACCTTTTAAGTGAAGGTCACAGGTGATTGCTTTCCTGTTGTAAGATAATTGTGTATTGTATTGTTTGAGCTGGTCGTAATGTAGGCCCCGGCTGTTTCTCTCCAGGACCCATCTCGGCTGCACTACGATCCTGCAGAGCTCAAGCTGTTTGAGAATATCGAGTGTGAGTGGCCCGTCTTCTGGACTTATCTCATCCTGGACGGTATCTTTGCCGGAGACCAAGTGCAGGTGATAAAACCAAACACACCGGTTCAGTTTCTTCTGTATTCACACAGTCATGGAGTCACGTTGAATGGATTATACTGCTGATGTAATCTTGAACAAATTAATGTGGGCTTTGCACAGGTGCAGGAGTACCGTGATGCACTGGAGGGCATTTTGATCAGAGGGAAGAACGGCATCAAACTGTTGCCTGAACTTTATGCTGTACCTAGTGACAAGGTATCCCACTTCCATAGGACACATATAACAGATGCATCTTTATTCTAGTAACCTTGTAGTTGCAGGGTCTGAGAAAACCTGAAGGAACCACATGAAAGATATGTGATTAGGTGTTTTGTGAAGATGGCAGGACTGTTTCCATGCATGGATATAAGATATTCAGTTGGATTGTATTGTTTTGCATTATATCTGTTTTTGTTAGAGTCAAAAAATGATTAGTCACAATACTGACAGTCAAATGAGCAGACTAGGTTACATCTCTACTCTGAAGCGGTGGAGGCATTTAGTACTGAACCTGCTGTCGATGACATAACTAAAAACAAAATGAACGCAAACGAATCAGTTATTTTATGCTTCTATAAATGACCTGCAGTGAGTCTTGATTTGTTTTGTTCTATTTATTGACAAAATAGTTTTAACATATTCTTAAAGTTTGTATTTTTGTTTCCAGCCATGCTAACAGCATGCTGGCGCCATCGTCAGGTCAACATACGAATTTGTCCAATTCTTCGTTTTATGACCAAATACTTGCAAGAATAACAACATTCTCATCAGCCTCAGCTGTACTTTATGTTCTGTACAAATGTTAGTATGCTAACACTCTAATCAAGATGAACATGGTAGCATACTATCATTGTCATTGTGAGCAAGTTAAAAACCACATAAGAATGAGAACATGGTTTGCCTCTGACAGGTGGAGGAGGAGTACAGCAATCCTCACTCAGTGGACAGAATGGCCATGGGGCAGCTGCCGCACATGTGGGGACAGTCGCTCTACATCTTGAGCTGTCTTCTGGCTGAGGTATTCACAGGGCCTTTGAACACCACCTCTTATGTTGGCTTGCAACACTTGGCAGCTCTTATCACTGTGACTATCACGGCAATGGACAATGTCACAAATCTAGAAATACGCAGACTTTATATTGTAAATGAGAAGAAAAGGCACTTGTAGATGACGTCCTCAGCAGACAATGAAACCATACAGACTACATTCTCTTAGTAAACATACACATACAGTTAAACCACTAATAGTTTGCCCTCTCTGTCTGTCTCTCTTTTTCTTTCTGTTTTCAGGGTTTCTTAGCACCAGGAGAGATCGATCCTCTCAACCGGAGGTTCTCTACAAACTTCAAGCCAGATGTTGTGGTTCAAGGTTGGTGATCGATCATTAGTTTGAGGGAAATATCTGCCCAGAAGTTGAATTAAAAAATTGGTTAGAACCCAGAAAAAAGGGGGAAAATAAGTTACAGGAAGTAAGAAAGAAGAAGAAATCAACACTTCATTGAAACAAATTTGTTGCACGGATTAAACATGGAGAGGGAAGTTCACTTTTGGTAGAAGGAAGACTCACACGCAACTACTAAACATATCAACAATGTTAAAGACTTATTTCTTATGTTGTTTTGATGTTATATAAATATGTCCTCATTGAAGGCAGGACATAATGTATTTATTTTTATATGTGTGTCAGTTTGTGTTTTAGCAGAGTCGAAGGAGATCCAGGAGTTGCTGCGTGATCATGGGATCAACGCCCAGACGGTGTCAGAAGTTCTGCCCATTAGGGTCATGCCTGCTCGCATCCTGAGCCATGTCTATGTCAGACTGGGTAAACAAGCACTAAGCTCTCTCTTTTCCTTAGTGTGCAAGTGTGTGTGTGTGTGTGTGTGTGTGTGTGTGTGTGCGTGTGTGTGTGTGTGTGTGTGTGCGTGTGCGTGTTAATAATAAGACTAACATCTTGTGTCATTGCCACAGGGAACTGCAAGAAACTGAATTTGAGCGGGAGGCCCTACAGACACATCGGAGTTCTGGGAACATCCAAATTCTACGAGATCAGAAATCGCCCTTATATATTCACCCCCCAGGTACAGCTAGCTTGAGATGTTGTGAGATTCATAATCACAGCAACGAGGTGGCAGTAATGAATATTACTTTGGTTTCTTTCTTTCTTTCTCTTTCTGTGCTCCAGTTTCTGGATCAGCGGCATTTCTACCTGGCACTGGACAACCAGATGATCGTGGAGATGTTACGAACAGAGCTGGCCTATCTCTCCTCTTGCTGGAGGATGACAGGACGGCCCACACTCACTTTCCCCATCACCCGCAGCATGCTGGGTAATAAGGCTCTTAACCCGAAGCAAATCAGTCTCACAGATTTAGTTTTTTTAGTGTTGGAGGTTTTGATGTGTGACACCTTCACACATTTTAAATATTTGTATTATTAATATTTTTTTAAATTCTAGCAGCTTCCAGAAATCTCATCCAAAACATGACTGGACATGATACACTTAGACATGATTACGTTGGAACGGTCAATAATCTGGCCAAAAAGGTCTAGGTTACATTTAATATGTTGCTTCTCAGCATGCAGCTTTGAGCTTGAATGTACGTACTGTATATTTCCATATTGCTATTTTGTCAAATTATGTCACTGCGCTTCACAGCATTTGTTTACTTTTTATGTCCAGTGGAAGATGTAGATGCGATTGACCCGTGTATCCTAGCGACCATCAGGAAACTACAAGATGGCTATTTTGCTGGAGCGAGGTCTGTTTCCATCTGTAACACAGGACATCATACCATTAGTGTGTTGAAATGTCTGTAACGTGACAGTAGATGTTTCTTCTCTTGCATGTGTGGGTATTTTGTACGGATGTTACCACAGGGTGCAGATGTCAAACCTCTCCAGTGTCCAGACCACTTCCTTCCACACTCACCTCAGCTTCCTGGATGAAGAGAACGATGATAGCCTACTCGAGGATGATGAGGATGATGATGAATATGGAGAGGAATATAACAACTGTGGGCCCTCAGGTAGTTACAGATGAAGTGTGTGTGTGTGTGTGTTCCTTTCAGTCATATTTGATTGAACTGTAGTAATGGTTTGTATGTTTTTAACTCCAGAGGGCTCAAAAGGCCAGTTTGACCAGTACCTCACCCAGCTCCTCCACAGCACCACCACCATGTGCCATCTTCCTCCCATCCAGAGGGGGCAGCACCACGTCTTCAGTGCTGAACACACCACCAGAGACATCCTGTCCTTTATGGCCCAGGTCCAAGGCCTGAACATACCCAGTGAGTTATTAGGAGTCTAATTATTCAGTCCAAGGCTGCGCTCAAATAGTAATATAGTAATATAGTAGTATAGTAATATCAATTATGTCCTATATTTGTTCCTAACCACTTTTCATCGAGGTCAAGAAAGATGTGAAGGAGAATTCTTAAGGAAAGAAAACTGCAGTGCTAAGATAAACCGACTGACACTAGGCCACGTAGTTATGCAACAGCAGATGTTATTGAATGTGGGTCTGCCGTGGTGCTGCCGCAATGGGATTGTGGGGCAGCATTATGGTCCAGTGTGTCCTGTACTTAAGGAGATAAGAAGCACCTTTCCTTAGCAATTCGAGCAGCTCTTATCATGGTGGCCAATTAGATCTTTTTGGGTCATCGCACTCCTTTGATTGTTTTGTCTGTTTGACTGTTTTTTATGCAATTTTAATCTCTGGCTACCGGCAGTTGGCAACAACAAAGATATACTAGACTAAATACCAAACCCTATTTGATTGATAATAGCCTTGATAACCCATAATGCACTGCAGCCCCAAGACAAGAAGTTGTGGGGACACAATTACATTTTATCCTCAAATGTGAAACCTCTTACTCAACCTTCCAACTCTAATCTGATGTTGAAAACAACGAAGTAAAAGCCTATTGTGTTGTTGTTTAACTGGGAAATGTAGGAAATCTTGTGTGGGGTAAAACAGTAAAAAATCAGGTTAAACTAAATACACCAGAAATGAAAATGAATTGTCAGCATCTCAAAAGTACTCCTGTTTCACTTTGTAATATGTTGTTTTAATGTGTGTATATCAGAGTCTTCCATGTATCTGCCTGTGACTCCTGTTAAGAGCAAACGCCACAAAGCTCTCAACCTACTTGAAGTTCCTGCTCATCCTCAGCAGGGCCCACATGCAAAGCAGCACAAGGTAGGCACAGCAGATCCTTATTTCTCTTATGACTTTAGTGTTGCTCTGAAGTGCATTTGTCTTACACTGACATCCCTCCAAAGCCCCACAGTGCTGCTGACTTGCACCTGCCTCGAGACTCCCAGGGCAACACAGACTTTGCAGCGTTAGTGAGGCAGCTGAAAGAGTGTCCGACTCTGCAGGACCAGGCCGACATACTCTACATCCTTTACATAATGAAGTGCGGACATAGAGACAGCTACGCACACACAGAGTTAATTGTCACTAATAAGTAAACTATTTTTCTTTGTAATGAGCCGTCCTGTGTTGTTTTCCCGATGACCAGAGGAGCTGATTGGCTGGTGGAGTTGTCAGGTCCCGGGCAGGGCGGGGTCAACGTGCGTTCCCTGCTGGAGGAGCTGTATGAACAAGCCGGAGCCTGCAGAGAGTGGGGACTCATCAGATACATCTCTGGGATACTACGCAAGAGAGTGGAGGTCCTCACTGAGGTCAGTGAGAAGGCACTGGCCTTTTCTATCACAGCAGACAACTGGGTGGATTAGCAGCTAGTGAGAGACTTCAAACTGAAGAGTTCATCGTCAGCAACATGCATACAGTTGGTCCTATATAACCCTAAAATGTACGGCCTGATACAAAACAGACCTGTGGACCCGGTCCAAGTCATGTCCCGAATAACTTTTGTATAACAAAAAGAGTGTTCTCTGCAAAATCAATAAAATGTTCAGATCATTTTTAATAACTTCACAATAATAAAACCAGTATCTGTCTGTCCCTCAGGCCTGCACAGATCTGATTTCTCATAACAAGCAGCTGACTGTAGGTCTGCCTCCTGAGCCCAGGGAAAGAGTCATCACAGTGTAAGTCATTATTCACAAACTGGTGGCGCCCAAGAGATTTTCTGCTCACATTAAGGCTTTGCCAAATTACTTCACACATGAACTAACTCTTCTTCCTCACGGTGTTCTTTCAGTCCTCTTCCTCCCGAGGAGTTGAACACTCTCATCTATGAAGCCAGTGGTCAGGACATCAGTATAGCTGTACTCACACAGGTAACACTTTATTCTTTTGGACTGCCACATGGCTTATTCAGACGCTAACCTTACAGCTGTGTCTGTTTGTCATATAGGAAATCATGGTCTATCTAGCCATGTACGTGCGCTCCCAGCCCGCTCTGTTTGGGGACATGCTCCGGCTCAGGATAGGACTCATCATGCAAGTGATGGCCACTGAGCTGGCCCGCAGCCTGCACTGCTCTGGTAGGAAAAACCAAGCATGCTCACACTCAACTGTAAACACACATAAAGTACCCTGCTCAGTGAAACATGAGAAAATGTGTAACATCTTTGTAGGGGAAGAGGCGTCTGAGAGTTTGATGAGTCTGAGTCCTTTTGACATGAAAAGCCTGCTGCATCACATCCTCAGTGGCAAAGAGTTCGGGGTGGAGAGGAGCAGTGAGTGTTTTCCTTTTTCTATGTCTCTCCTCGTTTTTACAGTATATAGAGTGTTTTGTACCCTTAGTTTTCAGTGAGAAACTTTAGTGCTCAATTTGTGACAATATAATGTGCATTTCCCACATTTTACAGAACATATAGTATATTACACTGATGAATTGTTGTTTATATTATTTGTATTCATTTTGAGGGTATTAATCAGACTTCGTACAGGTAATCATGTTTCCCAGACGATGTATTCTAATGACTCTGGTGATCACCTGACTTTTCCTCTAGTGCAACCAGCAAGCTAAAATGTCTCTTTATCAAATACTTTTATATCAGCTGTTTAGTGCAAATCAGCAAATCCTAGCACGCTAAACTAAGATTGTGAACATGGTAAACATTATACCTGCTGAACTTCAACATGCTAGCTTTGTCTTTGTGAACATGTTAGCATATTGGTATTGAGAATTTAGCTCAAAGTACCTCACAGAGCCACTTGCACCGCTGTTGATTGGACAAAACAGATGTTGTCAGCAATCCAGAGGTCTGTAAATAGGCTATAGAATAAGTGTTCAATTGCTTTTTTTGTTTGTTTCTTATCTCTGTTCATCAGTGCGCCCAATCCAGTCGACAGCCACTAGTCCTGCAATCTCCATTCATGAACTCGGCCACACTGGAGCCACCAAGACTGAACGCACAGGGATACACAAGCTGAAGAGTGAAATAAAACAGGTGGGATACACAAATAAAAAATAAATAAAAAACTGCACAATTATCAGGGTGTATCTTTGTAAATATGTGCTGTTTCGTGAATCTACCTGCCCATCTATAGAATAGTGTAACAGTGTTCTTGCTTTTGGTTGCAGCTGGATGACTCTCGGCCTCTCAGTGTGCGTTGGGTTTGATAATATTTAGCATGTTTCTAACGTCAGTCTAAACAACCAAACCGCCGACTAAATCCTGCTCATGCACCTCGCTGGTGCTTAACATTGTGTGAGCCACGGCACCCTCCATAGCTGGAACAACTCCCACTTCATCCCATAGCAGTAGGAGAACATGCTTTGCTACTAATTTATCACACAGTACACTAATTGTCTCTGTCAAGATGGGTTTCTTTGTTGAAGAGTACTACATTTTACATACCTTTTATTAAGCTGCTTTAATGTAGCACACACTCATAACTCATTTCGTGATAGAATTTCGGCATTTCACGGCACATCCTTTGTTTTTTTCCAACGGTCTTTCTTGTCATCACTCATGTAGAAAGGTTCTCACTAGTTGAACGAGTTGAATTAGACTTTTCACTCCACAGATCAAACATCTCCGTGTGGCTGCAATTTCATCATGACTGTGATATGAGGACCATGCGAACCATCTCAAACCTTTCTCTGTCACCTGTCATCCATATCCATGTGTAGATCTTCAGCGGAGGTCTTTCCTTGAATAGCAATGTCACTTCTCCTCGCTCTACGGTAAACCATTTCACCTCATCTGCTTCCCGTTAACTTGTTTGTCCTCACCGTAGTTCGAATGTACGTGTGCACTCATCAGAAAAGCATTTCTCATTCAATTCATATTCTCTGTAGACTCTAAAACATGAAGGCTGTTATCTTATCCTTTTAGTTTGGTCCTAAACAGACCAAACCAACAATTAATGTATCCTACTAACACATATTATACATGTAGTCAAGCCTGATATAGCATGGAACTCCATTATTATGCAAACATTTTTAAAAAGACATATTAGGGACATAGAGCAGGGCAACGTATTCCTTCATTTCAACCCTCATATGTTCTTCAACACTCATTAAAGGAGGCATACGCTACATCAGAAGACTTAAATAGGCTAAATTCATTATTATTGTTTCGTATGTAGAGTAATTGTAAATCACACTCAAACATACAATAACACCAGCCTTGTCCTTCCATATGTTTTGCAAAGTGTGATAGAGCATGAGATCAATATGCATGAATAATCGCATGGACTGTGTAACTATAGATGAACATTGTGTGTGTGTGTGTGTGTGTGTGTGTGTGTGTGTGTGTGTGTGTGTGTGTGTGTGTGTGTGTGTGTGTGTGTGTGTGTGTGTGTGTGTGTGTGTGTGTGTGTGAGAGAGATACAGAGAGACGGAGACTATTGTAAATGTTTCAACCTTATTTACACGTATTTGTTATGGTATGACAAACCTGTACAGTATATGCTATTACTCGTGTCATTATATTGTATCTTTTAAAAAGGCTCCCACCTATCAGTGCTAGAATGGGATGTGGGAAAACTGCAGTTATTATTGATCTTGTGGTGAAAAGTCTGATACAGACACTACTGACAAGTCTAATGGTATATAGAATAAATACATTTAAAGTACATCGAGATAAGGTTGAAATCAGTCACGTGGTCCAATAAATATGTTCTAAAACGATCTTCCTGTTCTCTCACGCAGCGCTGCAGCAGCCCCTCCACCCCCAGTGGGATCCTGTCCCCAGTGGGGCCCGGTCCAGGAGATGGACAGCTGCATTGGGAGGAGAGACAAGGCCAGTGGCTGAGGAGACGCAGGCTGGACGGAGCGATCAACAGAGTGCCGGTTGGGTTCTACCAGAAGGTGTGGAAGATCCTGCAGAAGTGCCACGGCCTGTCCATTGACGGATATGTGTTGCCCTCTTCTACCACAAGAGAGGTAGCATCTCGCACACTTAACCTGGATTTAGAACATTCTGTGTGTGTGTGTGTGTTTAAAATGTTTGGTTTTTCGTGTAGATGACGGAGGGAGAGATCAAGTTTGCGGTGCAGGTGGAGTCTGTCCTGAATCACGTCCCTCAACCAGAGTACCGGCAGCTGCTTGTGGAGACTATGATGGTGCTGGGCCTGGTAGCCGACGTGGACGTGGACAGCATCGGTGGCATTATCCACGTGGACCGCATCCTGCATCTGGCCAATGACCTCTTCCTCAGTGACCAGGTACAAAGATAGCTGATGGGAAAATATACATGTTGGTTTGAAAGGATGTTCAGTAGAGCTGCAACGTTTTGTCGACTCATTTGTTATATTATATTAAAATAATCAATTAAAATAACCGATTAATTGTTAAAGAATGCAAAAATGTCATGAAATGCTGTTTTCAGCCTCTCAAATATGGAGATTTTCTACCTTTCACTATTTTATATTATGTTAAACTGATAATCTTTAGGTTTTTGACTGACAAAACAAGACATTTAAAGACATCACGCAGGACTTTCAGACATGTTTTACCTATTTTCTGACATTTTATAGACCAAATGGGAAACAAGTTGGCAGAATAATCGATTATATAAAATAATCGTCAGTCCTAATGTTCATGTACATGTGGATTCACTCTATTCTACCTCTGCTTCCCCAGCAATCCCACAGTGCCAGTGATTATTTCCTTGAGAAGGACCCAGCGACTGGAATCTGCAACTTTTTCTACGATAGCGCCCCCAGTGGCAGCTATGGCACCATGACCTACCTGTCCAAGGCGGCCATCACTTATGTCCAAGACTTCCTGCCAAGCTCCAGCTGCCTGATGCAGTGAAAAAGCCAACTGAACACACGGAGGGACATGTTTCATAAGTAAAGGTTCATCAGGCCAAAGGCAGCAAAGCTTCTCATTATCAGCTCATAAGATTCCTGTGATGCTTGTGAGTATTTACTCTCCAATACACTGTAGCTCTCATACACTGATGTAACATCATGGCCTCGGCAGCTGATTTCAAACCACTATATAAGAATTTATTTATTCTTTGTCGAGTCTGGACTCTCAACTTATTTATTACTTAAACATGATGTTCGAATGTATGTTTACAGGAACTGCCAACATACATTTTTATGTACATTTAGTTGCAGGGATATAAGCACATGTCTGTGCTCTTGGCGTTGTGTGTGAGAATATTATATAAACAGTAAACTGTCTTGTATTTGAATTTATCATATGTTATAATTATACTGAGCCTGGGCAGTTATCAGAGCAAACATTAATTGTGCACATACATTTTTATTTCCCTCAAATAATTTGTAATTTTATTTTCTGTCTCTTTTTAGTTTTGTCTGTATTGAGTAATATAATAATTTATTGTTCTATTGTAATTGATTACCTTAAATATGCGGGAAAAAATTTAAATCATAAAAACTATTTGTACCCTTAAATGTATTTGTTTCTTCCCCCACAAATGAATAATTTGTGCATATTAATTAACATAACATATTACCTCCGATAGCTTCCAGGCTCTGTATATTTCAGTGTTGATGATACTTAAACATACTTTTTGTAGTCTCGTATCACTATTAACCTGAATGGGAACAAGAATAATAGTTGTACTTGAATGCCACAATGTTTTGAACAATCAATGAACATTAATTCATCGTTCTGCATAGACCTGACACCCCAAGGTTCTGCTACTGATAACAAGTCAAAATGTTGCATTTACCTCAACGTATTGATGGTTTGTTCATTTATGTAGTGAAGATACATTTATTTTTGGTATGTTGGGGTAGAATTATGCTTTAATACCCGTACATAGTAGTGTAATACATATATACAATATGTTTGCACACAGTATATGCATGATGTGTATGTAAAGAAGGAAATGGAAGTGCAGCCAGATATTGGTGAAGTACCAGAGGGTCCGGAGTATGTTGAATGAGGTCTTTGTAAGTGTGGGAAGCAGAGAAAGGAAAGAAAGTTGCAAACAACTTTTCATCCCAGTGCTTTTATTTTGAAAGCAAAACGGCAGGATACAGCAACATTTTTAATATTTGAATGACAACCCTAACACGGAAATATTTCCATTAACTTAAAACCTATAACAGAAAGAGAATTCAAAAACTGTATACAATATTATTATTTTACTATAATAACAGGTCTCCTATTTAACTTTTAAAGACCTGTTTGATTATTTTAACAATTCAGTTTCCACTCATTTCCATTAGAAAAATCTAATAAAATAATTTGTCTAACAATCATTTATCTGTTTACTGTTTGCTACATATCCTTTTGTATACTAGCAGTAGTAGGAGCTCCTGCGTCACACAGCAACTAGCCAATCAGAGCTCTAGCTGTTGCTCTGTGGGTTGGACTAAATTCACTTGTTTTACACATATTTAAAGTGGCTGTAATCGATTTTTGTCCAATATCAATTGACAATGTAAATTGTGAAATGGCTAATAATGATGAATTTACAGAGAATTATCACGTTAAGATGAATCTATAATAATCACAAGCATTTATTAGATTTGAAATGTTGTTTTCTCCCTAAGTAAAACAATCACTGGGCAGAAAGCAGAGATCTGTAGGTTCACCAGAAGACTTTGGAAGTGGAACAGGTGAAAAAGTTTTGCGTAGAGAATGCGAGCGAAGTGTCCACATCAGTACGGTGTATTGTTTCATATTACTACGAATTTCCATTGACAAATCAGTTCGTTCTGCAGTGCTAGATTAGAACGTTTGACAGGCATAGTAACTTTGGGGGCAGGACCTAATCCACCAACACATGATGAAGAATTTCATTAATTATGTTGATGGTTAAAAACAGTGATTCTTTTTTATTTATATTTATATGTTTATTCATTCCCAACATACAAACACAACATATACATTTGAAATACAACAATTAAAATGGTTCAACTAATTACATTATGTCATTTCTGAATCAATCTGAAAAAACTGTTTTAAAGAACAACTGGCTGAAATCTATTTAACAAGTAGGACAGACAGCTCATATATTTATTATTGAACCATTCACTGGGAGTTCTCATCAAAAGCCAGTTTCATGGGTCCAATGTTTATTTGGGGTGTGAAGACCCCGGTCTGAGGATGAGGCCAATGTCAGTCAAACTAAGTGATACTTACTAACAATAAGAAACAGACTCCAGCAGGATGTCTCTCTGTCTCACTGAGGTGCCGTCCAGCTCAGCCGGCAGTGTTCGCTGTTGTCCTTGGTACACATTTTTTCCAGCTGTAGGAGGAGAGCCGATGGGAGGATGGACAGGCACATTTATAGCCACCTTTTTGGTTCACACACAGGTGGGAACAGCCTCCATTCTTCTGACTGCACTCATTAATGTCTGAAGGAGAGGAAGGTTGGTGCAGAGTACACATAATTACAGTGAATACTT
The DNA here is from genome assembly GCF_900634415.1 of Cottoperca gobio. Taxonomy (NCBI): domain Eukaryota; kingdom Metazoa; phylum Chordata; class Actinopteri; order Perciformes; family Bovichtidae; genus Cottoperca; species Cottoperca gobio. The sequence goes on from NC_041357.1 coordinate 13,829,121, forward strand.
TTACACATACAACTTTCCCATTTATATGAATGACCCCACTGACCTTTGCAGCGTTGCCCATCTCTGTTCAGTGTGTATCCTTTGGGGCAGATGCAGCGGTGAGAGCCTGGCAGGTTGATACACTGCCACTCACACGTTTCCTCCTGGCACTCGTTTATATCTGTGTGGACACAGAGGAATCTATTGATGATCCTTTGGCGAAAAATAGGGACATACAAGGTATAACTTTAGCGTTCATGTTTTTCTCCTACCTACACACTCCTCCCTAAGAGCTTGTGCAGTTGAATTCTCAGGCGTTGTTGTTGGTGGTTGCTTCCTGTACCCCGTTGGACACTCAGCGATACAGCTGTGTCCGTCTCCGGCTAAGAGGTGCCCATACGAGCAGGAGCATCGGTACGATCCTGGGGAGTTGTGGCACTGCTCCGTACACGGCCCGAGCCCCTGATTAACAGCACACTCATCGATATCTGGATAAGAAAAGACAACCAAGCATAAGTCTACACCTTTTCTATTTTCTATTTTATTTTCATACTCTCAAAAGAGTAAAGACACTGGGACAAATTTGCACTGATGGAACAATAATCTTTAGTTTGCAATGCTTGGTGCTGCTTTTTCAGTAACATTTTGAAGTAAATATAATACAATTTTGTGCAGTATGAAGGCAGGCTATAAAAGAGTGAAAGTGAAATGTGTTTTTTTTTTTACTTGGAATACAGCTGGAGTTTAAAATTTGAGTGTCATGAAAACTATAAAACAAGACTAAGAGTCGAGGGGAGAACGGGGAAACATGAGCCACTTTTCACATTTGATGATTTTGCTGCAAAATAAAATAAGTTTCAAATAATACTTACGAAACAACTCAGGTTGTTGTGTACCCATGGAAACTAAAACCAGCTATGTAATTATTATGTTTTTTTATAACAATGACACGTCAAAAATCTCAAATGCAAGTTCTCTGCATTTTAAGAGAGTTAAATGAGGGTAAAAATGGCAGAAGATAAAGACCTGCTTCACACTAATGTTAGGCGAGTGTCCCCTGACCTTGGCAGTGGCTCTCTGCAGTCAGAAGGCTGTATCCAGCAGGACACTGGCAGTGGAAGCTCCCAGGAGTGTTAACACAGCCAAACACACAGCCTGCTACAGCTGCAGGCAGCAGGCACTCATCCACATCTGGAAAGATGGAGAGCGATGTAGAAAAACACTTTGTTGATAGACGTAAATGACATAAACAGACACAAATGTATAAATACACAAGGCCACACAAGCACACACACACACACACACACACACACACACACACACACACACACACACACACACACACACACACACACACACACACACACACACACACACACACACACACACACACACACACACACACCTGTGCAGGAGGTCTGGTCACGAGCTGGTTGATAGCCGTCATCACAGCTGCACTTAAAGGAACCAAATGTGTTGATGCATCTCTGCTGACACTGGTGCTTCCCTTTCACACACTCATCTAAATCTACACACATGCAAACAATAGTTATTACATACATAAAAACACATATCTTGCACGGGTTTGAATGGACCCAGATTTAATAAAAACACATGCTTGTGTTAAGTCGACCTGGCAAAAACACACACAGTCCAGGCCGCACAGAGATGAAAGAAACGAGCAGCAGATGAAAGCGGCTCTTCTCCGCTGCCGCTCTGAATCAAGCTGGAATCTGAAACCTCATTGATGTGTCTCCATGTTTGCTTGCTGTTTTGGCCTGTAATGAGCAAAACCATAACGCAGATGTTTTCTGACTTCCTGTTCCTCAGAGACAGGAAACAAGGATGTGCAGAAAGGACTCAGCGAGCTTGTATATCAAGCTCTGCCCTTGTTTTCCTGCCCAACCTGACATTTCTCCATAAACCTGCATTTTCTGCAGCGGCGGAAGAAGTGCTCGACTCTTACTTCAGTTAAACGCACAATTGTGCTATGTCCCTTTTTCTTACATTGAAGATTTCACTGAAGTCAAAGTACAAAACTATTAACAGCTACATGTACTTTAAGTATTAAAGTGCTGCTTGTTGGAGTTATATTTCAGTATATTACTGGAATATTGTCACCACATAAGCAGCATTTTAATGTTACAGCTGGTGGATGTGTAGCACATTTTAATTACTTTATATACTGTTGGATAATTTAGCTATAGCACAGTATCACATTTGATATATTATCATTGATTGCATGTTTTGTTTGTAAATCTTAATCTGTTAAGTAACAAATAACTCTAGCTGTCAGATAAATATAGGGGAGCAAACGTGCAATGAGGAAGCATAAAATGACGTAAAAGTACCTCAAAATTGTACTTAAGTACAGTACTTGTCAAACTTAACAACACTTGACAAATCTTTATATAGACGACTATTTGGACAATGTGTGGTGCAAAATGAGATCTTTTGAAATAAACTCATTTTTCTTGAAATGTCCGTTTCTTGTTTTTTCATTGCAGTGGAATTGACAAGCTGAAACTAAACTATAATCAGTTGAACCACATAGTCTGGACAGGATCATGTGTCAGAGGGCACACTGTTCCAAAATAATATCAACACCATCCACTGATGGCTCTCACAAGTGATAGTGAGCAGGCACATGTAACAATATATAACGTCAATGGATCTCACTGCCATACATTTCACAGCTCACTTGTAACGCTCGTCTGTGAGCCGTGAAACATCAAACGCATAAAACATGTGAAGGAAATTCCCTGTTGTAACACGCCTCAGTGCACGCTGTGTTGTCATTAGGAAGGGCCCGGGGCGTCCACAGAGGATTCGAGAAGAATGTTACAAGGAAAGAAAAACATTAATATACTAACCTCGACACGTCCGCCCGTCCTCCAGAAGGGTGAATCCAGTTTTGCAGGTGCACTGAGTTCTGGTCTTGGCCTCGTTGGAGCTTTGGTTGTAGTGCTGGGAGTGAGCGCACAGCTGGGAACAGCCACCGTTGTTTACTGAACATGGTGTCAACTCTGGAGACAAACAGTGAGGATCAATTCAAGGGGAATTAATTAACAAGTTCAAGGCTCATTACAACAGTTACAATAACATTAATTAATTTGAGCATTTGTATGAGCACTTTTAGATGGTGCAACATTATCAGAGCGAAGCATAGGACTGGAGGGGACCTGTAACCACAGCAGACGCTGTAACTCACGTGTACCATTCAAAAGCATCTTTGGCTCTATCATTTCAGAATGAGAACATCTGTAAAGCAGAAGACCTGATTTTTTCTTTAAAACAGAAACGATTAGTCTATTAATTGATTGACAGAATTTCTTTTGCTATTTTTTGATAATCAGTGAAATTATTGAAGTTATTTTTAGGCATAAATGCCAAAGTACCCAGTTCCAGCTTCTAGATCTAACATAAACTATAGGTAACACACTCCATATATATGTTATAGACCTTCATGTTTAAACTGAAAACATTAATAATCGGTAATGCTGCCCATGCTTACATTTAATTGTATTTTCATTCAAACTGTATATATCCTGTAACAACACTACGTATAATTGGAATGCTGACATAGTACATTTAGGCCTGTACATTTGCTTTTACTGATACTTTGTTTATCCCTCTTAAGCTGCAATCCACAAGATGTTTTTACTTTGCTATTGATTGCTGTGATAAACCCATTACCTATTAAAAATGTAAGGTTTTCCTACTTTTACTAGTTTTTGTGGGATGGTTTCACACAGAAATCACCGATGGGGCGCCAATTATCTTTGGTGGATACCCATCTTTATTTCACTTGCCAATGTAAGTCCTTTTAAAGTGTAAAAGTTAAGGTGCAAAATGTAAAAAAAAAATCTAAAACAATGTATTCTAGGTTGAGTAGGCAGCGCCTGGTGATAACATAAAGAAATATTATTCATATAAAACTCCCTTATACCAACAATAAACAACAAACCAATAAATTAGTAAGACAAAAAATACTAGTATTGGGCAGTGTATCTTGCATCTTCCCCTTTCTTTACCCATAAAGCAATATTTTCTTTTCCTTGTCATTTATTAAAAAAAAAAAAAGGTTTTGAAGCAGCGACTCCACTTACCCAGACAAACAGGTGTGGTTCCGCTCCAGACGCCCCGCTGCTGGCAGTAGCTGTGTATGTCTCCATGAGCCAGCGTGTAACCAGGGTAGCAGGCATACTGGATGTAATGTCTGTACTCTCTGGGACCTGGATTCTCTACATTGCGAAAGTAAAAGGTCCCGTGAGCGGGCACAGGCGGGTACATGCACACGGGTCGTCTGCTGAGGCTGAGAGACAGCAGAGGTGGTTTGGAGGTGGCGTTGCGGTATTCGGTCGGATAAGATCTCGGCTCAGTGGCGGTGGAGGTGTTTGAAGAAACTTCAGTTTTCATATTGGACTGGGTGGAGCTGGGAATGGAGGGGGATAAGGAGGGTGCAGCGGAAGCAGGTGTTGAAGTAGAGGAAGAACGGGTGGATATTAAATCAACAGGAATAGATAAAGCTGTCTCTGTGGGCTCCTCTTTATCTACAGACTCAGGCTGAGACAAAGGAGGATAGTGGTTGCCAGTTTCATCCTGTTGGTCTTCAACCACAGTTTGTGAGGAGCCTGTTACTTCTTCAGAGGGAGTCACATCATCCTGGGAAGTGACAGATTCTCCAAATTTGAGCACTTTTTCACTGCTGGTGTTGTGGAGGGGTGAAGTTGGTGCAAACGTCACAGTATTCGTGACAGCGGTGATAGTTGGTGAATGGGCTGTTGAAAATGATGGTGGCATTGAAGATGTTATTTGTTCCGTTCTTGACACTAATGATACGGTAGATGAGAGAGTGGTAGACCAATGTGATTTAGAGACATCTTCAGCCAACTTTTCTGCTTCCTCCTGAGAAGCCTTTGCCTCCGAGACATTCCTCCCAGTTTCTGCTCCTTGAGCTTCGTTTGCCTCTTTAAGAGTTGTCTGGACGCCACCTTTGACTTTAACATCTGGAAACTGATCATGCTGCTGAAGGTGGACCTTTGGGTGAGTCACTTTAAACCTCTCACTGTTGGACATTTGGGATGGCGCGTGAGACAACAAGCTAAATTTGAGGTTTGATTCTTTGGAGGCAGAATTAGCGAGGGTGTCGTAGTGGGATTGTTGCTCGTTCTTCAGAACTACGGCAGCCTGCAGGTTCAGGTGTATGTTTGTTTTTCGCACACGGACACCTGAAGTCGAGCTCATCATATCGGACTCTTACAAGGAGAAAAGAGGAAAAAAGATCAAATGGAGACGGGGGAGTCCACTTTAAACATGACTAAAGACAGTTAGTTACCGTTACAGTGCAGTAATAAACTTATACCTCCTGCTCTTTGGAATCAAAGAATATAGGAGAATAATGTGATACAAAGACAGTGGCTATTATAAGATCAAATTCAAAGGAATAGTTTGACAAGTTGTAAAATGAACTCAGTCACTATCGTGTGAAGAGTAAGATAAGCAAATGAGCGCATTTTCTAACATGTCAAGCTAAGAGTTTTTTTATGCTCACCTTTGCATACAGGCATAGTGCTATTCCAAGTGTGGCCCTTACAGTATAACATTGAGGGCCCATGAAGCCGAAAGCCACTCTTACAGCTGAACACCGTCCAGGAGCCGTCCTTATTCGTGCTGCTCGTCCCGTGGGTGAGCGGCCCGGGGTTGGAGCAGCCGGAGCCTGAAAAAGGGGGAGAATATCATTGCAAGTCTGACCGGGGACCTTTTCAAGCCTTTTATTGTTGTCTCCTCTCAACTCTCTACTGAACTGTAATATAAGCAAAACCAAATCTAAAAATACCTAAAACAAATGAGTTCAACGTTATCCTCTAAATGCAAAAACAGAAATTGAAACGCTAAAATAAAAAGGTTAACAGTACAATCTCATGACTGAAGCTCCTTACCGACACAGACTGGGGTGTCCCGGGACCAGAGTCCAGACACACAGCTGTTGGTTTTGTATCCATGGAGCTTGTAGCCGGGACGACAGCGGAAGATCACCATCAGTCCACCGTAACGGAAAAACGTCTGCCCGTTCTCCAGGTGTCTAAAACTGTTGCACCCCTCAGCTCCACACGCTGTCGGACAGTTTCACAGTAAATGTCTTGCAAAACACTCCTTTCTCTTAACAACACACAAGTATGAAAATGATCTGGAGAAGTACCTGGAGCGTAGAAGCAGAGCAGAGTGACCAGTGCTGCCAGGAGCCCCATCTGAACTCCCAGATGGAATGTGAGGCTAAAGAGAAGTACTTGGAGAGGGAAAGTAGGTAGTATAATGAGAGGTTTAAGATTGAGGGGAGGGGAGATGCGTTCTGGGATTACTACAGGATGGGCAGATGGGAGGAAGGAGGGGTAAAATGGTGCATATGCAAAACACTCTGACAGATGGATAAGGAGGTATCAGGGGAGATGCTGTTTTTACCTGCTTTAAAGTAAGTAGCAACAATTTGACTTGTTGCTAGAGTATACAAAACAACACCATACACTCAGACATAAGCAGTTTCACAAAAATAGAGGGAAACATCCAAGAATCCTGGCACTAAAACAATCAGTTCATAAAGTAAATGAGAGTGTGTGCATGGGTTTAAAGTATGTGTGTGTGAGTATGCTGCACAAGTTGTTGAGTAACATCCTGAACCCATCATTTACTCAGGCTGATGGGACGCCTGGGCCTGTTTTACTGCGCTCATTATTTGGTAATTATAGTGGGCAGGATGCCAGAGTGAAGTAGAATATGAACATACTGAAACATCTGCTTCAGGTTTGTGTGGGTTCTTGATGACTTTCCTGCGCACCTTTATGCCCAGGACTTCCATCTTGTGTACCTGGCAAGACACTGAATCCCAAATTGCTTCCAACGGTCAGGTCAGTGTGTATGTCAACGGGTGAATGAGAGTAAAAAAGTGCTATATAAACGCAGCCATTCACCATTTAACTTACGTATTCTTCTAAATACTGTCAAATTTCAACCCATCCAAAGTGTGTCACGCCATTTAACGTCGAAACAATCCAAAGGCCTGCTGGTGGCACTAGATGAAAAGACAGTAAATCACCAAAGTCATCAGGATTCATCGTCTTGGAACCGTGATTGTCTGTACCAAAATTGATGTTATTCCATCTGGTTGATGTGGATATATTTCTTTACTGAAAACTTTGGCTTGCTGGAGTTGCACGATGAAAGGTCAGAGGATCAGTCTTACAGACTTTTCCTTTGTGGAACAAAGTTTCATGGCAAATCCAATAGTTGTTGAAATATTTCCCTTTAAAATCAAAGTGGTGGATGGAAGCAACCTACAGATTGACATTGCCATCCCTAGATCCCTTCCGCTAGTGTTCTAACAACTTAAGAAATACTAAATGATTTCATATTTTCCCTGCTTCCTACTTTCCTTCCTTCCTTCCTTCCTTCCTTCCTTCCTTCCTTCCTTCCTTCCTGATCATGCAGGACTTCCCCGCTGCAGTATTCAGATTCTTCCCTTCACGAATACTTCTCTCAATCCATCTTTCCATTGAGTTGCTGATCCTTGTTGTCTAGTTTGTGTACCACTCTGAAGGCCTCTAGGAACTCAGTGAAGTCTATACTGCCGTCCTTGTTGAAGTCAATACTTCGGGCCAGATCATCGATGGCTCTCTCGTCGATGTCGACCCCCAGGTGGGCGCTGAAGAGACGCCAGGTGTGACGAAACTCCTCGATGGAGATCAGACCTGAACAACATACGTAGCCCATATACTGAACTGTAAGGAATACATTTTGAATTATTGACACATTTTCTTCAAAGAGATTCAACACTTTCTTTACCTGAATGGTCTTTGTCTATAATGTTGAATATTAACTCAATGTCTGTCCGGTATCTGAACAGAGTTTCAGCCATGTTTGGAGTCACCTAAAAGAAGAAAAAAAGAAAAGAAATAAAGTAGAATAAACCACCACTAGCTGCGGTGGTCGAATATGTAAAATAATCCAGGTGCCACCAGGGAATAAATGTTCATTACAAATAAAAGTATTGCACTGAAAATGAGGCTTAAGTATCAGCAGTAAAATGTACTCAATTCAAAAGTACACATTATGAAGAATTGTGCTGATGATCTCACTTTCCTGCATTCAAAAGCTCCCCACAATGTTTCTTTGTGTTATTACTGACCCATTTAGGAAGCCTTTTTTCCCCTTTTGATATTGCATGCCCGATTACCTGATATATTTTTAAGTTCCTGAAAAACTACAGGCATCAAATACGTGTGGTAGACAAAAAAGGTGCAACATTTCCCTCTGAAATGTAAAAAAATATAAACTTAAAACAAAAGGATCCCAAAATACCCTTTAAGGAGAGTACCCCTTCACTCCTCTTACCTGAGGCAGAGGAATCCCTGGTTCCATATTCTCGAAGCAGGACTGATACTTCACACTGCCATCTGGTGCCAGACGTGCTAAGTGCGGGCGAAGTGTCCTCCACGGCAGCTCCAGTCTCAGCACAGACTCCAACACCTGAGCCCATTCACTGACTGACACATTACCTGAAAGAGATAAGCTTGCATAAAACTATACATGTCTACGCTGGGCAACCATAAGTAAGGCAAACAGAGTGAGAAGAGCGCACCGGTGTTGTTGTGGTCGTACTGCTGGAGGCCTGACAGCAGCTCAGAGCGATGGGAGAACAGCTTCTCCTTCAGGGCCTTGAGAGCCGAGCCTTCTGCAGCTCGTACTCTGCAGACATACATGAAAACACAGGTCATTAACTACGACTGAGCTTTCTTACAGATATCTATTGTCACTGTTGATTAATCGTTCATTTATTTAATCGACAAATCCATGTATAATTTAGTCTATAAAACGTTCTACAAGTTAAATTAGTGACATCACGGTCATGGTTGCATCTATACATTTCTTGTTTTGACCACTAAAAAGTCCAAAAACCAAAGATATTTGGATATATTATGGGATATTTAAAACAGACAAATGCAGAACATCGTCACAGTGGAGAGACTGGAACTGGCTTATAAATGACCAAATTGAAATTTGACAATCTTATTTATTTTTGTTTAAATGAACTAATCCATCAATCAACTCATTTTTTCAGTACAGTTCAGAGGTCTGTAATGTATGTAGTAATGTGGATAATCTTCCCCAATTTTATGGACACACATGAGCACACCAGACACCTGTTGTACCTCTGTGTAAGGGTGAGTTTGCGTGTTGTGCGGCTGACTTGGTACTGGTAGAAGCGAGGGACCAGTTCTCGGCCCAATTTGATGTAGGCACCGCGGTTGCTTCCCTCCTCGTAATAGTTTGACGCTGAGAAAATGGTGATCACCTGTAGAAGAAAACATGCACGCATTTATTTCTCCGGACTCAAACATTTTTGGACAATCTGAATTATTGTCTTGCGTCCCTCTCGTCTACCTGTCCACCATGACAGAGCTCATATCCCTCCTGTTTGCACTCATGGGATCTGATGAGCAGCTGGAGTCCGTGCTGGAGCAGCAGTCTCTGGGTGACGTCGGGGCCGAAGTAGCAGCCTCCTCCTCTGAATATGTTGGGACTGCAGCCTTCTTGGGCTTTAGGGTCACTCCACAATATATCCACTATCTGCAGCAGAGAGGAAAGAAGAAGAAAAGTGCTGAATAAGACACAGAACACAATAGAGCAGAGTTGAACAATATACATTTATTTCCCACTGAATCCTCTGACCTGTTTCCATTCTCGATCATGTTGTGGAGGTAAAGGAGGGGCGACAGAGGAGAGAGAGTCCAGGAAAGGCACTTGGAGGACATTGATAGCGTAAGGCATGCTGGGAGAGGACGGGCACGGACGAGGCGAGAGGCACGATGGCGTTCGAGGAGAGCAGAGCAAAGAGGACGACGAGGACGATGAGGAGGAGGAGGAAGAAGTAGAGACAGTGCTGTCCTGTCGGCTGTGCCTGCAACGCCTCTTTCTAAAACAAATAGGTGAAGGTCTGTCATTTCAAACAACAAATCTTTTTGTACACTTTAAAAACATCGGTGGGCTGCTCGGACCTCTGGTTGGGGGTTCTGTGGTTCTTGCTGTGGCTGGGATGAGAGCTAGGCTGTCGATCTCACTCTTTTCATCTGTCTGCAAGACTGACCAATGTCCAGCTGCTCCAAACTACGTCTGGGAAACCTCAGGGCAGATTTCACCTAGAAAAGCAGACAAGGGAAGACAGAAGTAAAGTAAGGACAAAGGCATTTGTTTTCCAAATTGAAGTACAAACTGACTTATATCAAGGTCTGAGGACAGAGGGTAACGTACAGAATGTTTGTACGACTGTAAAGACTTTAGAGAACTAGTGATTTGTGGGCTATATAAATAAAACTGACTTGACTTAAGAAATGTGTTTATATGAATCCTTAGTACAGTATTAACTCTTATCAGGAGTAAATATAAAAAAAGGTAAAAATGCAACATAAAGATACATAAATAACTGTTGCACTCGTGTCCTCCTCTACTTCAATCAGTCATTTGCTGATTTTCCCTTTCAATAACTGTATGAGAACAATTGCATTGATGAATGATCATGAAAAGGCCTCAGTATGTGATGTACAACACTGAAACTTGTTTAAAAGCACTTCATTATTTAGCATTGACCTGTAACTTAAAAGCTGAAATAATTAATTAATTTTTAACAAATAAATTAACATTGACACAAATTACTTATGTACAGTGAGTGTTTCTATATACTGCCACAATCACATCATTTTTACTGAAATGTGCATCTCAACAGAGTGTGTTTGCCTCAAGACTTGTTGTTCAACAAAGTTACAAACAGGCTGCTGAAGAAAGTCTAACATGTAGGAAGCTGATAACCCAAATATTTTGCTGAGGAGTTTGTGGAGACCAAAACCAAATGGAGAGAAACATGCCAGCAGATGCTATTGTTGCTCCATGTCAGCTCGACATAACAACTACTGGTAGCCAGAACAACCACATTGATGTGTGGTGGCTGTGAATTTGTAAGCATTAAAAAAGAAGTCTGACCGTCTAGTGGCCAACATCTATTATTGCAGTTAAAGGGCTACAGGTGGAGGATGAATGGTGGGTGCTTGTTTCCTCTCACCTTGTGCCTCTCTATGGAGCTGAGGAAGTCCAGGTCGGTCTGGTCTGATATGCCTCCATGAACGATCAGGACCTTTCCGTCAATGACCGTCGCGACGGGCAGGAGACTGAAGACGTCCTGAAACAGCTGGAGGATCTCACAGCCATGAGTCTGCGCACAGTCAGCCAGATTATTAATCCACCCAGCTCCACCAGCTGTGACCGTCAGCAGTTACAAGATACAACCTGCAGAACGTGCACCTGAGTTCTGTACATATTAAAAGCAGAATAATGACATGTGTCTGGACTTTACTGTACCTTGTACTTCTGCATGACTTCTCTTGTGAATCCATATCTGAAACAATGTCAAACAAACATATTCTAGTTTTACTACCCTCGTGATTTTGGTAAACCTTGATGAATAGATGTTGTCCTACCAACCTGAGGTTCATTATGTGGTCTTCGTGGTTTCCTCGGTTCAGGTGCATGTAGTCGGGGTAAAGCAGCAAGGTAGGCGAACAGGAGGATGACCACTTCGATCGACTTTTTCCCACGGTCCACAAAGTCCCCATTGAAGACATATGGCGTCTCCACAGAGGGAAGGCCGTTCTAAACAGCAGCAACATGTTGTAGAATCAGGTCACAGAGAAGTCTTGAGTGCATGTGTTTGATGAAGCTTTGATGTCACAAACATTTGCTTGTTAATATCTTTTATGCATTTATATAAAATCAGATTATCTGCATGAAACATTCATTTTCTGTAGGTAGTGAATGACTCTAAAGATGATTGTTGTATTGGAAATAAGAAGGCTGTACAATACCTTATAAAATATGAGAAGTAAGTCATCAAGCCGGCCGTGCAGGTCACCTGTACCAAATAGCAAAATCACAGCAATTGTTGGAATCTTATTTCCGGCTCAACAGATACCTGATTTGCAGAGGTCTAAAATTCCTCAATGGTATGAAAACACCTTAACGAACCAAGCGGTGTGTATTTTCTGTTTTAGTCACAAGTATTCTTGAGTTTAATTACATGCGAATCTGCAGGAGGAGGCAGCCGCAGAAGAGGAGTCAAGTGCGTGATCAGTGTGCAAATAAACAAGACCTCTATTCTTGAAACACTGCCATTAGGATACAGTCAGCTGAATTTAAAAAACATTTGCAGACATCAGCGACCATTTAACCGGTAAGTAGGTTATTCATGTATTCAGGGGCCAACTGTACTGTGCGATATAGCAGATGCAAAAGCAGCGTCTGTTGTGTAATTAAGAATGACAAGCAATTTTGAATTAACAAGTGAAACTGTGGTCATGGTCACCCACCACATATAGTGATCTCATTGGTGTAAGATGTCGACAAGTGGATGATGTTGGGCATCTGCTTGAGGAGCTTCTTGGTCTCGTACAGCAGCTGCAGAACATATCTGGCATGTAGAGTCTGCGTGGAAGAAAAGTGATGTCCTAAAAAGCACCGAAATATAAACCAAGATAATCCAAAGTAAAAGAGAGAGAGAGAGACCCATGTTACTGTACCTGCTGCTCTTTAAATGCACCGAGGAGAGCGTTCGTATCAGAGACAGAGAGAGGAAACGAGAGTCGGGGCCCGGTGTACGACTCTGGTACAGTGATCAAGTTGGAGCAGGTCTCTCTATCTAACCAGGGGTCCACCACCGGGACCAGCAGCTGGGAGATCAAGTCTGGAGGACACAGCGTGAGGAGAAGTGAACATACTGAACTCATCGTTACTGAATGTGACTGCATTGAAAAACTAGAGGTCCACAAATATACAAAGTGAGAATGATGAACAGCATGTCTGAACTAAACGTAGGACAATTGTAGACAATGATAATTACTAAAAGTAGGTCATATCAAAAAAATCTTCTATATGTAATCTTATTTCACGGTTTCAATATATATTGTGATATATATATATATTATTACAAATGGAAATATTTTATTTTTTACTCCGCTACATATATTTAATAACTTAAGTTACTAATTTATTTTTGGTTTCGGATTAATAATATAAAGTATAATCAACAAATTAAAAACTAAAATTATAAATCATATTTATTAAAACAAAAATGATAAATCATATTTATTAAAACAAAAATGATTATGTATTGGTCTGGGTTAAGATAAGATAAAGCTTTATCGATCCCTGGAGAGAAAATCATAAAGTATATACAGTACTCTGATTATTACACTTCTTCATCACATTTCATTAGATGTTATTGTGCTATAAACAACTAAAATGATGTTTTGTGTGATCCTATATCACCTACATTACAAGCCGTTTCAAACCTTGAAAACATCAAATTAAAATGCAAGTGTTCAAGGATTTCTAGCTTCCTCGTGGGAACCCTGAACATGAACGAAGTCAAATCTTTTTTGGGGAAAAAAACAAGGGTTTACCCACGGCAAAATAAATCCCATATGTAGTTCCTTGTACTAAACAGCTTGACACGGCACCACATCCAGCTCTGTGTGACCTCACTGTTTAAAAGACCACTCCAATATGCTAATGAGAACCTCTAATTTATGCAAACAAACAAGGCATGAACGGACATCTACCTCCAGGCCTATTTCTCTTTTGCAAGTCTTTTGTCTATTTCCCACTAAGTTTCTATTAAATCTCCTATATTCTGTCACACACACAAACACAGATGCTGTATAATAAATAAACGTATGTTATCTCAAAGTAAAATCGACGTAGAGGATGTACTGCAGATGTTAAGCAATAAGGGCTGACCTAAGGATGAGCTAGTCAATGGAGCATTATGCTTTTTAACTGGACATACTTCAGCCACAGCTGTGTCAGTGCAACACACCGACACGTTAGCCTCCACATTCACAGTAGTTGCTAAGCAACAGGGTATACGCAATGGGTTTCGTAATGTAGACCAAAATACAGCAGCACACCTGACACAACTGGTGTTAAAAAAAAATTCTGTTTTTATCATTTAATTTCACATAAATCAATAATCAAAACCTAAAAAAAATCAATGAAATGCTCAAAATAACCTCACAAATGTAAGTTTCAGTATTTCTGAGACACAGACAGTCCTGTAGGTGCTATTAGGAGTGAATACTTCACATGTACAGTGCAAGTCCTGCATTCATGTCCATATGACCAGTCAGAAAATGTTATTTTATTTAAAATAAAATCAACTTTACCTTCAACATTTCAAATAGTGAGGATGAAGTTCAATACTATATATTCTTAATATTCTGGAAGAGTATTTTGGCTCCTAACCTGGTCCATTTCCATTCAACTGAGTGAAGTTGTCGAGCATAAAACTGAAGAAACTGGAGAGCTAAAGGAAGATAAAACAGAACACGTTTAAGCTTTATGGTGCTTCTGTGAATTAGCATACATGAGTGTATGTGAGTTTTTAAGCAGGAGGAAATGCCTGTGCGGAGAGTCACCTGTAGCTGGTCCTGTTCCCCGGCGTATTCAATGGACTGAAAGATGTTCCATGTGTACCTGCGCCTCATCTCCAAACGGGCCATGTAGCGCCGGTACCATCGCTGGATCAAAACAGCTGCCTTCATAGCTACGACAAAAACCCAGCTGTTACATTTCATTTAGATCTGAACAATATTTTAAATATCTGAAGTACATGAAAATGACATGTGGTAGTGAGTATTATAGCACAGCAATTTTAATATAGTACACAGTGACAGGAACATTTCCTTACATCTGCGTCTCTAAGCCAAGAAGTGATTCTGATCCAACAGTTAACTTCTAATGATTCTTTTGTCGTTTAGAATTCATCAGGTTAATATGTAAAAATGCACAAGTCACATATGTCACAGACTGATCTATAGAGATGAGCAGGGTCTTACTCAGAGCCGGGCAGGGAGTCTTAACTGTGTCATCTGAGAGAAGAAGAAAAAACTACAATTCAGCATAAGAAACTGGTAATTAAATAAAATCATGTGCAAGACAACACTCTCTCTCCTCTCTCTCCTCTCTCTCTCACCTCTCTCTCTCTCGCTCTCTCTCTCTCTCCCCTCTCTCTCTCCTCTCTGTCTGTCTCTCTCCCCTCTCTGTCTCTCTCTCTCTCTCCCCTCTCTCTCTCCTCTCTGTCTGTCTCTCTCACCTCTCTCTCTCTCTCTCTCTCTCTCTCTCCTCTCTGTCTCTCTCTCTCCCCTCTCTGTCTCTCTCTCTCTCTCTCTGTCTCTCTCCTCTCTCTCGCCTCTCTCTC
Organism: Cottoperca gobio; assembly: GCF_900634415.1. Lineage (NCBI taxonomy): Eukaryota > Metazoa > Chordata > Actinopteri > Perciformes > Bovichtidae > Cottoperca > Cottoperca gobio. The sequence goes on from NC_041357.1 coordinate 13,844,398, forward strand.
TCTCTCTCTCTCTCTCTCTCTCTCTCTCTCTCTCACCTCTCTCTCCTCTCTGTCTCTCTCTCTCCCCTCTCTCTCTCTCTCTCTCTCCTCTCTGTCTCTCTCCCCTCTCTGTCTCTCTCTCTCTCCCCTCTCTCCCCTCTCTGTCTCTCTCTCTCTCTCTGTCTCTCTCCTCTCTCTCTCTCTCTCTGTCTGTCTGTCTGTCTCTCTCTCCTCTCTCTCTCTCCTCTCTCTGCCAGGCAGGCAGGCAGGCAGGCAGGCAGGCACACACACACACACACACACACACACACTAGAGATAACAAGACACAGGGGAGGTCATGAGCGACAGTGAGAATGGAAAAACTAAGCAAATTAAGAGCTTGCAGCAGAAACGACACTCATTAAAGAGAGAAGACAGACTGTGAAGAAAGAAAAGCACAATCTGTCAAACATCTGGCCGTGTGTGCAACAAGTCTGAGGAAAATCTACTACAGCGGCAATTAATTATCATCAGATTCATACTACATAGTGTGACATTGAGATGCCATGACTACTGCTAACAATAGCAGTATAATATTACATAATTCCTTAGAAATTAAGAAGACAAAAAATTAGCAAGAAAAGTACTTCGACTGCAACTAATGATTATTTTCATCATCGATTAGACTGCCAATTACTTTAATTAATTATATAGTTTATGAAATGTAAAAATAGCTGACAAAATGCCCATCACAGAGTCCAAGATGACTTATTCAAATGTGTTATTTTGCCAAAAACCTGAAGATATTCAGTTTACAACGATATTGAGAGAAAAGTAGCAAATCTTTACATTTGAGAAGCTGAAAACAAACACATTTTGGCATTTTTGTTTAAAAACTAATTGACTTATTGTTCCAACTCTAGTTTTCAATGTGGACTGAGAGGACAACTATTTGAGGATCTACACTGTGATTTTGTCATGATGTCAGACTGTATGAAGACAAATGTGTACTCCAATTAGTATCCAGCTCTTATGGAATATTTGTGCTCACCTGGTCTGTGAACACTGTCAGCTGAAATGTCTTTACCTGTCTCAACTCTTTTCCCTTGTGTCTCCGTAGCAACGGAGGTGCCACATCCCATGATGGCCAACAAGGAGGTCCCGGGGCTCACATCAGTCAGTGCTTCCAAGGCGTAGACACATCTGGCTGGTGGCATGAGACCTGACAATACTGCATCAGTCAGTGTATATTTGAAAGAAAAAGAGAATAACAGAGTTTCACTCGGATGTCAGAAACACTTTAGTCTCACGTCACAGCAACAAATGTGAATCAGGCTTTAATATACAAACCTCACAAAACATGCCACAATAAAGAAACCCTGGGGATAAAATTAAGCTTGTAAATGGCTGCTAATCACGCGTCAACACTGTTAGACAACCCCCGTTTATATTGTAGGCTAAGGAACAAATACAACTAAAAAGATCAATGCTGATAATTGCGCATTACTTTTCTAAATGTTCACACATATTTCAGTTCACACGCATCCAGTGAATCATCCCAGTGTTTTTGTTCCTACCTGTAGTTTGTATCCGTGCGATGCGGAAATCATGGAGAAACAATCCATGTGATGCACAAATAAATAAATACAATTTAAAAAAAAAACTTACGTCGAAACTTTGGCCAAAATGTTGTGCAACACGTCTTCTAAATGACTGTTAAGACATGGTTTGAGTTTAAACGATATTATTAGCAGTAAAAGTGTTCCTAGCGAAGCTGTGGACGCTGCGCGAGCTGCTGCTGAAGGAGGAGACGAGCGCGCGCAGAGCAGGCGGAGGCATCACCAGGTGGATTTACAGCACAGAAAACAGTGCAGTCTCTCTTTATCTCTGAAATATTCCCCAGGACTCATTTCACTCGTGCAAATCACTGTTGTGCCCGTACATGTAGCGAAACGAGGAGGATGCCAGTTTACATTTAAAAGCAAACAGGAGGGCTACCTCCACTCTTATTAAAACACTCCCCCTTTTCTTTTTTTTTGTACGTTTTTAATGCAGACTCCAAAATGAGAGCAGAGGTCACTGGATTTCAACTGGAAAAGAGAGCTCACTTGCTACCTCAATTTGTTATCTAAAAGACTGAAAATGATAGCCGGATAAGGCATGTCCACTGAAGCATGTTTACCAAAGAAATGCAACCAGACTAAACTAAATTATTCCAGATCAGGAATTCACAACCAAAACTTTGAACAAAATCTGCCCATAAACCCTGTTAAATCTTGACATTTTAAATTGTACAACTTGTATTTGTTCAGTTTGTCATTAATAATCTTCCATATATAAAACTACTGCTTGGGTTTGAGTACTTAATTATTTTGAATTTACTGATTTAGCATGCAAAACGTGCATTAAAAAAAGGCAACAGATTAAAAATTAAAACTCTTTAATGATAAAAGTTAATACAATGATATGTTCCAACTCTTCATGCTGCAGCTCTCGTACGAATCCTGTGTTGTACAAGTGTGACAGCAGCACTGATCTCCTGCAGAGTGATCACTTTAAGTCTGTTGGTTTTTGACAGCCGGGAAGCCTCCAAGCTCACCAGTCTGAGCAGGACTGGTTTGGGAAAACTGAGCCGACTGGTCAGGAAGTCTGGACTCGTCATCGCAGCCGGACGGACCTGCAGAAGAGATGGAAAGCTGCAGGTTAGTTGCACTTTGATTCTTTTCATGGTCTTAATCCAAAGCACTGCAACCTGTAAAGTCCACTTAAAATGGTATTTTTATGATCCGTCATATTAAACACAAGTGTTGGTCAGCTTTAATCACCACATGTCCCTGCAGAAAGTTACTGCTTTTGCTGTAGTTCTAACCTCTTTATGTGCTCTGTAGATAAGCATGGTGTGGGCTCGAATCCTTTTCTTTGTTTGTGGAGCAAGCCTGCGCGTTGATCGGACAGGAGCCTTCATTTTGCTGTGTCAGTTCTGTCAAAAACAAAGAGTGTGTGAGGAGTGAAAAGGATGTTATAATGAACACCAATTTAAGACAGCTTTGCTTAATTAGGCTTAATTACTTTCACCTAGCAGGCTTTGAAACCTTCAGTGTGAGTTCAGACATCTTTGGCCTGAGTATCTACAGGAGGCAGAAAAGTTGTATTTATTTATCACTTTTGAATTCTATACCTGCTCTTATCTGTGAGATAATGGAATATGTATACTCACAACCATGGCTGCATCTTGAGACATTTATTTTTGTTATTCTGGAGTGACGAATTTCACACATTTAGAAATTTCCTTCATCACTTAGTTATCACAATTCTTATCACCAGAGAAATAAACTCACAGAGAAGCAACATTTTGTATTCATTTGTGGAGATTCTTTCCTCTCATTTTACAGTTTATTTAGAAACGTTCAGCTCTGAGAAGTTGTAGATTTACTTGAGTGGAGAGGGGATGTTGAAATACAAGCAGATTTTATTCTAAGGTACACTTTCTTTATGTGTTTTCATGGTGTCTAATCTTCATGTGACGATCCAATACTGAATTACTGAGCCTGATACTTTTATTGATAAATATCTGATAACAATGTCAGATATTAGCTGATATGCTCAATGTTTTTCTTTTATAACATAAACAAATCACATTAAAAAAAGCATTTCTGATAAGAATCCGTTAAATTTGGCGATGAACAATCTGTGGACTTTTACAGTTGAAAAATAAACAGTCGCTTTATCCGTTGGGCTCTGCTGAACATTTGAATACATTTGAATTATATGAATTAAATATTATTTTATCTTCTTATATTTTATTTCTTTCTCTCTTTTTATATGTATTAAAATTAACATGCTAATGCCAATGGCAATGCAACAAACATACAAGTAGAGCCATACAGTCAAACAAAATTCGACCTTCTGGTCAATCATATGGATCACAAGGCCCAGCATAAACCATCGCCACCCTCCAAGAAAAACACACACGCACACACACACACGTACGCACGCACGCACGCACACGCACACGCACACGCACACGCACACGCACACGCACACGCACCCCCAGCCCAAAGCTGTCGCATATCCGATTGACCACACTGGCCTTTGTTTTTGTCTGCAGGATTTTTGACCTCTGTGGCTTTGCAGTGATTTAAAGAATATATGGTGGTCGTTGATGGTGGTGTGTGAACAGCTGTAGGAGGGGCTTTGTCAGATAAGGATGGCATTAGGTAAGGCCATTAGTGTCCCGTGGATTATTGTAATCCAGCCTCTCTTTCACTGCTGGCTCGGTTGCTCAGTCTACAATCGGTGTCGTCTGGTTTGGAGCAGGTTGGACGATGGCTCTCTACGTGCAGCGTTTCCTGCTGGCCCTGCTTCTTCTGGGAGCTAATGGTAAGATTCCAGTCTTTACGCTCTTTTCACTGCTGCACACATAATCTGTGTGATTTAGAAAGTCACCTCAAACTGGACAATATGTTGAAGGAAACTCTGATTCCTAACTGAGAAATTGACAAATATATCAGATTTTCTCAGTAATCCTTGAGATTACCATCCAGGTTTATTCTCCGTAACGCCGTGCTTGATTGGTGTCTCTGTTGAGTTTATTTACCTTTTCTTAATATGGTTAAATTGACAGATTAATGCACATATTTTGTTTACTAGAGCGGATGATTACTGTGTCCTAACAGTCTTTTTTTTCTCTCCTGTGTTCTTTCTGTCCATCTGCCTGAACAGTGTTCATCAGCATTCACGCTCAAGAGGTACGAAGAAACCTCAGAAAAATATCAGAGATGATTGAACTGTTCAAATCAGCAGTGTTTGCATAAAATGCACCAGAGTTTAAAAAAACCAAACACTTTTAGATCAGCCGCACCAGAGACATTTCATCTTGGAGTTTAGCAATATCTCTCCAGTTGACATTGGTCAATGTCAAAATGATTTTAATGAAATAAACACTGAGATGAGATATTAGAAGGTTCCGTCTCTTTGCTGCATCATTGTCTTCCCAGTCATCCGTGAAATTATTATTTCTATGTTATTTTATGCAAACCAGCTGTATTTAAAAAATAACGGTATTTATATACATTTAGTATTTCTGATGACACTATTTTGGATTGCATCTACTAAATGTTGTATTTGTTTATATGAGGCGGGAGTGTCTGAGGCGTGGACCAGCAGGTCTTGCAAATGTGATTGTGAAGGAGGTGAATCCCCGACTGAGTTCTCCTCCATTGGGGCCGGCTCTTCCATGGTGCGAGGAGTGGACTGCATGCCAGGTAAGAACCATTAAATACGGTCCTCTCTCTGAAAACCCCACCGTTTTCTGTGCCAGTAACCTGTAACTTTCTTAAAAATAATTCTCCAACTGATGTTCTTTGTCCATTCATGATGGATTTCACGTCACATTTTACCACACACTGAGCACAGATTGTCTCATTTCTAATGAAGCCACTCTTTGACCTACTAATTAAGTGACTTTTGTTGATGAAGATGATCAAATTGAATCAGTAAACTAATCATATCGCTTGTAACGAGGACTTAATTGTGATGGCAGTGATAGATTCAGATAATGAACGTGAGAGTGGACGAGCACAAGAACTATATGTTTGATTGTTTAACCTGTTGCAAATCTAGCGGACAACGCAGTAAATTTGCAACTACCGCTGATTTTTTATTATCAATTACCTCCCGAATATCTTCTCAATTCATGGATTAATCGTTCTGTTCATGACATTTAAAGAAGCTACATCCATTATTTTGAGAGGCTAGAAAGATAATTTAAATGAATGATTGACTAATGGACAAATAGTTTGCAGATGGATGTAGAGTTTTAATGTGTGTGTTTGTGCGTGTGATAGAGATAGAGAGAAAGGGAATCTCTAAATGTACATGTACATGCATGAGTGCATTAGACCCCAGATTTGACGCCACAGGGTGGACATGCTCCACTGGACATCCTCAGAGAAGATGATGCAGATGGAGCCATAATAATCCGCATCAAAACACACAATATAGACAATCGTGGGATTCATGTGGCAGATTTTTGAGTTTGGATGCAGCAGTTGACAAAATGATCTATTAGTAGCTGGTATGGAGTTTTTGATCATATCACATCATAATCATAAGCAGATGGACATTTCCATTTTTCAAATCACTTTAAGGACTTGGCCTGAGGTTTAACTTTCCACCAAATCTCTGTGAAATCTGTTTTCGCACAAACACAAAAGGACTCCTTTTTTGGGCCATTCATTTGGCCAGAGATATAAAGATCAGACTTGAATCATGTCAGGCTTGAAGAGAAGAGAAAGGCAGAGCTGATGTACAGTGAAAGGGTTTTCCTCAGTGAATCAATGCGTGTCAACTGAGCCACAAATCACATGGCAACGGGTGACGGACAGAAGAAAGAAGTTCAGCAGATATTCATTATCTCAGAACATGATGCTCCGATTATGGGGCTCGTAATAGACTGTGCCGATTGCACAATAACAGAAACCAGCAATTACCTCAACATGGACCTGGTGATGATAAAAGATGAGCGAGACAGACTTTCCTGCGCGGCCTCAGACTTTATTTATTCCAAAAACACGGTTTTCCCATTAATTCAGCCATCTGAATATGTTTTATTCTTCTCTTGAAATACATTAGGGAGGACTATAGAGTAATTTGCATTACTGTTATGTAAACACTTATCTTCTGACTCACACAGGCGCTGCGGCTGCTGCTGTATGCGTTGTAATACAGGGATTAGACAGGATGTGACCCTGTGCCAGATAGGCTTAAGCCAGTAGTAAACAAAAGCGCAGCAGGTTTCTGCTCCACGTATCCACAGCTGATGTTATTCCTGAAACTTTAGAGGGAAAAAAACTCACTCATGTGCAGGTCTATTATCTCTCCCATTCATGTATTTGTAATGCGTTTTTAGTGGAAGTGAGAGGACAGATTGAAAGATGAAAACATGGGACCAACATGGAGCTAAAGCTGCGGAGTGTAGAACATGGCCATCTGTCCGCCTGCCCCCCTAATGGACATCTCTGATCTCTCACGGTGGAGAATTAAACTGCAGGCTTTTAGGATAGGATATGGGTCACTTTGGGTCTGCTAACGGCAGGGGCTTTGGGAGCGGGAGGGTGTGAGGATGGGGAAAGAGGAAACTATAGAGGGATGGAGAATTAAGCACCTAAAAAGGTTTATAGTGATGATCATTTGCTTGTCACATCCCAGTGTTTACTGCATAGCTGGTGGCAGATATGTTTGTGTTCTCCTTTGCCCGGTGTGGTGACTTTCAAATCCATGTGGCCAGGGGGTCTTTTAAAAATGATGTTAATAACTTAATATAACAAAAGAGGTTTAAATTAAGGCCTCTGTTTCATAAATCTGCATCTGATCCTCCTGCAGAGTGTCCGTACCACAAGCCTCTGGGCTTTGAGGCTGGATCAGTGAGTCCAGACCAGATCACCTGCTCCAACCAGGACCAGTACACCGGCTGGTTCTCCTCGTGGGTCCCAGGCAAGGCCCGGCTCAACAGTCAGGGCTTTGGGTAGGTACAGGCCAGCATGTTTTCAATTCAGCATCTTTTCTGTCCACAAAAAAATAATAAAATAAAAATATGCATTTTATTTTTGTGAGGAATAGTAAAAAAAAAAAAATGCAGTCAAAGAGAGAGATGCAACACTTCTCTCATTATGTAAGATGCATTTGGTAAGGTTGACATGCCAATATGCTCTCGCTTAAAGACAATAAGATATAAATAAACAGGCAATGCAAGAATAGATATGCTAAATAAAACTGTGGACTCTGAGGAGCTGTTATGCTCAGTGTTGAAGGCTTTCAGTTTTTGAATAGTTTTTTCCGCCTGCAATAGTAAATAGTAGAATCTTAACGACCCCTGAAAATCATGTGTTTGCTCACCTCCAGTGGTTTGACTTCTCACCTGCCTGCAGTGAAGTACAGGTGTACTTCAAATCAAATCAAATGTATTTATATAGCCTAATATCACAAATTACACATTTGTCTCAGTGGGCTACAGCATATGGCACCTTCTGTCCTTAGACCCTCGCACCGCACAAGGAAAAACTCCCTAAAATAAACCCCACAACTAAAGGGGGAAAAATGGAAGAAACCTCAGGGAGAGCAACTGAGGAGGGATCCCTCTCCCAGGACAGACAGACGTGCAATAGATGTCGTGTGTTGAGAATAAACAACATAGTCAAAATACATCAAGACCCCATGCAGCCGGTATTGGGTTACAGGAGCAGCCGAGCACAAACTTGCTTGAAACAAGTTTGAAACGTTCACCCATGGGTACACTGTCATGTCTTACTGGGACACCTGACCTTACACCCAGTGTCTGTGTTTCTCCTGCAGGTGTGCCTGGCTGTCTAAGTTCCAGGACAGTAATCAGTGGGTGCAGATTGACCTGACGGAGGTGAAGTTGGTGTCAGGGATCCTCACCCAGGGCCGCTGTGACGCTGAGGAGTGGATCACCAAGTACAGCGTTCAGTACCGCATAGACGAGAAACTCAACTGGATCTATTACAAAGACCAGACTGGAAACAACAGGGTCAGTTGAACCCAGGCAGAAAGAAACACTCTAGAAACAAACATCTGGTCACCACTGGTCTTATTTTGACAAAACTTGAAATTCTGCCATTTACAAACAGTACACTGATTGGTCACAATTCATTTTAAAAGACAGTTACAGGTTATTGCTTTTTATTTGATTTGATCTTTGTTACAGAAACGTGATGAAATCTGATCTGATGAAGATCTGTTATCATGACAGAAAATATATTTTTTATAATTGAATAATTGTTTAAGTCAGTTATCAATCCGAAATGCCAAACAGTTGTGCTTCTCAAAATTTAGAATAGACTGCTTTCTTTGCTTTATATCATCGTAAACACATTTTATTATAGATTTAACTATGAATTCATATTCAATAATGTAAATAATTGTTTGCTGCAGCTCTACATTATAATCATTATTGATATTATTAGTATTAACTCACACAGTTTCTCTCAGTATGTCTAAATTAATCCATCCTGACCTTCCGCTCCTCCCTTTCTCAGGTGTTTTACGGAAACTCTGACCACTCCTCGTCTGTGCAGAACCTCCTGCGGCCGCCCATCGTGGCGCGCTACATCCGCATCATCCCCCTTGGATGGCACACACGCATCGCCCTGCGCCTGGAGCTGCTGCTCTGCATGAACAAATGCAATTGAACCTTTCCTCCCCGCCATCCCCGAGGCCTTCTCCCGAAACTTCATCTATACCTAAATTGCTCCATCGTCAGTGTGTGGTCTGTTATTATATCCACAGATGTGGCCCCCTCCAGCTACATGCGCAACACCACCAATTGAAGACAAAAACATTCAGTTTTTAAAATACAAACCAAACAGTTTGACTTATGTGATTTCATTCAAATGTTTGTTTGATGTGCTCAATGAGCTTTCATTCACTCCACTCTCCATTGTCTCTGTTAAACCAGTCTCACACTGGGGGCTTTCATTTGGTGAGTTCTCAATAGATTGTGCCATTTGCAATGAAATGGCATAAATTCAAAGCAATAATTAGGCATGGAGAGGGAGAGGCAGCGTTGCTATGGAGGTTGTATCCAAAGGTCTGAGACAAGCTCTTCCAAAACATTTGTGTCCTCCTGTGAAAGCCTGTCTGCTCCTCTTGATATTAACGGTACACAGGGACCTCTCAGTCTCTCCTTCTTAATCCTTAAAGCATAAGGTTGGTGATATTCTACATTTCTCTTCCTGTCAACAAATCCCATAAAAAGATCAAAACAAGTATCGTGTGTGAGACCAAAGGCATATCTATAATCTTTTTATACGTTTATTTGTATTATTCCCAAAAACTATTATAAATTCATCAATGAGCCACAGTGTGTGACATTTTCCTTCATTACAAAACACTTTAGTTTATTTTGAGTCAATAACATACTTGATCCTGCTGCTCTAAATACTCAATGGCTCAGTGTGTATAAAATGTGTATTGATCCACAGTTGAAAATAGTCCCCAACAAATGCAATATTTACTCTTGTAAGTACTACAGTGCCAAGCTGTTTTTCTTTTTCTTTTAAATCAATATAAATAATAAAATTGTGACCCCTTAAAAAAAAGAAAATGGATTTTCATCTTCAGTTTGCACAATGGTGTTTGATCTTACTGCCTCAGACAGGATAGATACGCCAGAACATATTGAGAAAAGGAGAACTTGAGAAGATTTTGTTTCTATTAATGAGATTTGTTGATAATAAGAACTCTGTGGAATAATGCCAGACCTTTTCTTTAAATACACCTGTGATTTCACTTTTCTCTTTTTTGTTTGTAAACACTGACCCTTTTTACAGATATCAGTGCTATGTAAAGATGGAGGGATGGAAAATATGTTTGTGGTTAACTCCTGATTTTTTTGTCTCTAACATTTCAATACATTTTCCCATGGTGCTGTGAGAATACACTACAAACTGTGAAGATGTGTTCTTTATTGTATCTTTAAACTATTTCCTTGATTAAATGAATACTTGTTTCATGTCTTGTCTCCCGTGGTGTCAGTTTGTGCTACAAAACAAACATATGAGCCGTTCAAAAATGTACAGTTGGCTTTTATTATGAGACCCTATAATTTTTAAAGTAGAATGGTCAGTATAGATACACTCTATTATTTCTATGTACACCCTGTAAGAAGTGGGAAACAGCTTAATGAAAAAAAAAGAACGGATGTTTTAGGAAACACATTCATATTTGTGAACAAAAATTCTTCATCTTCTCATCTCAGTCATCAGTGTATGTGACTTGCTGGGGGTTGAAGTCTCCATTTCCATCTGAAGTGTTGAGTCAGTAAGCTAATATAAGGCTTCGGGTCACTGGCAAGGCAAGCTTTGTCATCACAATGTCCCATCAATGATATAGACAAACCCACGTCAGCAGTCATTTACAATCAGTAGCATTCAGGATTCTTAATAATACACAACATGGGGCAGTTTTACCAGCCCTGGGTCATGTTCAAAAAATTGTAAATAAAAAAATGTATTGCAGAGCGATGTCTTGAAATTCTATGTGGATGTGGTTCTTTTGCTTTTATCACATTCTCCTAATGGAAATCCTTCTCTGCGCTATATTTGGCTCCTATTAACTAGCCACTGATTTGGCTTGTACACTTTTCATTAGTCTAAGTCTCTTTCTGAATGTTATTGCTTTCAATCAGCCGTGAAGTCTTTTTTTTCATTTTCATTCTTTCGACAGATGGGAAAACAAAAAATGAAATTCTCCAAAATTCTCTCTTTAGTCCAAAGATGTCTTGAATTTTGCACGAATCCAGCCATCCTTCTTTCCTTTTATTCCCTCCTCCTGTGATATAAAAGCTTTTCTTCTTCACTTTAAGCTTCAAAACCGCAGAGGAAGAGGAAGGAACGAAGGGTAAAGGTAAGACTGGAAGGTAAACTATGCTGTATATTTTGCCTAGGCCACTGAAAGTGTTTTGTTCTATTTTATTTTAAAATCATCAGGTCAGTAGACAACCAAGTAAATGCTTTTTTATGAATAACCTAGTGAAGTAATATCATCCCTGATCATGACTATTCAAAAATAAAAGTTGTTATGCGAAAACAGTAGGAAAACCAAATTCAGATTTACAAAAGGCATTTACAAAACTTTGTCAACACAAGCTTGCACAAAATGCACACAGAAAAATGTAAACACACATTAAAGGATAAGTCTGGTGTTATTCCATATCTTTCGTATTGTTAACAAATCCCATGAAAAAAACAAACTAACGTGTCTAAAACAGCGCTGCGTTAAACACAAGGGGCTGCATGAGTGGGGGCATAATATTTCAGGTGTGACTTGAAATACGATCCATGAAGTCCAGAGATTAATGCGTTAAAAGGCTTAGTAGATGTACAGCTGCGCAAACAATACTCAAACAACTGTATATTTGTGTATTTGTTGGGGACTATTTTCAGCAGCGGAGTGATACACATTTGGTTCTATAGTGAGCATTTACAACAGCAGGTGTATGTGGGATTGGTTCAAAATAAACTACAGTGCCCATCCAACATGTCACCCAGTGCAACAGAGTGGCTCAATGATGTGTTTTTAATAGTTTTTGGACAATGGCTACGATATAGAGGATTACGATATATCCGGTTTGGATACACAGACAACATTTGTTAGTAAATTCAATTCATTGTTGGGTTTGGTCTTTTCATGGGATTTGTCGACATTAAGAAAATATAAAATATTACCAGACTTAACCTTTCAGATCTTAAAGGTTGTGGGTGAGGTATGCCTTTTTGCAGAATGCTCTCCTACGATCTTGTACACTTAGATGATGTATTTGAAATAGTCAAACCTCATTTCAAGAGGCTAACTTTTCACCACCAATGTCTTGAAGTCCGTTACTTGCTGTTAAGGCTGTAGACAAAACCAACATGGCAGCTTAGAGCTGGAAAGCTGTTGTCACTGATACAATGAACTGAGAGACTGAAAATGGGGCTTTTAAAAAAATAAATGGTGACGCCAAGAGTGGGACATAAAATGAGCGGATAATCACTGTATGTGAAGCACAGAGCCTAACAGTCTCAATCTGGCTGTTCTGCTACCAAACCCTGTTGACAAATAGCCCGACTTGTCACAAAACATCCACACTGATGTCATGAGGGTGATGATTTGTTCTAGGTGTCCGGGATCTTTTTTTCCACTTTGGGCAACAGTAGTCATCAATATTTCTTTACATTTTGATGATAGAAACAGAAAAAAGGATAAAAAATAACATGATATAATGTGAAAATCTGTTAATAACATATCAAATTGAACAAAAAAGGACATTCACCATTATTAAATATTTATTTTGACATATTGTATTATCAACACATAAATATCTATGATTTTCTTTGTGTTGAAACTAAAGCTTTTGCAAGTACACATTTAATTCTATATTACCTTATAATATTCCCATATAGCCTACATACTGTGTCATTTATAGCTTATATCCTTGAATTGAAAACAAATAAATATTTAATAAATAATGTTGATATAAATCTTTTTTTTTTTGTTCTTATCAAATATCAGAGCTTGAAAAACATTTGACTTTATTGGCCACCGGTGTGACAGCGGCTGTCTGATGTGTTGCTTTGCTGTAGAATCCTGTGAGCAGAAGATGGCAGCAAAGAGGCCACGTGGGCAGTGTCTTCTTGACAGGAAAGATCAGCTTATTCTGATGCTCCCACTTTGTTAAGTAGAGAGAGAATAACATACAACTGATACAGTACTGGCATCCCAAGAGGGAGTGAGCCCTTTCCTGTCTTTGATTCCCTAAACAACACTGTTACTGGTGTTTGTGTTTCAACGTCTGGTCTTTGTAGATTTCAGAGATATGAGCATCAACAAGTAACTACGTTTCTGAATGAGGACTCGATCCAGTGAAATAGGCTTTCATGTAAACTTTTACTACAGTATCATGATGTCTGCATCTGGCAGGCGCTTCTAGGGGTAGAGCCATACTGGAGGTGGGGGTGTTTACAGCGCAGTTTCCTTCAGGTCGTTGAGGTTTGGCATCCTGGTGCGGGAGGCTCGGGTAAAGGTGGGTCCGTTCTGCCCCGGTTTGATGCCCAGCTGTTCGGGGGTGAACTGAGCGCCCTCCGCCCGCTGTAAAGCAGACACGTGCCAGCTGGACTCGATCTGTCCGGGGAGGGGGTAGCTGGCCTTGCGGCTCTTAGCCTGGGCGGTGCTGCTCACCCCGGAGTGCCCCCTGCTCTCGCCGTGCCCTCGACCTTCAGGGTAGCCTGCTTTGGAGGAGGGCTGAGGGGGGTTGGGGATGGGGGCTTGGAAGCGAAGGTCTGGAGGAGGGGGAGGAGGCTGTCCTTGATTTGAGGAAGAAGGGGAGAGGTGAAGGAGCCTGCGGAGTGACTTGAGTGGTTGACTCTGTGAGGAGCGAAAGAGATACAGTTGATGAATGATCTTAAAGGAAAAGGTCCCACACAAACATCAAACCAAACAAAACAAAGTGTTTGTCCCTCTTTTAATAATCAATACTTTGCTACCCTGTCTGTGTTCTTTCCTGCTGAAATCTCAAAAGTTAAATGGAGGAATAATTGTTGCAGTAATTGTGTACATAATGAACACGACCAAAGCCAATTCTAGTTTGGTATAAGGACCTGTAATGGACTTGGCCTTGATTGGCTTTCCCATCCCACACCTTCTTTGTTACTTATTTATTCTATCCTTTTTTGATTTTGCTCTTTTTTAACAGGCTGATAACAATAATAATAATAATAAATTGAATTTATATAGCGCTTTTCGAGACCTCAAAGCCGCTTTACGAGACCTCAAAGCCGCTTTACAATAGTAGGGGAAGTGGGGGGAGGGGTTTGGACGAGGGAAGAAAGGGAAAGAGAAAAGGAAAAATAAAAATAATAATAATGATGAAAACCTGGTAAGTTTTCTGTGCACACAACTGTCTCTCTACAATTGTACACATTCACGGACGCTGGCATTGAAATGTATGCTATATATATATATATATGTTTTTTTAATGTAAAATATTTCCATTAAAATAACTCAATGAGATCAGGCTCAACACCTTCTTTGCCACACTTCCCGGTGGTGACGCCTGTATTTCTGAATACAAATACAAAGTATTTCACATTTCATAGGATATTATATGCACATAATTATGTGACTTAAATAACATGATTTACATATAATTATTTATTTATGACTGATACTAAGGAGCTGTTCTGGTTAGAAAACAACATGGTATTATGTATAGGTCATTTTGGTGACGATCTTCAAACTAAAGTCTCCAGTATGCAGGCGACATACCTGAGAGTGTGAGTCTACTGGTTTGTCTGGTGGCCAGTCATTCACTCTCTCTCTCTCTCCCTCCCTCTTTCTCTCTCTCTCTCCCTTTCTCTCTCTCTTTCTCTCTCCCGTTCTCTCTCTCTCTCTCTGTCCCGGTCTCGGTCTCGGCTCTGTTCCCGCTCCCGGTCTCTGGATCTCTCGCGGTTTTTCCGTCGACTGCCGTGGTGAGAGGACGACTTAGAGCTTCTCTGCAGCGACAGGTGTTCTTGTCCGTTACCAGGAACCTGACGTTTCAGAAACAAAAATACAGAGACATTATTATTAATTATCCAAAATATTTACTTCATGTAAATGTTGTTCTCTCTATTGTGATGCTACCACATTCATCTTCATCACACAACACATCCGGTGAGGTTCCTCATGCACCCCTCAGGCAGCAACAGACTAAACACAAGGAGGTGGTGATGGGGATGACTTTACACCAGTGGTTCTCAACCTTTTTTGGGCCAGCGCCCCCCTATCCATTATCCAGGTCCCTTACCGCCCCCCATCAAATAAAATGTATGCTAATTGTCTCCCCTGAATTGTAATGTTGATTATTATTCTGTTTGTTTTATTCTGATTATTATTCTTAGTATTTATTATCTATATTACATATTGATTATATTAATTTAGTATTTAAATATTTTTCTTATCATTAGATTGCTATATTATGTAAATATAAATTAAATATATTATTGATATATTTTTTTTTGTTGTTGTTGTTTTTACCTTCAATTGCCCGAATACGCCATGTTCCCAGGGAGCAAACAAAGCCATTTTATTCAGGAGTGTTAAACAAATGCAACGGTAAGAAGTTTGAGATTCAAACTTTAATCGGTGTCACAGACTGCAGCCAATCAGAAACGGGTCAGACATTCAAACTGTAATTGGTGTTAAACACAGCAGCCTCAGAAATGCGAAACAAGTTGCACTCTTACGTGTTTCAGCGGAAAACGAGCAGCCAACAAAGGAACAAGTCTGAGACTCAGTTTTTTAAATATATATATATATATATATATAAATATAAATATATAGCGCCAAATCACAAGTCACTTTTCACATTGAACAGGTGCTCTTTTATTAAATAAACTAAATGCTTATGTTATTTATGCATGTTTCCGTGTCTACTGCGTTGCTTTGCGCATTCACATTCTCTCCTCTGTTCTGTTTCGCGAACACCTCCAGTCAGAGACAGAGCGGAGGAAAGGTGAGGAGAGAACTACAAAGTGCAAAAAAGTAAAAAATCCAACACATTATTATAAATGGAGCGACGTCGATCCCAACGTTCAGAAACAGCCTGAATCAGCAGCAGTGATGCAGATGTTAGCTCTGCTGATGTTAGCTCTGTTACTACGAGCAGCCAGAGTGCAGCTCGGCTGCTGCTGGTCCAAGTCCCGACCAGAGCGTCAGTGTTTTAACATTAATTTAGTTTTATTCATGGTGTATATTTGGAATAACATTAATGCTTTCGAGCTGGGGCGGCTGATGGGGGCAGCGCTTGTTTGTTTTTTTCAAGCAGCACTTTATCGCTCAGCAAAATAAAAATAAGTGTAAAAGCACACAACGTCAACTTTATCCAAACGCACTCGTCTTTTCAGCTCGTCCAGTTTGGCATTTTCATGCTGTAATGATGCTCGAGAGCCTTTTTCATGACCGCAAGCGCGTCCGCACAAACACTGCCATTTTACTTCCACAAAGAAATAATCGTTCGCCCATTTCTCCTGGAACATTCCGCATCCACCTTTCTCTTTGTTACACTCACCATGCTGCGTTCGCTGATGTCAATGACAGTTTAATATTGACGTTTTTTGACATGACGTGGCCACGTGATGACACGTTCCGCTTGTGTTGTGTTCAAGGACCCTGACCTTGGCCAGGAACAACACACAGTCGCCTGTTTTATTCTATTGCTGACTAGATTTGGATTCATTTTTTTGGAGTAGAATTTTTGTGTGTGTTTATGAATTACCTCGCGGGCCGTACACACAAACGCCCCCCAAAGACACGTGAACGCCCCCCTTTTTAAAATATTCCTTCCAGCGGTAGCGCCCCCGACGTTCTCTGAACCGCCCCCGTTGAGAACCCCTGCTTTAGACAGAAGAAGGTTCTCCAAAGGAATGTGTTTTCACAAACATCAATATACAGTTGGGCTGCAACTGAAGATTATTTAACTTATTAATTAATTGTAAATAAAAAAAAATATTAATGGATTGAACGATTAATCATTCATTTTCCAGAAGTCAATATGAGTTCTTCATGATGTCTTGTTTTGTCTGACAGTTCCAAAACAAAAAGAGATTAAATTAACAATAGTATAAAACGAGTAACAGCAAATTATCATATCATATCTTATTATATTATATATATATATATATATATATATATATATATATATATATATATATATATATATATATATATATATATAATACAATATTTGGCTTGATATGTATATTTTTACTTGATAATTGACTTGAAAGATTATTCAATTATCAATTACTTAGATGAGAAGAAGCTCTTTAGAATTGCTGCTAAGTAGATTTTATTACCTTTGCTAGCTGTATCCCCATTTCCGGTCTTTGTGCTAAGCTAACCGGCTGCTGTCTGTAGCTTCATGTTTAATGGACAGATATGAGAGTGGAATCGATCTTCTCATCTAACTCTCGGCAAGAAAGCGAGAAAGAACATTTCCCAAAATGTGAAACTATTCCTTCCTACAGCACAGAGCAGAGTCCGTAAATGTGGACAGAATGAGTTTGGATAATGAGCTATGTTCACGGCCCTCATATCATACAATGACGTTTGATTTGAAAAGGATGAGTCTCGACGTGCAGAAGTGTTAGCCTCACAAACGGCACACGTGTCTCACAATGCAATGTGAATACAAGGTGACTGCATTTGACATACATTATAGCAACGACATAATGAATGCACAGACGCCGTGCAGTATTAGACTCAAAATGTATTTGAAATCCTTTCAATTTGGAATATTTCTCAGTCACTCAATAATGAAGCACTTGAGAGGATTTCAAAGCAGGTCATTCTGGTGAGTGCGGTGTGAGGTAACATGCAGCCGTAGTGTTGAGGTTAGATTACTGGTGAGGCAGGGTAGGGCACGGTAGGCTGGTGTTGTACCATAGGCGAGGCGACTACAGGGAGGACTTTGACAGCTGAGTTGTGCTTTAAGCTATTCTTAGAGCTAAAGAGGGGGAAAAGGCTTTTCTTGATGCTGGGGTTCCTCCCGTCCTCCATGTCCGTCTGTGGAGCAGAAGACGCACAGCCACAACTCTCAACACAAATCTCTGACAGCAAACAGAAAAACAACTGCAGCACCTGATCCTCAACCATCTAAAGAAATACCACTCAACAACAGACACAGAGAGAAGAATCAATAATAGCTTGAATATTTGGTTGTTAAGATAAACAGGGAAGAAAAACAGAGGGTGGAAATTCAGACCAGCATTAAAGCATCATTCAATTTATTTTGTGTCCTATTTTTGTAATTTTGGCCATCATTTATATCTGTTATAATGACACAGGCGACATCACTACAATGAAGTCCAACAGGGCAAGAAATGAGTAATAATAAACTGAGCGGAAATACTGAAAATAAGAATACGTTTTTTACACTGAGATAGAAAAGTTGTCGTATCTATAAAAAGAAAATGCAACCAAGTGCAGTGGAAAAAAACAGAGCTAACGAATCAATCATGACGTACATTAAACATGTGATTGCTCCACTGGAGAGACGAAAAATGGCGGCAGGCTAAAACATCTATGTGGACGAATGATCATCTTCAAATGCACCGGTCTAAAAAAGCCTATTGATCAGCACTTACTACACTACATAAACTTTATAAACAAGGGAAACCAAAGGAAATATTGCTAAATGTGTTGTATAAAATGTGATCTTACTATTTGTGTCTTCTTCTTTTTCTTTTTCATGGCTCTGAAGAAGCCTTGTTTTTCCTTCTCTTTGGCGGGCTCTGGAGGATTCATGACCATTGCTTCTGCGGCGGTCCTACGTGGCAAATGTGGAAATATTGATCATACTGTGTGACTCATGTTTGTAATTACAAGCTCAGGAATAGATGGTGACTTATTCTCCGGTGTGTCTTAAAGCGCTGCTGCGTCTTTGCGGTGATCACATACAGTGAGTAAAATATGTGAGGTAGTTTGAGAAGCACAAATGTTTCTTCATCATTTCATCACAAAATGTCTACTTTTGAGGTCAAAGCACGTTGTTTTGTACAAGCTCAGTTCCTGACAGTATAAACTATAAATGTGGACACTTCAAACGTCTGTGTCCTTGACACAAACGTATGTGTCCTGAAGTCACAGTTGAGAAATATGCCATGCCAGTTAAAAAAACAAATTTCTCACCAGTCAAAAGCAGTCTGCCGCTTGGAGTGGTTGACCATGACAACAGGGTCTCCGGGTATAACGGGTACAACCGGCCCTCGACCCTGACCGATACCGTCATGGAAAGAGGAGGAGTTGTCTGGTCTGGGGGAAGGAACTGAGGAGACACAAGGAGAGACAATTATTAAAAGTGTATGTCTCTGGAGGAGTGCTGGTTGGTAAATCTGTCTTGTCTATTGAAGCCCAAGTTGATATCTTTACCTCTTTTAATTATTACAATTATAATCTATTGGTTATATTTTTTCATGTGTAATTGTTAGCAAGTGTAGGAAGAAATACTTGTTCCTTGATTTAAAAACCTGACATTTACTATTCATCTGTTAGAAACCCAACACTTTTGTTTGAAGTCATCTTTATAGAAGGATACACAGCTAAATAAAAACCTAAGCGGAGTGATGCAAGTGTTAACACTTGTTTTAAAACTTTAAAGTGTGTTTAAATGGGTTTTTCCTTTAAAACCTTCCTTTTTTTCCACCTTGGTTTATTATTATTTTATTTCTGCCTTGATTTATAAAACACTGAATAGTTTATACGCGTCTGCTTAGTATCCCCAGGGTCAATAGGCATATAGAAGCAATTTCTCTGCACCATATTTCTTTTAATCCTTTTTTTATCCTATTTATATATATATTTTTATGTTGCCTTGTATTTCTCTTAAATCTCATCTAATTGTCTAATTATGTAAAGCATTTTGAATCACCTTATTGTTAAAAGGTCGTGTTAACATGCCTTGCCTAAATAATTTCCTTTTCCACACAACTACACACAGTTTGTCACTTGGTCATTCCTGTTCGTTACCTCGGTAGAAGCTGCCTACTCTCCGAGGCATGGACTCAGTGAAGATCATCCGGTTCTCCTTGGAGGAACCTCCCTCCTCAACATGAGGGTCGTGATACATGCCGACCTAATAAAACACACACATCAGGCGGACACACAAACGTACACATGGACACAGGACCAAATAATTTTCCTCAGTATCTTCATATTTGTGATTGATCATTTAATTTAAGCTCACTTAATTTCTTATCGTTAGCTATCACATTCTTCGCTGGTTCACATCACAAGACAATCGGGACAATCTTAAAGCTTTTCAGCGAGGTTACATTTATACCAGCGACAACGTGCAGTGAAGCTGTTGACCTGAGTTGAAACAGAAACAAAGCTATGGAAACCAGCGGAAAGAAGAGCTGAGTTAAGAGAGGAGTAAGGGGGTCGGACCTCGTTTTTAGAGCGCTGTGTATGAAAAGCAGCAGTGTTGTCCCGCGTAGAGTCTTTGATGGGTGCACAAGGGTGGCTCATGTCTTTAGGGGACTGCTCACTCTGTTGAGAAGACGGACAGGTGCAGGTCAAAGCAGACTGGAAAAGCAGCATGAAGCAGTGGCAATGATAATGTGAGACAGTGACAGTCCCTGTACACACGCATCAACTCGTGAAATACACACAATTTCAAAACATGTGTTAAAGAAAAGATTCACCCCTAGACACTCATGTATGTCAGGAAATGTGCTATTTTTTGCTTTGTATGCACCCATTTTTCCTCCTGCTTCATTCATTTACAACCAGCTTCAGTGATATAGTAGGCCTATAGGTTTTCCAATCCTTCCTAAAAAAACTCAACATCTTGTGGATGCATTGCATTGTGGTCTCTTGGGGCTACTGTAATGTTGTGGAGTATTTGAGTTAAATTGTCTGGTTATAGTGAAAATACATAATAATTGGTGCCTCCTGCTGCCCACACTGTCATTGGTATATTTATTTCCTCTTGCCTTGTGCTTACTTATGATTTGCAATTTATCAGTTGATCAGTTGTATTTATACAGTTTTCTTATCTAGATGTGGGGCTCCTGAGCTAGCATGAACATGCCAGAAGAGAAATAATGATATGAGTCAGGATTTAAGAAATACTGAGGTCAGAAAAAGTGCTTTATTTTACAATCTGAGCTATCAACTCCTATTTTCTTTATTTACATAATCTAAAAACATTTAATTTATCTCGTATACATTTAGATGTTTAGTTGTTAAAAACTCTGTTTTACAATAACAGATAATTCTGGTTAATTTCAATGCATCTATTTTTATTATTATATATATATAGTTTAAAAATGTGTATTCTGAAAAACATCATAATCATTCTTAGACAAACTCTTGATGGCATTAAATTGTTGAAGATGTAACCTGAGAGTTTTCAGTGTCAGACATCATGTGTTTTCTTAAGGATAAATAATGTTGCACTTTAGTCAATGATCTCGAGCTCATTAATCACTCGCAAAACAAAAGGCAAAACAGATCTTTGTGTATATGAATCATCTTCTTCAATTAAGCTGATCATTTCTTTTAAACAAACATTTTTTTGTCCCAGTATTTGTGGTAGAAGACATATATTACATATTCCCTTTTTCATGGGAAAAATAAAAATACCCTAATGGTCTCTTTTTAAAGTGTTAGTGTCGGTGTTTCAGGGTGAATGCTTCTTTTAACTACCACCAGGCTCTCAGGACTGTCTGCCACTAACCCTCGTCATGTCATCAGTGCAGTCCTCTCTCGAAGAGCTCACTGAGTGTCCGGTGAGGGTGGTCCGGTGCTGCAGTTGGGGGGAGAGGAGCTGCAGGCTACTGGCACGTGTCGGTATGGCCTGCCCCGGCGATGGCAAGACCGCCAACCCACCCTCGTTCCCGTGTGGTCGGTGCCGCTCCCTCCTCACGTACATAGAGTGGCGTTGAGGCCGTTGCTGAGAAGAGAAGGGCGAGGTGTAGCCCAGGCCGTAATGATAAGACTCATGTGGGGAAGGCAGAGTGTGAGTGGAGGGTATCCCTGCTCCTCCCGGGTCTAAGAGCTCCGGAGCACCGGCCTCCTCTGGAGAAGAGCGAGAAGATCAAAGTCATTAGAGCTTTGAGTGATGATTTTTTTCATTAATGATTAAACTATTACTTTGTTTGATCAGTCGTTCAATCTACAAACTATAAAAAAGTATTTCATTTATAGAAACATAAAACTGAAAAGAACCAGGCATTAACCAGGTAATAATGGCAGCACTACATGTCAAAGTTGTCATGTGTTCCACGTCAGCCACTATAATAAAGTTACAATTACACAAACAGATAATATATTGGGAAATGCTCATAACGCTGACGCCATTTTTCACTGTTATTTTTCTATTTATGACAAAGAAATGTGCAGGTAGTTTAAGAACTAGTTGTATCCTCAAGATGCTTGTTGACATTCTTTAATGTATAGAAAACTCTGACATTTTGTTATGGTTCCCAGCCAAAACACATGCATTTGTCCCCCTGTTATTTATTAAACTTAGTATAGCTGGAGAACATTTGCTATGATAGAACTTAGACTTTCAGCATCTTAGTGTTTTCTGTACAGACTGTGAATGTAAAAGGTGATGTTGATCATTTTAACCGCTGTCTCGCTTTGTGTCTTTTGTCATTTTTCTGTTTTTGTTGGGTGATGATGGGTACTGAGATCTAGTGTTTGATGCACTGGATATAAATAATTTTAAAGACCTTGAATATTATTGGAAAAAAAGGCTGATTGAAGCCTGAAGCCAAAGGCCCATTTCATTCTTAATTCGGTGGACAATGACGTTGAAACTTAAGCATCCAAATGTTACTCTTAGACCTACCTGGTGCTAAAGGTTTATGTCTGGATTTGTGTCTGGATGAGGAGTCCAGTGTGCTGCTCTCCATGCGGACATTGCCGCTGCTACGAGAGGCGGGGCTGTGCCCGGATCGATCACTGTGCCGAGCAGAAGGGCTGCCAGGAGGCCCCTGGGGAACTGAAGGGGCATTCAGGTCTAGACAGCTGGCAGGGAAGAAGCGGGCCCCGGGTCCCACCCCTACTGTCGTGTTGGAGTTTGGGTCATCTGGGTGGAGTCGACCGTCGCTGAGGTTCCCTACAGATTTGGCATCACTTAGCGCACTGTGGCTCTTGGATAGGCTGAGATAAGACGCTGAACTCTTCGAAGAGGAGGACATGGAGCCGTGAGAAGAGTCTGCCATACTGTGGGCGTGTCGGCCATGTTGCTTCTCTGCTCCAGACTGCAGTGTGTTGTTCTTGCCTTCCAGGAAGGTGTGCCGGCCGGTCTGCTGCTGCTGCTGCAGTTGCTGCTGCTGCTGCTGCAGTTGCTGCTGCTGCTGCAGTTGCTGCTGCTGCTGTTGCAGTTGCTGTTGCTGCTGCTGCAGCTGCAGCTGTTGCTGCTGCTGCTGCTGCTGTTGTTGCTGCTGCTGCAGTTGCTGCTGCTGCTGCTGTTGTTGCTGCTGCTGCAGTTGCTGCTGCTGCTGCAGTTGCTGCTGCTGCTGCAGTTGCTGCTGCTGCTGAGAGCGAGTGGAGCTGGGTTTGCTGTGGCCGTACTTCGCCCCGTGGTCCGGCAGCTTTTGGGAGGGTCCCATGCTGAAATCAAACTCTGTCTTGCCTTTGGCTTCTTTGGGACTAAGGAGGTGTGGCAGGTTGTTGTTAGCCAGGTCTTTGTTGGATGAGACAGAACGATTGAGGGTCTGGGACATGTACTGGGCCTTGGGGTGCAGCGTAGGACTTAAACTGGACGGGGCTGGTTTGTTACCATTGAGGAAACTCTTGTTGCCGAGGTGATGGAGGTCGCCATGGCGAGGGAGGCTGGAACATTCTTTGGAGCGGCGGCTCGTGCTCTTAGTGTGACTCCTGGAGGGACAGACATCACTTGCATTATACTAGGCTTCATCCTAAAGTCCTAATCTTTGTAAGTGTTGTACAAACCTGCATTAAAGATCATTCCCTCAGCTCTAACTCCAACAATCCTACAACAGCTTGAACTGCTCAGTCTTTTGAACATAAAATACTCTCTTAAATTGTAATAAATCTTTGGAGGGGACATCTTCTCTCAGGAAACAATGCGTGTTTCAAAAAGTAATGATTGCAGCCATTATAGTAAATTGCTACAATTTATTCACTTTAATAATGAAAAGAAAGGGCTTACAACAGAAAAGAAAAGTCAGAACAAAAGCTGAGAACTGCATCAAGTATAACCTAGAAGTCAAATTGTTTTTTATAAAAAGTCTTCTTGTAAAGTGTGTGTTTCTCGTATACACAGCATCAAGATGATGATGCTGATGATGCTGATGATGATGCCTCTGTACAGGGTGAAGAGTAAATATGGGACTTGAAAGGTTGTATTCATTTTAATTTTAGTACAAAACTATATTTTTAAAGGGAGCAAGCTCCAAAGGACATCTTTCTTCACTCACTGTGACTTTCACTTGCTTTTGAGTTAATACTTTCAGAGCTACAGCTCTATATGGATGCTATTGGTGAACTAGGATCCCAGTTTGGGTCGGGTGACATGATGACTGCATGTAGAAGCTGTGACAGAAAGTACAAATAAAGGAGTCTGACCTTGTGGGAACTGTGTTCTCTCCATGATGGTGTGTTTTCCTCTTGGAGGAGCGCGGTGGGTTGGGAGACGCAGGAAGAGTCCTCTCTCTCTCTGCCTGCCTCAGAGGCTGGAAGGCTGGATGGTTTAAACTCTGCTCCGTCAGATAACGCTCAGTCGGGTTTAGCAGCAACAGGTTCTGATGGGAAAAGATGTGTTTAGTGATACAAATATAAATGATTAACAAAGGTTAACAAAGGTTTTCATGATGTAGATTTAGAGTTTGAGTACTTTTACCTTCATCAGATCCAACATCAAACCACTCAAGATGCCTTGGTACCGTCTCTCCAAAGTCTGAGGATGAGTAACTGAGGGAAACTGGCACACACATACACACACACACACACACACACACACACACACACACACACACACACACACACACACACAACAAAAACACACACAGACATACACAAACACAAGATCAAATTGGTGTCAAACTGAACTTTTTTGCGAATTGAAAATTACAGTACAGAGTATGTCCAACATACAGTAGATGTTCCTGGCAGTAACAAACTAGCTCTCCGTTCAAATCACACATAAATCAATCATTAGGTCACTCTAAACCAACTACAAAATCACACACACACACACGTATACCTATACCTTTGACCCAAACACACACACACACACACCCACACCCACACACCCACACACACACACACACACACACACACATACACACACACACACACACACACACACACACACACACACTTGTTCGGCCTTCTGGGACATTTTCTCTTGCTGCTAAACTGAACACCAACCACCTATCTCATGAGTCATAGCAATCCACTCAGTCATGGTGCTGGGAATACTGCCACAAGAGAGGGAGAGAGAGAGAGAGAGAGAGAGAGAGAGAGAGAGAGAGAGAGAGAGAGAGAGAGAGAGAGAGAGAGAGAGAGAGAGAGAGAGAGCTGGAGAGAGGAGGCAAGGAGGTAAACACTGGGATGCGGTGGAGGAGGGGTAAGAAGAATACTGTAGAAAGGATAAAAGAGAAACATTTCCTACTCTGATTCCATGAAAGCGAGGGTTGTTGTAGAAGAGTTTCATCTGTTCTGCAGGAAGTGACCCCAAAACCTTCTGAATGGTGAAGAGCTGGAGATACATAAAATGAAGCAGAATCATAGTTAACTTAATTTGTTCACCAACAAGACTCTATCTCTTTTAAAAGTAAAACATTTAATTATATGAATATTGAGCATCATCTCACCTCAAAATCTATTTAGTGCACACATTTAAAGGTGAGAACGGCTGTTTTCAAGGTCAACAATGAATTTTCAATCTCAACATTTAGGCCATGTTGGACAGGAAGTCCATAAAGTGCTCAAAAAAACAGTGCATTTCCATGGAAACTGGTCAAACTGTATACCTGATGATGAAGATCATGTGACACGATCAAAAAGCTACTGAATAGACCTTGAGGTGAATTCTTTGTCAACTATATTTTTATCTAAATTTCATTACATTACAAAAAATAATATTTCAAGCCCAAATTAGCTCTTTGTCGGGTACAAAGAGTCCATTTATTTTGTCAGAACAACAGTTAAAAAACTCCATATGAGATAAGCTGAAACTCCTCACAGTGGAGAAGCTAAGATCTGCAAATACTTGCCATCACTCTTTCATCACCTACCTGATCGATCTCACTTTCCCCTGGAAACAGTGGCTGTCCGTCACTCAGCTCCCCGAGGATGCACCCCACCGACCACATGTCCACTGCCTTTCCATAGGGAGCCCTGAGATGAAAAGAGAGAGAGACAAAATAATATTTAGAGATGATTATGAGAATGATGGTGATGAGGATAATGTTATTCATGGTGGTGGTGCAGTAAGACAAAAGGATGGATGCTGTGTTTCTGGTGGTCATAAAGAAGATGGTCATTTCTGAGGGAACGCAGCTGAGGAGCCTGGTGAGAAATGGCGAGAGATCTGGCAGCAGAGACGCAGAGGAGCGGTGGTGTTGGAGGGAGAGAGTATTTGAGTGGGCGGCATTCAAACGCTGTCTCAATAAATGTTCCAGGGCATTTACTAAATCAGGCTACAGCAGTGAGGCTACATGACATTCAGCTGTCTCTAAGCTAGAATGGACATTCAATGCAGCAAAAAGCAGCAAAAACAACTGCGAAGAACAGAAATGTGGGACACCGTACCCTACGGTGTGTGCACGATGGCTTGTGTCATAATGTTGAAGCAGGTGAATCACTGCCTCTGGAAGTAAATACAACTGAATAATAAGCAGCTCTACAGCTAGTGCTGTCGGTCGATCGATCCACAAAACATTTCCCCATCATTTGCCGGCTATATTCTTTGTCCTCGTGGCTGAAATTTGCCGTAATGGTCAAGTGTTTGTGAAGTTATGTGTGTGTGTGAATGCATGAACGCGTGGATGCACATAGTTGTCGCAGCTACTGCCAATTTGCGCTTGTTTAACATTGACTTAACTTCCCACAGACTTTGTAAACCTTTTAATATAAAAAACCTTCCAAATACAGTAGATCCATTTTAGAGATCAATAAAATAAAATAAAGTGTCCTGTTTAATTCTATTCGAGCTGAAACTCTATATTTTCATAATTAAATACTTGTTAATACTTTGGTAATTTTGTATTTTCAGATAAAGTAAATGATTAAGTGTTCCTCTACAGCTTGAGAAGATTCATAATACTTCTTAAAATAAAGAAACTAAATAAAAACACACTGGATAATCTGAAAATGAAGCCTGAACACAAGTCTATCTTTTTTAAAAGGTGATGATTTGGAGACACATAATTTCACCAGACAGTGGCAATATGTTAGCTGTGACTGGACACATATCCGTAGAGCTGTCCTGAAGGCAAGGTGACGTATTAACAATGACAGCCAAGAGCAGAGTAGTCGTTTCCTTGCATGTTCTTAGTGGAGTAACTTCTGCTGCCGATCATTTCTCTGGGGACTTCCTGTAATTCTCTCATGGACCCCTGGAGGTTTGTTGAACCCAGAACTGCGAATGTTACCATGGTAGCATATTGTTGTGTGTCAAACAACACTATCTCGTACTGCACTTAGGACTGCACTAAAAGACACATTTAGGATCTTTGGTCTCAGTTTGTTATGACTGGCACACTTTATTTACAGATTCTTTGGTATTATTATCAAATCCAGTGTTTTCTCTATCACTTACTTTAAATCAGTAATGGCATGCCGTTGTGTTTTTACTGCCACTGAAATCCTTGGTCTCATGTTACCTTACATTAAAAAAAACATCCTAATGACTTCTATGCAGTGAGTTTGACAGATTTTGATTTTGGGAGTATGAGAGCACTGATTTTGGATCTGTACTCTGTATCCTGAATTTAGTTATTGGAAATGATATCGGGGGAGAAAGTGATGGATCAAAATGTCCCTGTGTGATACAGAAGATAAAGCTAAATAAATGCTGAGAATGAATGATTTTCCAGTAAAGAAAGAGGTCCCTTTCTCTTTTTCCTTGAATCTCAAGTAGTCTCCTTTCCACACACACCCACGCACACGCACGCACACATCCACGCACACGCACGCACACGCACACACACACGCACACACACACACACACACACACACACACACACACACACACACACACACACTCACTCACCCCAGCAGCAGCTCAGGCGAGCGGTACCACCTTGTCGCCACATACTCAGTGTAATTGGCATCTGTTCCTTCAGACAGGTTACGAGCAAAACCTGAGCCAGAGAAATATGGAAATGAATAAATCACATAGATACTGACATTGTGTTTTAGACATCGAGTACTCTGTGATAAATATAAATGAATAATTAGTAAGAGTAAAGTACACTCAGCACTCTTGGAAGCTACAGTAACAACATGGCCAACATCCCATGTGACCAGACTCTAATTAGTTATGTCACTGCAGGCGGGCTGAGACCGTGGTGCTTTAGATAAATGGTGTACAAAAGTCCATTTTAAGCACAAAAAGTCACAATAAACAGAATGCCAGCTCCAACAGTGAATAACAAACAAATCTCACCCCAGCTGACTCAGTAGGCTTGCATTAGAAAAAAGTATGCAAAGCAAACTGACTGTGATTTTGCAAATAAGCAAAGAGATACACGGCTGGGAAACTGTGAAATTTAAAAGCGATGTTATATCAAATCAAATGAGTATTTTACGGGGGAAACAGCTAACATTAACCAGACTTTCCTGAAATATAACTTTGGTTAGTTAGCTGCTTCCCAGTGGTAGAATTGACCATTTACAAGGTGACAAAGTAATAGTGGGATTTTTCACAGAGAACTGAGCTCAAGAAACCAAACTGGCAAAGCTGAAATCTCAGATATTACTTCAGAAATCACAGATTCTTTGACAGCAATACGAAGAGTCAGCGCATACAGCCGAATGTCTAATAAATCACTGTTACAAGCTGATTCACTGCGTTGAACAAAGGCCTTTATTTTACAAGCGATTACCTTTTATTTGACAAGGCAAACGTGCTGGAGACTGCAGGGTTTTAGGGCAGTGCACATGTCAATCTCAACAACTCAACGTGACAATATGGCTGCAGTGAGGAGAAGACCAAAGACTCACCAAAGTCACAGAG
Organism: Cottoperca gobio; assembly: GCF_900634415.1. Lineage (NCBI taxonomy): Eukaryota > Metazoa > Chordata > Actinopteri > Perciformes > Bovichtidae > Cottoperca > Cottoperca gobio. The sequence goes on from NC_041357.1 coordinate 13,873,617, forward strand.
TTTGAGAACATCCTCCGAGCTGATGAGGAGGTTCTCCGGCTTGATATCTTGAAAAGAGACGCAGACAAAAGTTAGAAACATGTTTCAATGATCGAAATTCAATCTTAACATATGCCAATTCACTGTTATGAAGCATATTTGAAATACATGACAACAACGCTGGGTTTAAATGACAAAAAGGGTATTTTGTGGTATTTTGTGCCAGGCTTAGTGACATTGATGTAGAGATATACATCTAGCAATAAAGATAAACTCCTCACCTCTGTGTACTATCTCATTTGTGTGACACCAGTTGATGGCTTTGATGAGCTGGTAGATGTAGCTGCGGACTTTATCAGGCGGTGCACCGTTTGGCAGTTCCTCTAATAGCTCCAGCATGTTCTGAAAACCACAAGAAGGAGCTAAGATGTGTGACTGCAGGTTTAACGCTTCGGCTTGGTGAAAATGTGCTTTGAAATATGAATGTTGCTGAACTTTATCCTATAAATACTTAAAGTGGGGATTCGTCTCCCTGGTCTTGCGTTTCTTTTTTAAACCCTGACCAGGGGAGCGAGAGGGAACACCATGCTAAAATGACTGGAGTAGAGTAAGAACATAAAATCCTGTCATGAAATAAACTCTTGGCTGGATACCCTGGCAACACAGTGGGGAATACCATTATTCACCAACAGCATAGTTCATATGTTGCCATGGTGATCCTTTTTTTATGCTTAACTGAGCAGTCTCAACATCCAGTAACTTGGAGCCTAGATACAGCAGAGTGGAGATATGCAAGAATCAATGTGTGGATGGCATGACATAATAATGATAGTGTTGCGCTGACCCTCTCCACATATTCAAAGACAAGGTAGAGTTTCCCCCTCCTGCGAAAAGCCTCCTTCAGCTCCACGATGTTATCCTGCTTCAGTGTCCGAAGCATCTTCAGCTCCCGAAGCGTCGTCTCCTTGACCTCCTCATTTTCTGTGCGGAAATGAAAGAGTCCGACTTAAATTGTTTCTTTTTTTTCTCTCCCTCCTTTTCTCCCTACCTCGCTCCTTCACTCACCTTCGCTGTCTTTGAACTTCTTGATGGCCACCAGCTCATTGGTTTCCTGTGAAGACATCAGGATGGGAGTTGCGTTAAGACGAAAGAAAAAAACCTTGAGTTTAACAAAGGCCTCAGCGACTTTCTAAAATATAGAGACGGATACAAAGATGCATGAAACGTCAGAAATAGAAAGTATTTGTAGAACGAAAGGTGAAAAAGACAAATAAGAGAAACGGTGAAGATATTTAAATTCATTTCCTGTCCACTCTTAACATGAAAAAATAAAAAGTGTGCCCAAGTTGCAGGCAGTGGCAAGAGAAGAGCCTTGCTGTGTGCTCTCATTTGAATTATTTTACCACAGGGCGTTCGCACACAAAAAAAAAAGCACATCCTTGGCATAGTTAATATGCATGGTAGGTTTCCTTCAGCCTCTTGCAGGTTGCTTGATTGACCTTGCTGAATTTTACAAGCTGATGTGGTTGCAGATTCAGAGGTTTACACTAGCGTTGTTTCAAAGGCTGTGCTGCCGCTTTAAACATCAAGTATATTGTACAGTTTTACTGGAAAACAATAAAAAGGTAGGTTTTGTTACAGCTTTCCACAGGTCAATATGATCAATTTTGGTCTTCAAAAAACATCAGATATGTTTTTACAAACAGGAACTCGGATGATTGCACGTCTTTATATATCAGGTTGCTTCTACTGGCTACATCCATGCTGGAGTCTGAACACAACCACATATAAATCATGCTTTCACCAACCTTTTTTCAGTGGAATATATAAAGAAAAATCAAGCTTTAATATGAGCTCTTTATTACGGAACATATTAAAACAGGTTTTGAAGGCCTATATAATTATATGATTACCCCACTGGACTGTGTTTAACCCTTCAGCAAAAAGGAAAATATTCTCAGAACTAAAGCAACTGAGGGGATTGAGCTCTACATGTTTGTAACTGATGTGAATCCACATTTTAATGCCGTGTAACTTGAGATTTAGTCTAAAGTACACTGAAAGGACTAACATTTCGATGCCAGGTGCGTCTCTAGGCGTGTGAAATTGACTCTGATGATAATCTCCTTTATGCTCCAGTGAAGCACGTTCAACATCTTCCTTCATTACAAACAGTAACAAGCAATCTGGTCAGAGCCCTGGACTTTGATGAGTTTTGCCAAGAAACTAGTGAGGAAGAAATATCTGGTTCAAGGTGAGATTACTGTGTTTATGGGCCTTTTTTTGAACAGTGCAAAAGTTTGTGAGGCTTTACATTGAACTTGGTAAATGAGGAGGGAGACTGAAGGAATGGAAAATGCTTCATGTTAAATAAAGGTCACACACAGATGCAAGTTAGGCAGTTATTCACAGGTGAGTCTCTTTTCATTTTGAGTGAAGCTTTGCATACATACACTTCAGACATGAGCTTTTCCCAATACATCTAGTGTCGGGCACATTTTGCTGACAACAGCAGCAGTGTTATACATGCTTCTAATACTAAGAGCCTCTGTGTTTCTGATCGCTGCCGCTCTTTTCTTATGTAAGTAAATGTATTCATTATGCAAACAAATTGCTTATTTGATGGTGTTTCATGCATATGTGAAGATAATCTGTTGTTGCACTAAGAACATATACACATTTCTTTTTTAACTAAACCAATTAGTTTAAAATAGCCAGAAAGGAATTTATGTAGCTTGAAATAAGAAGAAATACAACAGTTTGCTTCACTGGAATTATGACAACTTATTTTAATTGTATTTGCATTAAAACAGTTTGGAATATTTTTACAGCATTGGGAGACTTTGTCACTAAAAACAATATAAGACATAAAGGACGCAGTTAGTTATTATTTTATTGCCTTGGTCTGTGTTGAAGTTACCGCCACTAGCTACTATTTCTCACTGTAACTCCATGTGTCAAGTTTGAACTAAGGCTGTCGGAGGTCATGTACAAACATACTTCTAAAATAGTATGTTTTATTGTTTTCCAGCAAGTTACAGTTTATGTCTAAATTCTGGAAAATGGGAATATATTTGCCCACATTCATTTATTAAAAGGGCAACCTGTGTATAAAATGTTAATGTTGGACTCTGAGGCTGGTGTGGGTGAAGACAGCGGTCCAGAGGGAATTACAAGGTCAGGCCGGTCTCCCTCTGTCCTCTGCTGCTCTCATGTTCCTCTATTGTCCTTTTGTTTACAGAGGGTCAGACAACAGAGGCGGCCTCAGTGTCGAGAAGAGGCCACGTGGTGAGGAGCTACATGTCACTGCCAGCGCTCCTGCTCACACAAGCCAATTGTTTAACTGAACAAGCTTTTTTTCAAATTCAAAGTTGTCTCTTTAGAGATTTTCACACGAGTGACGACTGAAATGAAATTGGAGTGACAGTTCTAATTTACACTGAATCCTGAGAGTAAAGTTACAGTCTCCAGTGAAGGGAAGTACATCTGAATAGCAAACTTGGAGATTTACTATGTTTACCAGGTCAAATAAAATAATAAATGGGTACAGCCCATGTGACAATTTTTAAGCTCTGTGGCAGCACCCTGCAAAGTGCTGATGAAGCTTGTGCTCATGTGTGGCGACCTCCACTGATTTACCTTTTGAGCCATTGTTAAGTCAGCACACCTAAAAATAACCTTAGGCTTGCTAATTTTCTGCTGATGACACGAGCAGCCGCTGATTGTCACATTACACAAAAGAGCAAAGCTTTCACATCGGCCATGGCACAAGAAAATATAAAATAAAGTGATGATGTTGTTGCACTTATCTTTCATATCAATACATGTCTTTTAGATAAAGGTCATCATTATTATTCTAAGTGCAAAATAAGTGTCATTTATTAATGGGCCCCATTGGGGAGCCAATAGGACTATTTTTTATAATTGCACTTAAAGCACTTTTCTACTTTTCTGGCGCTTTAAAATTGGACTTTTTTTATGCAAGGTCCTGTATTTTACTCATGCAGTCTCACCCTCAAACCTCCTTCTGTTGAGTGTCCTTCAACATCTGTTTTCTTTTGGCTCTTTTATTTAACTTTATGTCTGACAAATTGGTCCTTATCTATTTAAGTATTTACTTACTTTGTTTTTCCTGTGCAGGTCTTTATGGTTATCTTTTTTTTCTTTATGTATGTGTATGTATATATTAATACATATATAATATATTATATATATTGCTGCGTTGATGAAATGCAGGACATCTATTTGGACGGAAAATAATGAAAAATATAAACTGCAAATATATATATATGAAGTAAACTTTAGTAAACAAGAAATGACATAAGGCAATCAAAAGTAACTAGAGCCCAAGTTGATATTCTTACATTGTTTTTCCAACAGTCAAAAAACACACAAGTATTGTTTTAAACTTTAAAAATTCAAGCAAACTGCTTAAACAATTATCATCAAAGAGTCACTGATGAAGTTCCTGGCCCAAACACCGGTAATTAATTAACATCGCTTAAGCACTACAATACAGCAGATAATATATAAGCACCAGGAATAACCGGCTAGCGTGTAGGTTGAGCTTTTGTCACTCCCAACACACAAATTCAAGATAACACATAAGCCTCCACATACACACACCCACATACGCTAATACAACACTTCCATAAAGTGGCAGAACATTGCACAAACGCGAGCACACATTCGCTCAGCTAATTAAATGTTCCACCAAACACATACTGTACTGTGAAGTATACATAATTTATACATGGGCACGCATCTATAATGCATTTCATTTCTTGGTAGTACAGTTAGAGGCTCTTCTGAGTCACCTGCTTGGGTTATAGCCCGGTACCTCCCTCAACCATAGTCTGCTGTCGACTCCGAACAGGGTGACCCATTTACTGTCAGCATAGTCTCCATATTCAATACCTCCCTCTGAATCTGCTCCTCTCCATCTCACACACACACACACACATACACACACACACACACACACACACTCGCATTCTCTCTCCCTCTGCCACCCTTTTTCTCTTTTGCCCTGCTTCCAGCTGAGAAAAGTAAAAATAAACTGCTCTCTCACAGCAAGGCTAAAAAGCTTTTATTGCCATGGTGTGAGTCTCTGGCTCGACATGTGAAAATGAATCCCCTACAACTGTTATATAAGTGGGAAACATGTCACATGCCACTTCTTAGTAAGTTAGTGCAACAGAAAGAATTTACCATTACCGCACTTTGACAGCTGGTATCGAAATCTTTATGATACAGCTGGGAACCTAATTTGCGGTCCAATAAAATGGAAAAGAACAAAGAAGATTGAGACGGAAAGAATTATGAATTCATGTTATTGGCTTTGGTTTATCTGTGCTATGCATGCATGAACACATATTGTTGTTCAGCCACATAATACACAATTTGTCATTTCTTTAATGATTGAGTCCTACTTGCTGGTTCTTTCTCCCATGCTCTTTCATTTTTCACGCAGTAGTTCAACAATATGACACATCTCCTGGCGCTTTTATGACACAGAACAGAAGTCATAATAACTAGAAGCTTCTGTCTCTCTCTTATTAAAACAACCAATGTTTGCTATTGTCATTCAAATCATTTTTATATGTGTTCCTTTCTAAACTAGTGTTGATATAGAGAACATTTGTCTCACAAATGCAGCTTTTAACAAAGACCTTAATCAGAGCACAAACACTTAACAGGCAGACATCTTTGGTAGATGAGATGAGAGAAATGTCACAACAAATTTCCGCATGTAGTCGGTCTCCATTTTAACATGTTCGATAATGTGGATTGTTTTGTTTACAGTTTATCTTTTATCAACTTCCTCTCTAAACGTCATGTTCTGCTAACCACCTTGTTCATGTCTCCAGAATGCCAGCGTTTGCAAATCTAGAGTATCCCTCAATGTATATAATTTATGGCTCATTTGAAAATTTCATGAAGCGTAGCGTTGAGAAAACTTGGTCAAGTGAACGGGTGAAAGAAACATGCACAAATGGCGTGTAGGGACCACAGGGCAAACACTAAGCACTCACAGTACTCCATAATGAATTAACCCATTTTAGTTTAGTTTCCCCTTCAGCTGTCACGCAATGTAAGCACTAACAACCCAGATTTGTTTTCTTCCAATCACGTCTTTGAATTGTACACATATTTGAGTGCATGCAGGAAACAATAATAAAAATACCATTTACTCTTTCTTATTTTAAAGGCTCTCTGAGAAACACATTAGAGTAGCAGCAGCATTAAATGTCTTTCTTCTCTCTCGTTGACTGCTGCGTCTGTCACTCCTCCCACAATAGTCCTCTCTCGCTCTACGTGTGGAGAGAGGTGTTTTTCACTAATAAATCATGTTCATAAATGTGCTGACAGAAGGAATGATACAAAATTAGACTGTAAAATATGTAGTCAAAAGAGAACATGTTGCTTTATCCACACAGATGAATCTTCACTACGCAACGTTTTTGATAAATGTAGCTCACTGTGGCTCAGTTTAGAAGAGTGAAAGTATTTCCACAAGTGAGAAATCTATTTTAGGTAGGTCAAGAAAATAAAAGAAAGAAATGTGTATATACAGTATATATTTATATATACAGTACATTTACACTATATATATATATATATATATATATATATATATATATATATATATAGTGTGGGTATATCTGTAGGATAAGACTCAATGCTGTGCCAAAGCTCTTTTAATATGTAAAATGTCTTAATACAGAGTGATAAATCATTGAAAGTGATGTTTTAACCCTGTATGAAATCCCAAAGCCCAAAGCGACCTTGTTTTAGAGAAATTACATGTGCACTAATTTTCAACAGAATAAGAGATTTGGCAAGAAACAACATCTTGTTAATCGACATCATTTGGAAATTTTGTTAATTAACGCGTCTGCCAAGTCACAAAATGTTGATATTGAATGTTTCAGCAAACTACATATTTCATTTATTGTAATTTCTTTTCTTTTTTTCATCACTTTTTTTTCCTTCATTAATTTCACTTCTGAAATGAAGCCTACACCCTTGGTAGCAACAAAAGCATGACAAAATCAATTACGTTTTAGATTTAGGCTCATCATAAGCACTTGGGTAAGGTTAGGAAATCATTTAAATCTTGGTTTAATATGGAAAAAGTCAAAAGTTACTAATGAAACAATACAAGTTTACTTTATAACGATTTAACCGAAACTACAAGGTTTCCTAAATACGGATTTTGAAACTAGAAACCCTTAAAATCATCCACCATACACCCAAACCAACTCACTACAACTCACATGCTGTGCTCTAGAACAACATCAAGCCGGGGAGCAACATGCAGGCAGCATGTTTCCCCTCAAAATATAATTGGTGAAACTAATTATAAGCATCATTTCTATAAAACAGGGTTTCCCAAACAACACCAAACCATCATAAACACATCTTTTCAGTTTGAATTTCTTAGAACTAACTAAAGATGATGTCTGGTATAAGAAAAAGGTGCTACAGTCCTGATCAGATGAGAATAGTATATGTATGCCGCTGTGACATTTTCCTCCCAGTAAAGGGCACTTCCAATTATCTTTCATTACAATTTCCAACTTTTTTGAACACATCGTTGAATAAAGAAAACTCTGAGAAGTCGTACATTCAGTCAGAGCTACATAATGCTGTCTTGAAATGCTACATTTATTTAATGTCTATTATTCTGATGTCCTAAATACATAACCGCGGGATTATCTCACATTTGTATTTGTGGGATTACTTTTACCAAAGATATTTGGGAGTTAGAGGCAAAAAGCCCAGTAGTTTCTAACCCTTTTTAATAAAAGTACAGACAGTTCCTAAACTGATTATTTGTCACCCCTCAAGTCAAGTCAAAATGTGTCATCACCGATCCTACGCAGTGTGATTGTTGATGGTCATCCTTACAGTAGCGGAATCTTTCATCCAGAATAAACTTAACATCACTTTGTTAATGAGGCTTTGATGGAGATGTTTTTAGCCTCTCAGATTGTTTATAAGTGTATAAGTGTGTTCCTGCTTTCTTTAAAACATCACACAAGATGGACAACATGACGATGTCAAAATGCCTCCATGGATCATTTTCATTGTATGCAAAGATCTAAATGAAACGTGGAATGGAAACCGTAAAGACACTCAAACTAATCTGTCTAGTTTGATTTTGGATTGTATTGGTGATACCTGGGGCCAGATTAATAAAAGTTATGTATCCCACAATTGTGACAAAGTAAAGCAAATCAAATACTACTTAAGAGCTTTTAATGATTATCAGACTTCTTTCTTTTTGCTTTTCTCAGAGCTCAGTTTAAAAAAAACAAACACTTAGCAACCTGAGCATCCGCAGCTCAGAACAGCAGAGGATGAAAACATTGCCTTGATGAACACACTGCAAAGTACAACAGCATTGTATTTTCCAGATTATATTCAAGATTTTTGAATGCAGAATTATATGAAGATTGGACTGCAAGTTTTGAGTTAAAGCCAGCAAACGATGTTGTGTCAGTAGAAATGTTGTTGATGACATTAACAAACAATTACAATCTGCTAGGGACAGTAAGGAAGGAAAGAGGTTATCGAATATCTCATTTTGTTGCAAATGTTGTGATTGCATTTGTCCGAGATATTAAGTACTTAACGAACATACCGTTTATATTAACTAGAAGCCGAATGACACTGAAACATCAGACATCCTCTACCAAGTTCAGTTTCGATTAAGGTTGCGAATCCTTATATGAGAAGCAGGAACTACAACATATTTGACATTTTTGCTTGAAAAATGACTCAAACAATTAATCAAGTCGGAAATCAATTTTCGACTTATCAACTTATCGTTGCAGCTCTAGTTTCATGGTCTCCATATTTCATCATCGTCTGCTTTTAACACCAACAATGCACTGCAACACAAATATTGCTTATAACAATGTTTTCAGACAAATGACACAGAAATGAGAAATCTCTCAATGTCTTACCTTATGCCTGCACTTGAGCACCACTCCATACGCTCCTGGACAGAAAAATAGAGAGAAAGACACAAAAGATCAATAAAGTTTCAACATTTTAATCAATGTTCTGGTCTCGTAAACTGCAAACAAACATTAAGTGAGAAGCGCTGGAGAAACAACAGTTAATAGGTGAGGCGGACGCACTCACCCACACACTCTACACACACGTATACCTATACCTTTGACCCAAACACACACACACACACACACACACACACACACACACACACACACACACACACACACACACACACACACACTGTCTCTGTTTCTGTCTTTCGCTAAGCACGCCATGTTCTCCGTTGTTCATCCATATTTTAGATGTCTGGTCTACATTCGGCCTATGCTTTAGGCATGTCAGCAAGACTTGCATTGGCTGTAAAAAATGTTTTACAATCTGCTTTTGTTGCCATTCAAATCCCACGTGCAAGATAATAAGGTCTACTCCCAGTTGTGCATGTTCCAGTTTAAATATTTAATTCAACCGGGCAACGAGGCCAGAACAAACAAATCGTCCCACTCCCACATTAATAAAACTAACAGCGTTAACATAAATTGAAAATAAAGTTAAATTATCCAGGAGGCTGCGTTGTTTGTACGTTGAGGATGAAAATGATTGCCTTTAACCTGTGGCATCAGAATTACTTGAAAGATACACATAGTGACTTTAGGAAAAGTAAAAGCCGAGAAAAATGTTGTTGCTGTGGCTTCAAATCTCCTTTTGTTTAATCGCAGTTCTCACGTGTCTTACTTACAGATTTATGTGTCCTGACAAGCACTGATGTAGATCGCAGTTACTGAGGATTATCTACAGAACAATAAACACTCTGTTTCTCTGTCTTCTCACATTAGATTGAAGCCAGGGATACATGTCAGTCGAACTCACTAAAATGAGCTACAAGTGACTGAAATAAATCCTTCCTGCTTGGTTTGATGTGTGACGGAGAATCATTGGCAGCAAGTCTTAAAAGCAACAAGTCTTTTTTCTCTTTCTGACCAACCATCAATGTTGAGAAAGAGTTGATCAGCTTTTTTTATTTTTCCGCAAAACACACGGAAGCACACCGATGAAAACAATCCAGGCTTACGCTCATGAACTCTGCATTTTAATATATTTCCTGAAAGTGTAAAAGTTTCACTGTGAAAGGAATTACAATTCTGGTCAGGAATTATTCAATCTCTTATATTTTAAACTTGTCCTCGGCTTATGTTGAGTGTGGAATTTCGCTGATGGTAACTTAAACATGCTTGCAAAAACTGTCAAAATAGAAGCAGCTAGAAATAATTAGAGAATAAACAGTATATGTGTTAGAACAGAGAAGCACAGAGCAGCAAAGGGGTGAGTATGACATGAAAACTAATGCTGTGTACACTATCAAGAAAACAGGTAAACATGGTGTTTACATCAACAGCAAATAAATCAGGAGGGAGGCTTCTTACTAAAATCTGATAAGATATAAAACAGGGAAATATAAGAAATAAAGACCTGTCTGATATAAGCCTGTTTCAGATGGTTCTATCAGCAGTCCAGGTGAATAAAGGCCCTGGGAAATATTAGAGAATAAATAGTAAACAAATGGCTAATGCTGTTGTTTTCCTTGTATGTAAAGTCTTACATGCTACTCTATGCGAACCTTTTGCAACCTTTCAGGCTCACAAGCTCCTTTAAATCCTTCTGAATTTTGTAAAAATGAGAAAGACATGTTGGAGAGACAAGAACAAGGTTTCAGCTGTACAATGTAAACTGCACCACCCAAATCCACACGCAGTGGATATGACCTCATCTGATCACCAGGACCAGAGTTGAAGGTCAACAACAAGTACATACTCCTCTCGTTCTACAAACATGCAGTAAAAATATATTGTGTAAAAACCACCCACCTTCTCCCACAATGCCAAGGACTTCAAACTTATTCATCACATCACCGAGGGTGGGGGCTCCACCAGCAGGCGAAATGAGCTGCTCTGGGTTTTAGCGAGGAGAATCCTGCTTTGACCGGCGGCTGACGGAGTGAACTGTAGAGTCTAAACACTAAACATCGTCTGAGCACACCCCATCTTCATGACCTCTTCTACTTCTCTCTTCCTCACTCTACAGCACTCTTCCAGCCTCGCTGTTTTTTTTGTTAATGTCAGGTTTCTTTTATGGATCTGATTCAAGTAGTTTCAGTTGTCTCCCTTTATTCCATGTCTTGTCTTGTCCTTCTCGCACTTATATCCAAACTCCACACAGTCGTACCTGCAGGACCAGAGACAAAAAAGAGAAGCAAGGTGTTAATAACAAATACTGTTGGAGGGTCACTCCAAGGTCCAACTTCCCAACATGCCTTGCACAGGCAGTAGCATGCTGGTAGTATTCCTGGCACAGATAGTGGTTAACTAGGGCATGTGCATGTACAGAAAGGCAGCATTTCTTTGAGGACACATTTAAATCATGGATGACTTAAGCATGACTTCCACACACTCATCCCCTCCCATCAGCCACACATTAATTCTGGAGAATTCAGCGAGGGTGGCGTGATGCCCATCCTGCTTTGCACATGTCTAACTTTGTAGTTTGCTGTTGTATGGTGGTCCGTTGGACAACCACCCAGGGGATCATTAGAAGATTAAACCTATGGATAATCCCCCCTTTTTTTGATGAAATGTCTCCACAACTATTGGCCTGATTGCCATAAAATATTTGGTACAGACATCCATGGTGCCAAGAGGATAAATCCCAAGGACGTTGGTGATCTTGGGATTTTTCCTCTAAAGCCACTAGCTGTTCAAAGTTTTGGCACAATATTGGTACAAACATTCATGGTTCCTAGACAATGAATCCAACTGATTTTGGCGACCCTCTGACTATTCCTCTTGTGTAACCAGCAGCTGTGTGGATACCATGTCCACCTCAGGATTAATTGTAACAACTTTGGTGATCCCCTGACTGTTAATTGAATGCCATCATGAGGTCGAAATGGATCCATCTCTGTGGTTTGTATACATGCAAAACTAAGGATATTCCCATCAGCCTCCCCTGCACTTTATGTTCAGCCCACTGTAAAATGACATACAGCTTTCTGTTGCTGCCATATTCAACTGCATGTGTTGAAATGATGATTTAACATCCTCACAACTTAGATTCTTCCTGTGTGCTAATATTTAGTCAGTACGTTGCTCTCCCCTCATTATCCAAGAGCATATTCTGCATTTATACACGCTCAATGATAAAGTGTTTTGTTTTTAAGAAGAAAAAAGACTCTGAATAATTATATCCAAAGGCTTAGATCTACTCCTGTCACACATCCAAAAACTGACCACGATTATTAAATGCCTCTTTTGTAATGCGAATGCTGTTGGACTGGAACCATCAAAGCCTCTTGCAGTATCAGTCCAACTTCATGTGTTTAACACTTGATTTATTCAGCAGTGCAAAAACACTTTAATGTTGATTTGGCTCATGTGCCTGTGTGGGCGTTTTCCTATGCAGTGTACACTCCACACAGCTAAGTCTTTCCAGGGGAAGTGATAAGGTGGATGTTGAGGCCATCACTGGCTAGTCATTTAAGGATATGGTGCTGCCTCTGGGGAGTGATTAGATCCATACGGTTTCTCGCTTGAAAAGACAAATATACCCCAAAACCCTTCAACTAGAGCAGCCTATGATGCATTATTTCCTGTACTCGAGGAAAAATGTTCCTAAAAAATGGGTTCAGCACAGAGTCGGTTTATTGATAAGCTGCTGCTTCTCCTTGCAGCCATCAGCCAGACAGCTGGTAAATGGAAATACGGTGGAAATGTCAGGAGAGTCCAGCAAATATTGATAGACTGGACTGAAACATTATTCTGGCAACAAACGCCTGTTGGTGTCAGCATGCAAAGACAATCACGGGAATGAGTGAGTTTGCGAGTGTGAATTTAATAGGCTGGTGCGTGCGCCCGCGTGCACGAGGGTGTGTGTGTGTGTGTGTGCGTGTGTGTAAGAGGTGTGAGAGAGAGAGGATAGTAATGCTGCTCTCTCTGCATCGAAACTGCGTCTCTCTCATCGCTGCGTTGCGGAGCTCACCACCATTCCGTCGCTGTCCACGCGTTTCTCAGCCTACACAGCAACCAGTGCATTCATTATAACGTAGTTCACGTTAACCATGTTCACGACAGTGTTGCACAACAGGACCCGCAAAATAGCGTTTACCCATAATTAGACATCATTTCACACACGCTAAAAAACATATAAAAGAATCCATCGCATCCCGTCCATCATTAAGCCAATGAACCCTTTTTACCTGCAGATGAGTGAGGGGAGAAAGCTCAATCTGTGAAGCACACAGCATCATGCCCATGAAAATATAATGTGGGAAGACGAAGAAACATCATGTGGCGCGATAGGGGGTGAGGAGGGTGAAGAAGCCCGGGCCTGTGCGTCGTGACACGATCAAATATCCTACTCACTCAATCTCTGGATGGAGACGAGACCGAATCTGCGGGCATAACGCCGATGACAGGGTATCCATGGACCGTCAACAGTTCTTCAGAGGCTCCGTGTTCATAGCCCCAGCATCAGCTGGTTATAGCAGCAAAATCGTCATTCCTCTGAGCGACGCTGCGGACAGCCAATAGAAACACGGACGTCTGCGCGTTCCAGCAGTGGTTTTTATATCCAGTATGAGCTGTGATCAAATAAAAACTTTGGATGCAAATTCAATCCAGCGCATAATTAGTTACATCTTTAAATATGCCTGATATGAATCACCCAGATTTCAGACTGTCAGTGTCTGGCAGTGCTGTCCCCCTTTTGGTCAGTCCATGTTGTGGCACTGATTAAAAATCTTCCTGCAGCTCGTCCCCACTCTCTCCCACCTACACCTCCCCTTCATGACTGCACTAATTGGCGAAATCAGTGTGAATTCGCTCTTAGAACAGACACTGGGTCTGTTTCATAACGAGCAGGTGTATTCTGTACATTAAATGCAGCAAAAACACCACCTTCTTCCCAAAGACCATGTGTTCTGTGTTTGACCTCCACACCATCCTTTTGGCTGATGGTTCTTACTGCAACAACGTTATCCTGCAGTTGTACAAACAGGGTGTTATTATTATGTTTTTAAGCAGATGTGGTTTAGAGCAGCTTTATTCTCTGACGAGAACATCGATGTATTTAGAAAATAAATACTTTTTGATTTTGTTTTCCCTCAGCCAACGTAGGACCATTTCTAATACCACAATCTCAATAAATACTCCATTACAAGTATCAATATAACTACGAACCACAAGAGACCATAATTATAATAATTATTTTTATGTATCATGACCCTTTTCACAATGTTATGATATTATCATATAAGTAGCTTTTTAATGCTGTAACTGGTTGAGATGGAGCTAATATAAGCACTTTATATGCTGTTAAATAGATTAATCTCATAATTTATAAGATTATCATTTATTGTGTTTTAAAATCTAGAGTAAGAAGCTGTGAGACACATGTTAAGGTAACTTTATCTTGAATGCAGTAGAGATAAAGAATAGCATAACATATTCAAGTTAAGTTAGATAACATTGTACAGTACTTCACAAGTGGCTTGTGATGGGACAGTGACTCAGCATTACTGTGTTGTATTATTGTCAGATATAAAGTTACATTTTGTATTTAACTCTACAGTCGTAGTGTAGAGCTGTATTTAAAAACATGGAACATTTGGTCCGACTCGTCGCCAAAGAAAGACTTTCTCACCTACATTTGTGCCACATTTGTCACATTAGAGAGAAGCATTTGAATATTTAGAGCTCGAGAAAAAGAAAAGTAACATTTCACAATTTCTCAAATGGAACATTTGTAAGAGGTTCTTAATTTTAAGCCTAATATTATGGAGTTTTGAAGCAATGAATAGATTTTCCTGTCACAACGTTTCTTAACAATAATGAGCAGTTGTGCTATGTAACTTTGTACATTTAATCAAGTACTAAGATACATTTGAGAAACTCATACTTTACTACATTTACGTATTTTAGAGGGAAATACTGCATTATTTACCCCTTTATATTACACTACACTACACTGGATATTAAAAGGTTGTAGAAACAAAACACATTATCAGCTTAACATAAAATAACATCAACTTTACTGGTCGCTTTATTTTATTTAAGTTTTATTTTGTCTGATGTTAAAAGATGTTTTAAAAAGCTGCCTAAAATAGATAAAGCCTAAGGCTACTTTACTTTTAAAAACAATCATATAAGATTAAAAATATGCACAAAATATACATCCACCAATAAATAATGCAGCAGACTATTATCTACAATCCAACATGAATACATTGTATGACATATAACCTTACAGATCAAACTATGCAACAT
Source organism: Cottoperca gobio (assembly GCF_900634415.1). NCBI lineage: Eukaryota > Metazoa > Chordata > Actinopteri > Perciformes > Bovichtidae > Cottoperca > Cottoperca gobio. The sequence continues at coordinate 13,888,937 of NC_041357.1, forward strand.
AATATAAAGTTACTCCACCTCCACCAGCTGCTTAGGCTGTAAATGCAACACTATTTATAATCTAATAAAGTACTATATAAGCATTCTGCATAATGACTCATTTTAATGTACAATTTGCTGATAATACTTGTGTACTTTTACTCAAGTAAAGATATCGCAGGACTTTTGTAACAGAGTATGTTTACACTGTGTTAGTACTTTTTAAAGAATGAAAAGTATGAGGGTACTTCATTCAACAGTAATAGTTAATCAATAAATCCTGCAATAATCTCCTTCAATGGGGAGGGCTCAGTGTATTATTACACATATTTAATTCACGAATGTATTTGAAAATGGTCACTTTTTTATGTATTATTATTCAGTGATTTTCTCTTCATTAGCAGCCACTCACTTAAATCTGACCTTCCACGGTGTGCAGTTATATCTCCACCGTGTCACCCTCATCACCTGCTCCTGCATGAAAAACAGGAAACAGACACATTCAATGTTCATGTTTTCGTTTCCATGCGACATGCTGTTTATTATCATAAGCCAACATGAAGCAATATCCGTCTCAATAAAACGACTAATTGATCATTTCCCACTACTCTGCCTGGTTTTCTTTTAACCTCCAGTGAAAAAATGTGAATTACAGCACTGCGTGGTGGACATGCGCGGAGCTGCAGCGAATATGGCGGCTTGCATCTGATAGAAAGTGAGGATTCTCCCATCAAAATACAAAAAGGTAGGTACGGTTCATGTCTCATTATTACTCTCGCGTGCTGCCGGTTTCTCTCTCGCTTGCGATGAAAAGCGGTGACGTTTCCTGCTGTTTGTCCCTGCAGGGATACACAGCAGAGCGTGTTTATACTGGTTTCTGTTCAGGCGGAGAGCTCGGTGCGTACAGTAGCTACGTTGAACTCTGCAGATTTCCCCTTTGCTTTTTGTTTACTGGATTCCTGCAGAGGGTTACACTGCATCTAAGAAGACGTTTATAATCCTGCAGACTTGTTGTATCACCCTCGTTGTTGTACCGTAACGTTAGTGGTGTTTAGCTCTGTATAATAACCACTGTCCCGCCCACTAACTGTGATCATAACGCTAATGAAAAATGCGTCACAGACTTTTCTTCAAATGCTATATCATCTTCTGGTGATTCAGTGTTTCCCCTCCGAACCTCAAGAGTAAATCACTGAAGTTTGTTTCTGTTCTTGGTCAGAAAAGAACAAAAACCAGGGGAAATGTTTTTGGTAAGTCATATGTATTTTAATTCACTATCCTACCAAGAGAAAATAAATACATTATTTATCATCCACACGTGCAACATGAAGCCACAGAGGTGTGGTGTAACCTACATTTCGGTATCAAGAAAACTGTTTATATCAAACATATTCTGTAATAAAAGTTTTATTTTTGGATATGAAACCATTTTTTAAGTCACCACCATGGAGGTGACGCCCTGCAGCGGCTCACACCCCTCAACCTCCCGCCAGTAATGTGATCCTTTTACCCTCCGGTCTCCAAACTGAGCCGCCTGACAGAGAAAACACCAGGCGAGGCTGTGACTATGGCTTTCAGACTGGATTGCAAGGTTGATCTTACTGTTGTAAAAAAAAAAGAAGCTGGTCGATTAATCAATCAGCTCTATTTTGGCAGTCGATTATCATTTTGGCCTAAATTATTTATCGGGCAAGAATTTGCTCTTAAATTTGATGACTGAAATGTTTTTTAGTCCTTTTTAAAGCAGGAATGCCAAATATTACCTACCTACCTTTTAGTTGTTATTGATTCAATTAATCAATGAATGTTTTAATCTATACGTTTTTTTTTTTACAATTTCCCAAAGCCAAAAGTGACTAATTTAAAGCCACAATATATCCAGTTTACATTCACATAAAACAAAGAAATGCAACAAAAAAGAATTGGAGAGGCTAGAACCAGCAAATATGTGCCACTTTGGTGATTAATGTTTTATCGATTAGCAAAAAAGTTGTCAATTAATTTTCTGTCAATTTTCAGTTCTAGAGTTGCTTTCTTCGTCTTGTGTGATGGTGAACTGAATATTTTTGGTTTTGAACTTGTTAGTCAGACAAAATAAGTAATTTGAAGACATCTAAACTAAGTCAACTTTATTTTGGGTATTTTGACTCCTTATCTCAAATCTAGGTCAATAATAATTGTTTTACTTTCTTTAAGTCGTACAAAAACATCCACTAATTCTGCATGGTTAAAATTAACATCTTCATTTCTTGACCGCATCTCAAATGTCAGAATTTGCTGATTTTCTCACGTAAACTGAATGTTTTTAAACTTTTAGTTTTGGCTGGTCGTACGGTACGAGGAATCTAAAGCGGTCACCTTGATCACCGCGGACTCTGGGATATTAATTGATTTGATTCATTAATAAATTAAAAGTATATAGATAAAAGTAATAAATTGATTATTGATTTGAAATAACGTGATGAAGTAACAGTATTTCTGTGAGCATCAAATATCCAAAAAGTAAAATGCCCTCGTAATGCAGTCTAAATATGTGTATTTCATTATTGTTTTCAAATTTGGCACCATTACAACAAAACATCTTTGAGTTTAAAGTATAACATTTTACGCAAATATATTTCTCACAGTATAAAAACTACCATCAGTCACACTTTGACAGCTCCTCCTGTCAAGAAAAAGTTACAACCTCTCCTGAAACCAGGTCACAGGTCGTTTTTCAGATCTTCTCACTGTTCACGTTTGTGAACATTACACTAATCCCATATAAGTGGGTGCCTTAGTGGAAATGGGGGTTGTAAAATTAAGTGCTTCCTGGTCTGCTGGGTGTTTTTTGTGTGACCCTCTTGAGCAAAAGAGGCAGACCCGTGCAAACACTGAGCCAGTCTGCAGCTGAGTGAAGAGCAGAGCTGGAATCCTTTTCATGTCGACCCGCAGACGTCCGCATCCACACGTCTTAATGGCTTTTTATGGCAGCTTGGAATCTTTATGGCTTCTTCTGACTCAATAGGATTCACTGCAGGGACAGAAGGATCTTCAGAGGGGGGGACAGCCACAATACATTGCAGATGCTAAGTTTTTTAAACACAAGTAAAAGGAGACATTGTCTGGCTTCTGGAGGGATTTTAACCTTTGAATTTCTGCATTTCATTTGAAGTCTATCATATTTTTGGATGCTCTGGTACCTTGGATTATTTTTCTGCTTCATGTTTGAGCTATCACTATGTATGGACTTTGCAGGGAGTGGGACTATGCTCAGAGTTTTTGTGAACCTGGATGTTTGGGCCAGACTTTCAGCATAAACAATGTGGTAACAACTTTATTTTATGAATAATTTGTGCAGTGCATCTGGAGTTATGTTAGTCTGTAGCAAAGCATCTAACTCATGGACTTTTGACACCACAATTTCAAATCAGCATGAGTGCAGTGTGATTATTTATTAAGCACAATGAATAGGTTTAGATGTTTTTATTGGGATTTAATGCATCCTTCGTGACTGTTGTAGTCAAAGTTTCAGTAAATTATTATCTGTGTGTATATCAAGTTACTAATAACAGATTAGATATCACAGGATTATGGTAATGCAATCAGAATAATTTTAAGAACTGACAACTACAGAATGAAACCTGTAAAAACCCTTTGATTGTGAGATTATCTTCTTTTATTGTTACTGTCAACAAATCCAATGAAAATACAACAATATCTTAGTCTTTCCAGCACTGTGCCCGGAGCCTATTCATTCATACTGCAGACATAAATCTTTTTAAAAATGTGTTACAAATATCAAGCGTTGTTTTTAAAAGCAAGCTAATGTGATTTTCCTAAACATCTGAGTACTTTGAGCAAACGTTACTCCAACAGGAATAAATAGTGCATTTGTTGGGGACTATTTTCAGTTTTGCATTAATAAACTGAATATTTAAAGTAGCAGGACGGTGTATGTGCGATTGACTCAAAATAAACTACAGTGAGTGTGTTCATGGTAGAAGGAACATTGTGTTTTTAATAGGCTAGTTTTTGGACAACAAACTTGGCTTTGACTACACAGACAACACTTGTTAATTGGATAAAAAAAATGTGTTTGGTACATTTATTTGTATAGCACCTTTCAACAACACTCACAGTGCTTCAGAAAAGACATAAAAGGAATTAAAATAGCATATAAAAGTAACGCAAGAAAATGACAAAAGACAGTTAAATAGGACTTAAAAGAGTCAAATTAATTAGACGATAACAATAAGCTAAAATAGAATAAGACTGACTAAACAGGAGAATATAAATTCCAGTGCAGTGGGATATATGAATAAGTGGTCCCAAATTTAATTTCATAAAATACAGTGGCAAACAGAAAAAGAAAAAAAGAACTGAAATTTTGAGCACTTTCCCAGGAGTTTGTTCCAGATATGTGCTGCATAAAAATGTGTCCGTGTGATGTTTTAACTGTGTGAGCAGACGTGTCCCTGACCACTGGAGAGGTCTGGATGATTTATAATGGAGAAGCAGATCAGAAATGTATTTTTGGCGCTAAACCATTTAGTGCTTTTTAAACCAATAGTAGTGTTTTAAAATCAATTATTTGAAACACAGGAAACCGATGCAATGTAAGTGGGGAATGAATGTTGCATGTAAGTTTAAAATCTCTTAATTTTGATGGGGTATGTATCAAAGACCTAAACAACCTGTCATCATTTTACTTGCATTGCTGTGAAACATCACCCTCAAAAACTCCTCTGTGTCTGTGCAGCCAGCAACCTGTCTGACTCCAGCTCCTCTGCAGCCGCACGTTTAACTTCGGTCATCATGGGCCGAACACCACACAGAGGTAAGCATTCACGGTGTTTTTAAAAAAAGTACTCGACTCCAACACCAATTTAATCATGAAACAAACACAGAAAGATAAAAATGCTCACTGACTCATAATTAGAATTTTTGGGATTTGTTTTTTCTCAGAACTATTTAAATCGCAGGTTTGATGCCTTCATTCTCACAGTAATTACAGTCTGCATGTCAGCAGCTCCCTCATTCAGATGAGCAGTTCAATCATCTTTTGATTTCAGATCAAAAAGAGGAGAAAGAGAGACAAAGCAGCATCACAGCAGGATCCCCCCTCGACAAATCTAATGGTTGGCAACTCTGATCTCTGGCTTTTTCCTCTTCATTGATCACTCTTTCATTGACGCTCTTACACTTAAATAGCTTTTTAAGATTTTGCCACTTCTGTGTCAGTACTTCAATGACCTATTTTGTCTTTTCTCAGTCATTTCTGCGGTGGGTTATTGAAAGCACTCAAATCCCATGTTAAGCTGTGTTTTCAGAAGATTTAAACAAGTACTTGAAAAGCAGTTCCCCCAGATTTTTACAAAGATTACCTTCATCTCTCTACAAACTTGTTTTTCCACATTTCTTTTAAAATTCCTGAACGGTGCAATTTAACAACTGGGGTATAAACAAGGATAACATGGCCATGTGCCACTCGAGCTGCAATCTATTACATCCAAACAATTATTTTAAGTTTCTAAATTTATTTGAATAATTCTGAGTTTAGTTCAATGAGGTTTTGGTTACTGCTTTGTGGCTAAAGGCCTATACTTTAAAATGTATTGAAAAAAATGCAATATTTCTATTGATGAAACTTTTTCAATAGCTTCTATGTAAAAAATATCAAGTGTAGTAATATTTGTTGGTATTGAGTTTGAGTTACATTACATGGAAGCTGTTGGAAAAACAAATAATGCATTTTCAATAAAAACTAATGTTATAAAATAGACTTGCACTAAATCTAATCGAATAAGAAGAGACGTGTAGTTTGTGTCCAGAAGTGGTGGAAATGCAAATAAGTACATTTACTGTACATACATTTTTTATTTAAGTATTTTGATTGTATACTACTGTAGACATCTACTCTATCTCGGATGGAAATATTGTACTTTTTACTACACTACATGTATTTGACATTTTACTTGTTTTTTATGTATAGCCTATATAGATACATTTATACTTATGCATATCTGTTACAGCAGTCAAATGCTCAAGTTAACCATGTTCAGCTTGTTTTACCTGTACATCTATTTCTGTGTGTACATTAAGCAGCAACAAAAAACTGGAGTCAAATTCCTCCTGTCCACATACATGGCCAATAAAGCTGATTATAATCTTTCAATAATCACCCGTTTGTTTTTGCTGTTAGAACCGTTCAGTTGGGAAGACTATCTGAGAGAAACGTCCTCCACTGCAGCGTCGCCTACGTGCTTCAAACAGGTAACGAGCAGATTATTAAGATGCATTTGTCGGGTCAAATTTCATTCATTGCCCTTATGTTGTTTTGCTTAAATGTTTTTATTATTGTTAAATACAGTCTGCCACCACAAGCATGTTCTTTCTGATGTTTTGTAAATGAGGGTCGTTTAATTAAAAGTCGTTGTTGAAGTACTTTCTCTATCTTTCTTATTGCTAACAAAAACCAAAAGCATAAAAATAGATCCAACTGACAATGGTTGATATTCAGTATGTCCTCCGTGTCATAGAGCTCCATTGTTGTCCAAAAACGATTAAAAACACTTCAATAAGCCACACCGTTGTAGTGAGTGACGTGTTTTTTCATTATGATGAACATGGAAGTTTATTTTTAGATATAGTAAAATAAACCGGTGCTGGCTGAAAATAGTCCCACACAAATAGTCTCTTTACTCCTGTACAGCTTTTTTAGGAAATAATTTAGTTTTATTTGTGACACATATTAAAGAACTTAGGTCTTCAGTAGGAACAAATGGGCCGAGTGTGACAGAAGAAGAATATTGCCAGCTTTATTATTTATTTTCTGTAAATTAATTTGAAGTCCCAGTGTGCGTAATATAACAATGTACTGTGTTTATTGTGTTGTCTTAAATTGAACCCCTGAAATTAAATCACAGTTCCAAATTTGATCATATTAGACTACATTTTGATGTGTGACTCTGTGTGTCCCTCTGCAGTCCAGAATCCCCCCCTCCAATGACTTTAAAGCAGGGATGAAACTTGAGGCACGGGACCCTCGAAACTCTAACTCTGTGTGCATCGCAACGGTGATGGGCATGATGGGTACTCGTCTACGCTTGCGTCTAGATGGAAGTGACAACACCAACGACTTCTGGAGACTGGTCGACTCGTTAGACATCCAACCAATAGGAACCTGCGAGAGGAACGGAGACATGCTGCAGCCACCGCTGGGTGAGTGTCTTTAAACTAGTATTTGTCTTTAAGACATTAAAGAGTATGCACGTGACGTCAACGTAGGCGTAAGTCACTGCGGTTCCGCCCTCTGAGAGGCTGTGTTCCAAATCACATACTTTTTCTTTGTACTTTTAGTATGTACTGCATGCAGTATGCATACAATTGGGACATACTTTGCCATAAGTACCTTGACATCTTGCTCATATATCCCCTGCGCAAAGGATTGTGGCTCAGAACAGCCAGAAAAGCATGCTGGCTTGTATACTGCAAAATGCGACTGGAAGCAGTAGTAGGACATCCTGGTATTTTTGGTATACTGCATTTGACATACTTTGTATTGGGACAAATATTTTTCTGGCATACTAAATAAAAAGTATTAAGTATAAATAAGTATTGTAGTAATGGTATTGGAATGCACACATATGTCCTGGCCTGCAAAGACCGCGAAGGCTACTGTCCTGCGCAGGCTGCAGCCCATGAATTGAGACACAGCCACAGCCAGAGCGTCAGTTAAAAGCATCCGGATCTTCTGGCGCTCTTCCACATCTATGGGCCCATAGAGCAAGCGCACTAGCGTTTCCTTTAGCCCTGCCTCCCAGCCGCTCACAGCTGCTGTGTCTCGTGCTCATTCTCATGACAGAGGAAGGAAAATAACTCTGGATTTGGCTATTAGTGCATTTTTACAACTATTAGAACCTAATTATTTAAATCAGGGCTATTTAAGTGTTTATACTGGGAAGTTGATTTACCTCAAAAACAGATTTCCAATATCCCAATCTTCCCAATATAAGTCTATTGAGGATAGTCTGCATTATAACTCACAAGGTTCACAGACAAAACTATTGTTGTTTGCTAGTCAAGTTTTCACTACAGGTAAAACACGCTAACTTATTATTAGCATAAGCCTATAGCATTTTACATTGACTAAATTAGCCTAGCTGCTAGCGGATTTATCCTCTTCTTGTAGCTTAATAAATAATTATTTATTTACACACTGCTGGATTGTTTCAGTCATTGCATTTCCCGGCAGAACAGCATGATTGACTTTCAGCCTGAATCCTCGTCTTTCCAGCCTAAACAATGTTGGAACAGAGCAGCTAAAACTGCGTGGCAAGAGAAACAAGACGGTTGTGATTCCTGGCCTCATGTCAATTTCCATGGACCGCTGGTTAAAGCCCCTACACACTCACACTCAGACACACTCACACTCAGACATGCTTTCACTGATTAGATCCCTTTCCAGGACTGTGTTGGGTAGAGACGGACCCATAGGACTGACCTTTTTGACATGTCAAAGCAGGAATAGCACAGGTAAATAATCAAATGAACGGTGGCTGAACGGCTTCAGTTTCAGGATATTGTAGATTACATAGGCTACTGGCTCAGTGTCGCTCTGGCTTACTGGGACAGTTGAATAGAACAGAGCCATCGTTAATGTTTTTAGTAACAACTGTGATTTTCTTACTATGACAAGCCAGTGTGAAAAAGGCCTCTCTCCCAGAGTCTACTATTTATTGTGTTGCACCTGTTAGGGTAGTACAACTTACACATTTATAATTTGAATGAGTACATGGACATCCTGTTGTTCTCAGCATGGTGAGGCCCAATTTCAACCTGAACATAGTGTAGACCTTTGATCTTCTCGGTCTGGTGTTGTGCTAATTTACGGCTGCTTTCCCAGTTTAGAGAAAGAGTTAATAATTTTGCTGTGTAAGCAGAATCCTCAACAAATACCAAACAAATCAAAGTACTTCATCACACCAATTCAAAATCCTGTATAAATCCAGTACTGCCATAAGGAGCTTATTGACAGGCACCACCACGACCTCTGTCTGCATTTTTATAAATCTGACCTTGTGTTCCAGGTTTCAGGATGAATGCCTCCTCGTGGCCTATGTTCCTCCTGCGGACGCTGAGTGGGGCAGAGATGGCTCCTGCCTCTGCTTTTAAAAAGGTAATGGCAACTGGAAGAAATACTGAAGCCTGATCAAACTTTGAAGTTGTCAACAATGAGTTGACAGATCTTTCCAAGTGTCTTAGTGCCCTCACAGTCAACGTTAAGGACTCCAGCTTTTAAATTAATTAAATAAAATGCATTACACAACATTTGAATCAAGTAATACAAGTGGATTATTGTCTATATGCTTGGGACCGTAATTAAAAAAAACTATAAATATTTACTTAAAAATATGACATTTTATAGAGTAGATTGAACTTTGAACAAGTATTTATTGCTGCTCAAAGTAGAGAAAACAGTGTTTTGTTTCAATAAAATATGATTAAACTTGTGTTTATGAATCTGTGAGCATGTTCAAATCCATGCCGGATACAGTAAGACATTTTGTGATTGTACAGTATTCATTTGCTTGTTTGTGTGTGTGTGTGTGTGTGTGTGTGTGTGTGTGTGTGTGTGTGTGTGTGTGTGTGTGTGTGTGTGTGTGTGTGTGTGTGTGTGTGTGTGTGTGTGTGTGTGTGTGTTTAGGAACCAGCCAACCCGGTTAAAAACTACTTCCAGCCTGGTATGAAGCTGGAGGCGGTGGACAGGAAGAACCCCTACCTGATTTGTCCCGCCACAGTGGGAGAGGTCAGAGGTCAGGAGATTTTCGTCATGTTTGATGGCTGGCGAGGGGCCTTTGACTATTGGTGCCCTTTCAACTCCAGAGACATCTTCCCCGTGGGCTGGTGTGCCCTGACAAAACACAGTTTACAGCCTCCTGGAAATTTCTGTAAGTGCTTTTATTGTTATTTTCATTCATTGTGGTTTGTAAAAAGTTCCATCTGGAAATTTGATATGTTTTTTATGCAATTTTGTGTCTCAATGACAATAGATGATAGAACTTGTATTGCAGCCAAAGGTTTCCACTATAAAGTCTATGTATGTTGGATCACCATGATGCATACATTTGCATCCAAATAAAGAATAACTTTTAGATCCATATTAATTCATTAACTGTGTGTTATGCAAAAACCTAATTGATGTTCTGATTAGCTAAACAAAACATGATGTGTTATAAAAGGACAATACCTACCGCTTATTGACTGAGACTAAGGTTCATCTAAAATTCAGAATATGGTTTAATCCCACTTAATCCCAAGATTTATGGTTATCATCCTAACAGTCAGAAGAGGAACAAGTATGACATGCAGGCCAACAGTAGTTTGTTGCACAGACTAACTTGGTTGTTTTTGTTTTGATGGAAGACAGCTGTTATACCTCAGATCTTCAAATAACATTATCCAATTGCCACCACTAGAGAGCAGCAGAGCACACCTTCTGGTGCGTGCGCTTCATCATTACAGGCTGAGAACTGAGTTGTGTAAACTCTGGAACTGACAGCTCACCATATTCGTAGAGTTTTTTTCTTTCATGGTTGATTGTTCGTTGCTCTCACTTCTCCTTAATCTTTCCCGATACCGGGTGTCATATTTCTCGGTTGCAGAATTGAGCCATTATCTAGACAGAGAGGCCTTGTTCGGAGCTTCTTGAGTCCGTCTAGATTTTGCTGAGACTTTACATCATAAACTCAAACTGTTTGTCAGAATTTGCTTCCTTTTTAGCATTTGACTGAATCTATGTCAAACTTTGACCAGTGGTGGAAGAAGTATTTAGATATTTCACTGAAGTTAAAGTAGCAACACCACAATGTAAAAATAATATAAATAACATAATAAATATAAATTCAAGTACCAAAAGTAAAAGTATACTCATTATTCAGAATGGCCCATTTCAGAATGAGATGTATATGATATTGTTGGATTATAATTATTATTATTATGAACATAACATAACATAACATGTAGCCTTATTTCGGCAGACAACAGCAGCCTCATGAGCAGAATAGCTCATTATTGCTAACAAATGTTAAATATTGTTGGAAATCTCATAGAAAGAAAAACGTTTTTGGTTAATTTCACATATTTATTTTTGGGTACAATAATGGCTTGGTAATTATTAAATGTAATCATGTAGTATCATGAAATAATGGCATAATGGGGTGAAGTGTAATTGCCTTGCAAAATGTTAGTTCCTGTAATTCTTGCAATTGGATAAATACTTATTGTGTAACATCCTGTGGGTAATTATGCAGTATTTATTTCAGTGAGTATGAAGCAGTAACATAGCAGAATATACTGAAGTCTTCAAGCTTTGTAGACATTTGACTGTTTTTGTTTTACTGTTAGAAATAACCAAGTCAGTTTTGGAATGTTGAAGTCAGATTTAAATTTTTATCAATGAATTTGTTTTTTTTCCTTCCGCTCTGTGTTGAGCTGGTCGTCTTTGTTGGTGGTGTTCTGACCCGCAGCTCTGACCTCCACATTGAGTCTGCAGAGGTTCCCTTAAGATTCAGCAAGCTTGCTTGAATAGATTCCAGTTTCTGATCTTTTTCTCAAATATCAATCTGCTTTACATAACCACAGGCTGTTTTTCAATGTGCGATTGTTTGGGCTGTATTTGGCTCCATTTTGCACCTTTGAAAGATGTAATAAAGTATCTTGGCATTTGGAGCCAAACAGCAATCACTGATTTTCTCACGGAGATACAGCTTTTAGTCATGTCGGCCCAGAAAGTTCAGTTTATGATCCTCTGAATGGTTTTGCTTGTTTGCTTGTGTCATGTAATTAAACCGAGAACTGCCTCAGTTTTCTTTAGGGACTTCTTATATGTCCTGTTTTTCTTTCTAAAGAAATGACGTATGTAGGATGTGACTTACTGTAGTAACATTTGGTTTCAATAGTTTATTTGGACAAACTAAATGGATGCTCATTCATTAAAAATGTCCTTTTATATCTCTTCGAGTGTAGCTTAATGTAGACGGAGAGCAGCCTGTCTTCATAAGACAGGCACAGGAGAAACGTGTCACTAGAAACGTCACAATTAATCAAATCAAAGGATTACATTTCCATGTTACATTATTTTAGTTCTGTTTATTTTAAAATAGTATTTTCTTATTAACCATAGATGTTAATGATTAATCTTTCCGTTTTGTTGACAAGCAGCTAATAGAAAGGTTGTAACTCTAATTGTTAAAAAACAAACAGATGCTTGTCAGATTAATAACATGTACTTTATCAGTTACCCACACAATTTAAAATAATTAACATGCACATTATTTTAATGTGATGCTTTGTTTATTTTTTCACATTTAAATTGCCTTTTTGAAATGCTGAAATCAATAATAATTGAATAATTGATTATTGATTTGTTATATTTGAATACCTTAAAGGCTTTTAGAAAAAGTGGCTATATTTATATATACATATTTATTATTGTCTTTAAAAAGAATCCTATATTACCCATATAGTTGGTCTTTATTTCAAAGAAACATACAATTATTTAGAAATTATTTATTTACCGGTGGTTTTGCCTGGTAAGCCCCATCAAGCTTGGAAACCTATTTTGCAAGGGACACCTCGCCAAGATGGCAGCATAAAAAGATGTAGACAAAACAATAACAACAATACTAAAAACAGAAAACAATACTAAAGATACCTAAAATAGACAGGAAAATGCTAAATTAAGAGTAAAATTTCCAAACTAGGTGATAAAAACAATGTCCAGTATTCTGTCTTTAGAAACTTTCCTGATTCTGACTGTCAAAAGAAGTTCTGCCTGTGACATTAAGAAGCCACAGCAGCTCAGCTCTGCTACAGCTCTGCACTGCAGTAAGACACATGCTACACTGACACAGACACAAGACGTGCTGGTGCTGCCATCATCCTAAGTGACATGGTAAAGCAGTAACCTCTCAGTTTACCTATTTCTATGTATGTTTATGTTAAATGTATTTGTTTTATTTATTTATATGTAGTAACTAATTTGCATGAGTTTCTGATTGTGCCATTTCAGTTCACTGTGACATTTGGCAAAACATATATAAGATATGAGCTGTTTAAATGATTGTAAAAATCTGGTGTGAAAATATTATTATTCAAATGATTTAAGTGTTTTAAGTTTTCTAACCATTTAAAGATTTAGCAAATGGGCAGATTTGTCTGAGGCCCCTTCAGATAACAAAAAAACAATACACCACCTTCTTCTGCATGTTTTTATATACTCCTAATTCTTACATGGACCCCATGCGGACCCTGAACCTCACTTAGACAAAACATTCACGGTACGTGTCTGCGCAATTAGAGCTCCAATTGATATTATTAAAGTGTGAAGGCAGCACTGAACTATTAATTATCAATCAGGATGTAATTATATGGTGATTACACTCAGCAGTTACAGGAGTATGTCACCATATGATTTGCACTAATGCTGAAGCTTAATGTTCAAGGTTTATCTATTTAGTTTCTTTGGCTGATATTTAGATGTTTTACATCCATCAAAATCACTTTGATAAATGGCCCTGGAGTGGATCTGTTGATTCTGAAATATTCTTTAGCAGGTGCAGTCAAGCTTTCAGCCTTCATCCAGTGTGTTTGTATCGATACACCAGAGAGACGTTAATGTCTGCTTCGGATGCAGTAGTTCCATACGAGACTGCCTGGACGACAAAATACTAATCCTTGTTTGTTAAGGGAGCCTGATGCAACATCCTTATATCCACATCTAGAGCTCACCAGGGGCCAGTTTCACAGAGATATTTTAGAGTGGTCTGTATCTGCATTTGCTGTTAGATAAGTCTAAAGACTGGTTTCATAAAAATAAAGATTGACTCAGACTACTTTAATCCTAAAAGGTTAGCTGCCCTATCCCCAGTCAGACCTATGTTTCTATGGTAACAATCAGTGACACCCGCTGACCAGTGTCACCCGATGACAAAAAAGGAGAGGAAAACGTGGTAATTTGTGGTTGTCTAACACATTTTTGCCTGAGCGATAAGGAAGGAAAGACTGCTTAGAGAGCCCAGTATTCTGTTTTTAGAAACTTTCCAGAGTCTGACTGTCAGAAGAAGTTCTGCCTGTGACATTAAGGAGCCACAGCAGCTCAGCTCTGCTACAGCTCTGCACTGCACTAAGATTGTATACTATTGGAAGACGTATCTTTTTACAGTCTTCGTTGAATTTTCCCAGTAAAATCTCCTGATAAGTGTTGAATATTCTTCTTCTGGAGTGAACGGAGCCGAGCCGTTTGACATGCTTACTCAGCCAGCCATGTTTGCAAGTTTAAAAAAACAGTTTGATTTACCCATAATTCTCAAAAATGAGTTGTACTTAAAGGAGACATACTTTGCAAATGTTCAGGTTTATTCTTATATTTTGGGTTTCTGCTAGAACATGCTTCATATTAAAAAAGCTCATCATTATTCGTATACTGTCTGTCTGAATATACCTGTTGTCCCCCCCTATACCTGTTGTGCACCGTTTTAGTGCTTGTCTCTTTAAACCCCCTCCAGATAAAGCTCAGTATGCTCTGATGGGCTTGAGAGAAAAATATAGTGCACCTTATTATTAGCAAGGTTGTCTTATTTCACAGTTTGTGGGTTGGTAGGCTCTCCAGATACCTACATGTATTAGTGGGTTTTGAATATTAGGCCCCCTTTAAGTCCAGAACTACAAAGCTTTATGCAGTAGATTCATTTATATGTCTGTCTGTTTGACCATTAGTTCAATCTAAGCCGTAGTCAAAGTCTTTGTGAAGCCAGCCCCTGGTCTGTGCTTGCAGAGAGACTTAGCACAGATTTACTCTTTGTGTGTGAGTGCAGTTTGAAGGGGAAAAAAACAGGATAATGATAATCACCAGAGAGCTATGTTTGTATGGTAGTAAGTGAATAAGTAGGGCTTGGTTGAGGTGTTAATGAGCTGATATACAGGAGCTCTACATGTGAGTGGAGGAGTGAGAGACTGTAATTACTACTACATTTAAAATGTCTTATTATCTTTCATCTAAATTGTCCGGTTGTGACCCTGTTACTCATTTTTTGTAAGAAGTTACAGAGGATGCCAAGATTGGGTGTCTAATATTTTTTTCCCTTTTGTGTACAGTACATCATCATGCAACATAGTTTTTTGTTTTACATTTTGTGTGATATGTCTTTGTCTTTGCTTGTCGGTATTTAACTGGGTCAGAATGCAAAATAGTGCTATCTGAATAATGCATAGAATAATAGAGCATGTCTGTATTTGAGCAGATACAGACACATGGTAGTTGTTTAAGTCTATTCAAGGCTACATTAAATTACATTTTGTCATATTTTATATTGTGGAACACAATTCTACTCTGGTATTAGTATTAAAAAAAATAATAATATCAGTGCAGTCTTTAAAACATATATCACGTGTATAAATGTATTGGTGCCTTTTGATGTAACTTTCAAGATCTTCTTTTATTTTGAAATTCTCAGCCATCAGTGTGATTTGACCAAACAAATCATTATCCCTGGCTGGCAAAAGTAGATTTGAAGATACATTGTGAATGCAAGAATAGAGTCAAATAATGATATATTTATAAACAATATCTCATTAGGAAAGACCATGCTGCACACACTCAAATAGTTTTTTCCTTGAATCTGCAACATTAACGCTCCCGCTTGTCCGTTCAGAAGCAGATTAAGATATCTTTGACTGAAGGGACTTTTCCCATGCAGGCTTCCTCTGACTGCTCTGCTCCACATTGTTCCAGAGCCTGGGTGATATCCGACTGGGCTACTGTTTCCTGACTCTGGACCTGACCATCTTTCATCAGGGAATGTCTGAATAGGCTAGGGTTACATTGGGGGGGCACCTCCTTCTGGGTCGTGAGAGTGTGTGTGCGTGCGTATGTGTGTGTGTTGAGGGAAAGGTTGCTTATGTGTTCACCAACTCCCGGAGTTTGCCCCTTTTCACCCGTTTCAATCGGGACCCTTCTGATCCAGTTTAACCTTTTACCTCCCCCCATCCCCCATCCGCTATTGGAGCCCCATCGTTAACCCCTCTCCTTCGTCATATCCCCCTCCCCCAGACGCTTTCTGAGAAGCAGGTGACTGATGTAGACTGTCGATATGGCCTACAGATAACATGAATAAAGGGCTCAACTCCCCCCCCTCCCTCCTCACCACCCAACACTACTCTTCCCTCCCTTATTCTACCCCTCCCTAGCCCCTATGCAAATCTAACCCCCCCCCCCCCCCCCCCCCCCCTTCCTCATGCTCATTCATTGGCAGGGAAGCTTTGCAGCGGCTTCAACCAGCAGCAGAAGCAGCAGCAGCGTGGGCTTTGTTGTGGACTATTGCCGGGAGAAAAGAGAGGGGAGAGACACAGAGACAACTGAGAAAGCAGCTGATAGAAAGACAGAACATAGACAATGAAGTGCAGATGAGGAAAGTATTTTAGAGGAAGTGAAGAAGAGGAGAACATAGTCAGAGAGGGGAAACAGATCAACACCAGCTAAAAGAGAGTTTCCTCTAAGAGAGAACCAGGAAGCAACTGTACTGAGTGACTAGTATTGTTACGGACATTACTACTACTATCACCACCACTACCTCCATTACTACTACTACAACAAAAGCCACAACTGTAGCAGTGGAGTTTTACATTTTATGCGGGGATTTCCTGGTGAGTTTGATATGTTTAACAAGATGTTTCTTTTTGCTCCTTTTCATAAAAAAACTTTTATATTTTCAGTGTTTAGTCTGGATTGTGTTTAAAATGATGTTTTATGATGACATATAAATGCAGTATATTGAAGTGAAGTGAAGGCACATTTATGTAGCAATAACATTTCTCATAATACACATTTTCTGTGGAAGTACCTTTTTTTTTTATAATGTGAAACATATGTTTCCACTAGAACTTCCCTCAAAAGTAACGAATCAACATATATGAAAACTGCACAAATTCAAACTAATTCATTCAATGATCCGCTCAATTCAGCAAGTGGTAGTAGTTAGGAAATTATTGCTGGTTCAAATTTGATCATTTCTGTCCCTAAGTAGCTAATAGAAAAAATGATTTGCCAAAAAACATAACTTTTCTCCATATTTTTTAGTTATTGTGTAGGTACAACATAAAACGATAAGTGAAAGATAAATCTGCTGTTCACATGAATGTTGCATGTCTTCTCACATGTGTAGCAGCCTCCTACTCTGGTGTTAATGATTAAAGCTGCAGTTTGACACTGTTTTCTTTGTTTAGCATGAAGACTTTTGGAGTGACTTGCATTCATTCAAATTCTTTGTAAGAGACTAGTGCCTTTTGCTAGTACAATCGGGATAACAGTTTGCAGTTTTAGCCGTATTGTTGCTGTATTCGTGTTTGGAGCTCCATGTGTTTTTGATCATGTGTTTTTTTTAATGGGGAAAACATCAGGAGTTACTTTGCAAAAGGCTCAGGCTAGGATTAGTGGATATCAAATATTTTCAATAACATTTTATGCACTTTTTATTACGTGAACTTATACGGTCAGTACAGTGGTGAACATCCACTCAAGTCACAGTAGAACAGCAGTGATTTTATTTTTGAAAGAGTGTTGAAGTTGACTTTGTGCAGGAAAACGTCGTTATGTTTATACTTTGCGCCTTGAAGCTATTTAAGTTACTTCCTCCTCTCTTCTGTCTGCAAACAGACACACACACACCTGAATCTGCAGTTCATGAGTTTTCGTACTGCTTCAGATTTACTCAAAGGAACTGCTGTGTGGGTGTGTGTGTGTGTGTGTGTGTGTGTGTGTGTGCTCAGCATGAGGGGGTGGTTGTAATTAGATGAGAGGCAACTCTGTGGATCCCCTCCCCCCACCCCCCAGACAGCAGACACACTTCTTAGCGACCCCGTTCTCATGCGTGCATGTACGCTCACACACTCTCGCATACACTCGTTTCCTTGGGCTGTGTCTTAGACGGGTCAATGGGTCGAGTTGGAATTTTATAGTCCTGATCAGTACCATGTGTCTGTTTGTTGCACCATATGCATGCTATGATGCCATGCTTAACATCTTTTGCAGCTTTTTCTGAGGACTAATAATTGTTTGTTTATCTGAATGTTGCAGATTTAGATTTGTACAATTTCATACACTTGTTTACCTTTAAAGATTTTACTTATTTTAGCCAGTTTACTGCAACTCACATTTTACATCAGATCCAGCCATTGTACAAACCATGCTGCTGTGTTTTAGAAATGCAAATGCATCTTTTCTACAACACCAGGCAGCTATTGGTTACTATTGATTTTCATACAGTACATAAATGATTGGGACCCAAGGGCTACTAGTAACAAGATAAATATATATTTATATATATATATATATATATATATATACATACATAAAAATCAAAAACTATATAGCATACACAGATTTGTTAAATGAACATTTATTTCCAACATTTTTACAGTAATGTTTTTAAATAGCAATAATAATAATAATAATGATAATAACACATTTTACTATGAATAAATAATACTAGACATTTGCTGGTTCCATCTTCTTAAATGTGAAGATTTGTTGCTTTTCACTGCTTTATACAATTTCAAATGTTTAACTTTTGATTTGAAAAAAACAAGCAATTTGAAAGGTTTATGCAAGGATAAGCATATTTTATTGGCCCAACTATTAATCAAGAAAGTGATAGATTGGCAAACAAACTTAAATAGCAGCACAGATTCTGTATCTTTACCCTTTTACAAGCAGCCTTCCAGTTGCGGCTCAGTTATCTCGTCTGTGCAGCCAAACATTGTTAAACGGACAGCATTTAAAATTAGAATTCAAGTGGAAAAGTTTTCCAAATGTAGGACTGTATTTCGGGGAAATAGTTTATAAAATGATACACAAGACATTTATAATATATCCATTTGATGAAATAGTGCAGCCATAAAATTCAGTCTTAGATTTGAATATTTCTCCCAGTGTAAATATCATATTGCTTTGATGAAGAGCTTGAACTAGTGGAAACAGAATATATATGATGCTGTCAGACCGTGTGGAATGAAATGTTTTTATAAGCCGATTTTCTCTGAAAGTTGTAGTGAAAAATGCAGAGGTGATTAGTCTTTTTTTTATCAATGAGATGATAAACTAATAAACGGCAGAATATGACATTAATCACCAGTGTAGAAATGGCACATGTTGCTTTGGTGGCTGTCACATTACGTGAATGGATTAGATATTCCTTTTTACAACAGGGAAAGATCAGAGAAGGCCCCCAACTCAGAATTCCCATGGCATATTTAAACCCGCTGATACTGATTGGTACCATGCAAACAATTTTTGATCTGCCTTTGTAGGGCTTATGGCTTCGTCCTCGGTGAATAAGCGTGCCTCTGTGCGTGCAGGTTGGTATTTCTGTTCCTCTGCTCTGTGAGCATGCTTTGTGTGACCGCTCCTGGTGAGCGAGTGAGACCTCGCCCTCTGAAACAAAACACTGCTCTATATACGCCTACTTTCACTCATTTCCCAATTAAGCAGCTTTCAGGGTGCACCGGCTGGCCCCTTGGAGAATACTGCAAACCTTCCACAGTGTCTCCATATCGCCTCAGTCAAGAAGGCTCTAATGAATGCCTCTGCCCCATGAGAGCCTCCACGTGCACTCTCAGGCCCCTGCTCTCACCAAGCAATACGTTTGTATTGAAATACGAGATGGTTATCTTTCTCTTTTCCTCAATTTCTTTCTTTCACACATCCGCTATGATGATATGCTCAGGGTTAATGAAGACAGAAGGGGGTGGTGGTGCTACTGCTTTTCTTTCTTTGTAACAATAGCTATTTTCCTCTTTCGCACTTCATTGTCACTGTTCTTCTATTTCAACACCTAAGCTGATTGACATCTTGCAATTACATTTCTTTCTTGCCGAAATACTTTTACGTTGGAGGTTGTCTGTGATCCATAGAAAGCATGTTGCTGGATCTTTTTTGCAGTATTTTTATTTCATTTTATTTGGATAGTGGACAGTAGTAGGGAGAGGGATGGCACACACCAAAGCTACACTTAGAGCTCGGCCATCATGACAACATGATCAGCGTCCCAGAATCCCCGTGGATGTGCCAGGATGATTTTAAAACCAGTGTACTGTACGCTAGGCTGATATTATCCATTTGTAGCTTATCTAAGATACAGTTCCTATAAAAAGTACTCGTCCACCTTGGGAAGTTTTCAAATATGACAACTTTCATGCAAAAAATATGTTGCTACTGTTAATATATTGTGCACTCCAGTATAACGGTATATGTGTGTAAGTCAGGTGATGAGTAATAAGAAATTGCAGTACAGTGCCAAATTCATGTTGTGAAAAGGCAATTTTGAAGGACATCTATCTGTTGACATACATAATGGTGTGAAAAAGCAGTAGCTTGCATCACTTGGACAGAAACTTAGCAGCAGCAGCAGTAAGTAAGTGATAGATTAATACATAAAGATTATTTAGTAAAGGGCTAATTCATAATACAGGTGTGCTCTCACCAAACATTACTTTGTTTAATGTTTATTATATCTCAGTATAATTGATCGTAGTTAAAAAATGTTTTTAAGTGTTATATGCTGCATTGAGTCCTATGTTACCTATCTGAACTCAAACATATTGTATGGTATTCTTTCTAGTAAGTTTACTGATGACTCTATTGACCTACTATAATTGTTCCCCCCCCCCCCATCAGTACACATCTTGGTCACGTCTCTTAATTCAAATTCAAAGAATCCAGATAACAAATATTATGTAATGCTATGTGTTTATGTTACAGTTAAAAAACAAACAATATTAGCTGATATATTGTTGCCAGATTATTAAACTCCCAAATTGACATCAGCCCCAAGAATCTAATATATTGAGCTGTATGTGGAAAATCTTATCTTATCATCTTATCATCATAATCACTGTTTGTGTTGTGTGGATGGAAGCAGAAGGTCTAAGGAATCGTCAAGCAGGCGGGTCTCTGGGGGTTTGTGACTTTTGACTCTGATTTCAGCATCGGCAGGGGCTAAATACAAAGGACCTGCCAATCTCAGAGGACTCTGGAAAATCAAAACAAATCTCCTCTGCAGGAGGACTCAGTTTTTCATTTCCCCTTTGTCTTTCTTCACAAATGTCTTCTTGACATTTACATTTACAAAAATGTTTGGAAAATTTGGGCAAACCCTGAATACTGTCTTAAGGGTCTAAATGTGACATTTATAATAAAGCACACCATGCCTCGCCTCTAGGACGTACAGCAAAGTTGATCCTCTGCATATGTCTTTGTTTGAAGCCTCTGTATGTGGACAGAGGGAAAATCTTGTTTTTGTTAGTGCAACACAGTGTAGCATGTAGATTGCAAGAACAAAAACATTATCTTTTTTTAATCTTTCCATTTCTTTCTGTCTCTCTTTCTCCCTCCCATATCCCATTTTGTCCAGTTACCCTCCCTGGTGCATTCCTTGCTCCCGGTTCTTCAACCTCAGCCTCCCTGACGACACGTCGCTCCTCTTCAAACTCCTCCTGCTCCTCCATGCAGACCTCATACCGACTGCCCAACCCCTTGCCACCCCTCCCTGTGCGCAAGGGTGTCCGAGGTCGCCGTCCCAAATCCCAGACTATTGCTTTGTTGAAGGCAGCGGCCGAGGCTGCGGCGGCAGCAGCAGTAAATGGAGCATCACAGAGCCCTGCCAGAACGAGCTCTGAGGCCCCCAGACCACACAAGAAGAGAGGGCCCAAGCCGTGGAACAAGGTGAGACGTCAGAAGAGTTGTAATCTGTTATGCTGCGGTTTAGAGACCCTGTCATTTTATGTTTATAAGTTATATGGCAGATTTTGATAGAGGAGACAAGGTCAGAGGTGGACCGTTTAAGGGAGGCAAGAGTTTGAGGATGTTTTAATAACGAAAAACTGCTTTGCTTTAAAAGCTGCCGAATGTGCTACAGTGCAGTTTGTGTGTAGTCGTGAAAGAGTTCAAATACTCCTTTAATAAATCAGTGACTAACCTTTGTAGGTTACATAGAGTTAATGAGAAAGGGTTTGTTTGTGTTTTGCTCCAGAGGAAGCCGGGGGTGGTGAAATCCTTGGGGGCACCAGCAGTTACAGTTCCACCTCCAGAGACCAGGCTGATCCCCGGACACGTCTCAGTAGACAACAACCATAGCAACAGCTCAAATGTAGTTTGCACAGGTAAATTGGATAACAGATACAACTGAGCCAGATACATGAATGTGTACTCATGTATATATGTTCAGTATCAGCCACTCTGTGGTTGTGAACACTAGCTTGATTTAAAATTCAACAAAGAATGGCAACAGTGTTTAGATTGGTTTATTTATAGCCAATGTTTTCCCTCTCTTTGTGTCATTCTAGTGTGTGTCTATGTGAACAAGCACGGAGACAATGGCCCGCATCTTGACAGAAAACTAGTGCAGCAGCTCCCGGACCACTTCGGCCCGGCTCCAGTCAACGCAGTGCTTCAGCAGGCTGTTCAGGCCTGCGTGGACTGTACGTACCAGCCCTCTGTGATGCTGTCGTTCCTACAGAGTCAGTCCCACACAGGAGGAGAGGTCATCAGAGGTAAATGCAGTGAACACCACAGGATAATCCCTCTGAAAGAAACTGTAGGTAAACAAGCTGACGTCTTCAAGTTGCTTGATCTGTCTGACTGACAGCGCACAACTTGTCTGTTGTCAATACGAAATGATATTAGAGATAAAAGAAGCCAAACCTAAAACATTGGAGAAGCAAATTAGCAAATGTTGGGCATTTTGGTTGAAAAACGATCATACTGTTTGAAAAATTAGTAGGTAAATCGAAACATTGTTTCAACACCACTCCAGTGGAAGTTAGAGCCACATATACATATTGTTAAAGGAATAATGCACTGTAGCTTAAGGCCCTGTCACACAGCTCCGTATGCAAGAAACATGTCAGCGTCCAACCTTTCCACAGCAGTGTTGTAGCTGACGTATACATAACGAATACATAACAAATTATTATAAGTATTTCGAACCTATTGATAGCGTATCACTTACTTATTTAAAACGTATCAGAGCGTCTGGCCAACGCAGCTGGAAAAGTGCTGTTTGGTTCACGTCATGCTGATGCTGGAGAATGGCTAGAATGCACTCTTGTCGCAGCCTCTCAGCATCCTCCATGCTCTCTAATGCTGGGTTGTATGCGTTATGCATTTATTGGGTATTCGTCTGATACATTTTGTATAAGTAAGTGATACTCTATCAACAGGTTAGACATGCGTATCTGTATGCGTTAAATTTTCCGATCCGATGAAAAGTTGGACGTATTTGGACTCTGACAAATTTTCATATACGCCGGCATACGTTGTTTCTGCCGTACAGATATGTGTGACAGGGCCTTTAGCTTAGTATAAAGATGTAGAAAACAGCTAGCATGGCTCTGTTGAAAGGTAACAAAGACATCTGCTCACCAGCACCTCTAAAGCTCATAAATTCCACATTTTATATCTTGTTTCTTTAATCTTTACAAAATTCAAAGTGTATACATTTTATGTTGCCGTGTTACAATGGGCTTTGTTTTGGACTACTTCTTAGCCGTTGGCAGTAACTTCTATTCTTCTCTATTCAAGAATCCAGGTCAAGATATAGTCCGAATTGTCAATTACACTTTTGTGCAGATTATACAAATGAGATATACCATGTTAACATGCCAGCTTTAAAGGTGCTGGTAGGCAGATTTCTTTGTTACTTTTGGACATAACCAGGCCAGCTGTTTCCAGTCTTTATGCTAAGCTAATAACCAGCTGCTTGCAGTAGCTTCATATTTGCCGTAAAGACATGAGTGTCTATCTTATCATCTAACTCCTGGCAAGGAAGCGAGTGTTGAACTATTCCTTTAAAAAGTCACTTCTTGAAAAGCAGTGCTCGATAAATTTTAATGTATTCCTAATGCCATGAAGCCTGGATAGGCAATCAGACAGGTGAAATTGGTTTAAGCACTCTCTCATGGGTCATGCATGTTGCATGTGTGTTTGTGTGAGGAAAAAGAGAGGATGAATAAAAGACAGCGCCTGTGGCAGCAGCTGATGTGAGCACTGTGTCTGTAATCAGAAATGACATGTGCGTCTAACCAGGTTTGGGATGCTGGGAAAGGATCTCCCTTGGGGGTCCGGATTGAGAAAGCTATGGGTGAGGTTGGGTGAGGAGAGGGGGAGGGATTAATTTGCGGATTTGTGCAGGCTTGGCTTGGATGGGAAGGAGGTGGGGTTGTAGTGTAGTGTGGGATATGCTGAAAATGGTGGGTTTGTGTTTATGAAGGGAGGGTGGTAACCCTAAACCATCTGCTGTTTTCCTTAAGCTGTGATGTAGACAGTGTGTGTGTGCGTGTGTGTGTGTGTGTGTGTGTGTGTGTGTGTGTGTGTGTGTGTGTGTGTGTGAGCACACCGACTAATAGGTGTTTGTGTTGTACCCACCAGTGCGGTCTGAGCATGGTATCCGCTACGTGAAGCTGCCCTCTGCCTCCAGTACGTCGTCTGTGCTGCGGTTCCTGGAGAACATGTGCCAACATCTGGAGAGTGACAGTTTGTTCAGCTCGCAGCCGTTCAGCCCCTTCAACAACAACACACGCTTCTACAACAGGACCAAGTCAGGTGGGCAACAAATTTAGGGAATTGTGCAACCTTATCAGAGATAGTATGTGTTGTAAGAGCTTTTTCTGCTCCTGAGTCTTCCCACAGCACTAACAGTATCTCTCTCTCCCTTGCTTGAAACAGAACCACTGTCCCACCCTGAGAACGGCCTGTCCAAAGAAGACTCCACAAAAGATCTCGCTCCCGGCACCCGCCCCCTTCACACCGCATCGGACTACAGAGTAACAAAGAAGGAGCGGCCATATTACCCTGGACACACGCACACGCCGCCACCCCTACGACGCGTTAACTCCAACCCGACTGAACTTGGCCAGATGTGTCCACCCAGACGAGTTGAGGGTAGAGTAACTGTTAAATATGCACACACACATCTAATTTTTGTTTAAAATGTATTTATGAACTATGAAACAATCAATTTTACACTGGAATATAACCGTAGGTTTGTATCCTAAGATTGCATTTTTTATTATGCCCCTCTGCTCGTAACTTTGGACATTCAAGAGCAAGATGGTGATTCCCTTCCCTAACAGTTCATTGCTCAATTGTTGAGGTTCAAATACAAACAATCCTTACTAATTAACATGGGACTCCCCCCACTTTTGTTTTAATTTGGCCTAATTTTATTACAAAATAAAATAATTAGCAGAACATATAATATTAGTATTATATCATAAAGGCATTCGTTTGATTTGGTTTTCCTTCTCTTACAATGACACTCTACAGCGGCCAGCTCAACAACAGACCCAGACCACTTGAAACAGGACAAGGATGTTTCAGGCATCGACGCCTCTTCCTGGTCTGTTGATGATGTCATGCAGTTTGTCCAAGAGGCTGACCCCCAAACTCTCGGTCCGCACGTCGAACTGTTCAGGAAACATGTGAGTGTTTCATGTATATAAGCTGTCTTTTTTGTTCTGTTTAAAGGTCAACAGACAACACTGGCTTTCATTTTCTGTTCTGTATCATGCGATCACTTTGTTAAATAAACTCACTGAGCTGATCACTGATTCAATTGTTCTGAGAGCTAGTGTTTGTGACGTTTCCTCCTGCTGACATTGCACTCCTCTCTCTGCAGGAGATTGACGGCAAAGCTCTGATGCTGCTGCGCAGTGATGTCATTATGAAGTACATGGGACTGAAGCTGGGCCCGGCGCTTAAACTCTGTCATCACATCGAGAAGCTGAAACAGACCAAACAATAGAGGATGAAGGCGCTCTCCTTTTTCTACAGGGATGAAGTGTATACCCACCTGACCTAGGGTCGTAGCTACCAATGAGGACACTGAGGTCAAGTCCTCGTATTTTTGTTTTGTGTATTTGGAGGCTGCAGGGAGTTTACAAGTACAAACCTACACATGATGGTCATTCCCAGATTTAAAAGATTCCTGTCCTTTTTTTTTTTGGACAAAGACCATAAATCAACTTAACAGAGTGGGCACAACTGAAATTATTTCTCATTTTGGAAGAAAACCTTGAAAATCCATTCCTGAAGAGTTAGTTCTCTTTTATTTGTGTCTGGAAGACTTTCAAGCCGAACAGTTACAACTTGAGCTGATGTGGCTTCATGATTGTATTATGATTGGACAGTCATGCTATCAAACATGCACAGGAGATATAGGCCTACAATGACTGGAGTACTGAACGTGTTGACATAAATAAAGAGAAGGCCATGAACTGTTTAGTTTGAGTGTTGTAAAGAACAATAGTGTTCTTGAGAGGCACATGGTGGGGAAACTGTTTTGTATAAAGTCATGCGAAAAGTTTTTTTGATATTATTTTGTACTGTAACAAAGCGTAAGTGTAATCAAATGTTTTCCTTGCCTGAAATAGTTTTTGCGTGCCCCATCAGATAACTACCTATATGACGATGCTGTGTCTGAATAATTATTTACGTCTCAACGTATTTATCTGTTTTCCAATGGCAGAGATACTCATTTTCTGAACATTTCAGAACCATTTTCGAACCAAATCATGTGTGTTGTATTTCACACTGTTGCTCTCCTTTAGTGGTCATGAGTTGATACTTTACTTGAAACCGTCTTGCTTTAATGTGAAACTCAGGTTTAGTAGGAGTTGTTTCTTAAAAGATGTTTTACATAATTAGCATTTTGCGTTCATTACTACGACATAGAGGAACTGCACAATAACCAAGTATGTACATTTTCTATGCCATCTGTCACTCCGCAGCCTTTCATGTGTGTATATACGACTTTTTACTGTAATTTGGACAAAAAAATGTTTGATGAATATGTTTGATATGCATTCACACAATTAAACATTTGTTTACATCATCTAAATGTTTGAGACCCCAGCACAAGGCCACCATGGTAGCTACTAACACACTTTTTATTATTATACCCCTTAAAACAAAGGAATTCCCATTTGTAACGGATCATCATAACAAATCATCATTAGCTGCATATGGTGATGAGTTATGACCAAATCGACCAGAGCTTTTTATTATTTTTTAGGCCTGAATAGGAAAGATCATTCAGTGATCCATGAGAAAGAAAGTTCAGAAAAAAGTCCTAAAAAAAGAATTTAATTTTGTGTAGCATAAAAAAGACTCTTGACTCTTCAGGGGGTTACGGCCGGTCTCAAGGTTGTGAACTGCTGGCCAAGTCAGTCGAATTGATTCCACAGTGGAGACAAGGAGAGAAATAATAAAGACATGGAATAAAATACATGAACACAAAATGCTGAAGAAAAAAAATTCAAAAGCACTGGCAGAGGATCATGTCCTTTTAGTTTTGGTGTGTGTGTGTGTGTCTGGAGGGTATGGGGGTTGGGGGGTCAAAGGATCATGGATGTCTTACTTAAGGAAAGTGACAGTCCAATAGGAATCATTGTTCAAAAGATCAGCCAGTTCAAATAGCTCACCAGCAGCGCACAGAGTAAACTGGCTAATTATGACCCATCTTGCAGATTCTTTAGGAATGTTGTGTCCTGAATCTCCTGAATCCTGAAACAAACTAGAATCTCAGGACAGTCCTCCCAGTTGAAGGCTCCATTACCCCACCACATGCCTACATTAGACTTTTTATGTGATTAACAATGTTTAATAAATGGAATGCGTAGCTTTAAGGAAATCAGCTCCTTGCCATGAGGCTCTGGGCCACAATTTATCTATTTAATATAAACGGGTAATGGTTTAAAGTTGACACTCTACTGGCCTACTCTCGCTTTACTCTCTGAAATTAAAATACATGTAATGATTATTTTTAGGATTACTTTTTAAGTCCTTGTGACTGAGTGTCTTTAAAGGAGATGTTAGTCACCCTTTTTGAATTTAAATGGGATTGGTCCTGTCTGCGTTATATTACGACAGACAGCTTTTAATATGTGATTATGTTGTGTGACATATTTTTAGTATGTTGTTTTCTGTGATCATTTTAATTTACGTTTAGTGTCTTTGAGTACCATGAAAAGACACATAGACAAATACCCTTGGATAAACTAGCATTCACTAAAGATAATCCTTAACTGTTTTTCCTGTAGTTAGAGAGATCATAAATACGACTGGTACCCAGTGCAAGAACACATACTCTTATCTTTACTTTAGTACAAGTAGCAATATCACACTGTAGAAATACTCTGTTACAACTACAAGTCAAAATATTTGCAATGTGGCCCAATTCTGTCTGCAAGACACTTGATTTAAAGTTCCTCATCACATTTAAATGTTCAATGGAAGCTAAAGCGTTCATCATGTCACATAAATGTTCTGAGCAAAAAAAAGGTTTTATTTGGTAGTAGGCTATTTTACTCGCCGCTCTTCCAAAGCAAAAGCTAGTCAATAATGCCACATGTGATAGAGCAGTGGTGGACAGTAAATACATTTACTCAAGTGCTTTACCTAAGTGCAATTTTGAAGTATTTGTACTTTACTTGAGTGTTTCCATTTTCTTGCTACTTCGACTCCACTGCAATTCAGAGGCAAATAGTGTACTTTTTACTCCACTACATTTATTTGATAACTTCAGTTACTTTTAAGATTCAGATTCAGATTAGTAATGTTTTTTGGCTACAAAATGAAGTCAACTAATAATTTACTATGTATTATTTATAGGTTAAGATAACATTTTATTGATCCCTACTCGGCAGTATAGTAAAAATTAGCTCCTCTTTTACCATCAGCAACATTAAAGTGCATCAATAATTATAATACAATAACATATTATTCTGGAATGGGTCGTTGTGTAGCCGCGAAAGGGCTGTCCCATTTCTGAGACTCCTACAAATGCAGCCGACAAATGCGCCCTTCTTTTCCCGGATTTGGA
Source organism: Cottoperca gobio (assembly GCF_900634415.1). Taxonomy (NCBI): domain Eukaryota; kingdom Metazoa; phylum Chordata; class Actinopteri; order Perciformes; family Bovichtidae; genus Cottoperca; species Cottoperca gobio. Next base: position 13,917,832 of record NC_041357.1, read on the forward strand.
GGACACATCTGATGGATCCTTCACGGCCGCACGTATTCCAAGATTCATTGCGCGCCCAGAGAAGTTCCTTTCTGATGAAAAAATGCAGTAGCGGCAAATGGATATAGGCTACTTGTAAGTACTTGTAAGTATGTAAGCATTGGGTTTCAACTCGCTCGAATAGCTAACGATACAAATGTTAAAAAACCAAAGAACCCAACATCACAGTTATGCTAAAATTAAAAGTTACGGGACGTTAGCGGCGATGCTATTATATTATTATTACCTGCTTGGTTTTCTGGCAGTTGAATATCACTTAAAATGTTCAGTGCAATCGTGGGGATTAATTATATATATTATATTATTTCTAATATGTGTACTTATTTTCCTACTTAATCTGCTTTTATTTAGAGGTGTATAGCTAAACGTACTTACTTGTTTTAGGGAGACAGAGGCAGAAGAGAGGAGAGCAAGGAGGGGATGGAGAGGCTCTTCTCTTTGCTGGAGAAACTTGTAGACAAATTTGTCATCTCAACGGGGGCGGGGGCGCCCCCCAGGGGGCCTTCAGAGAACGTCAGGGGGCGCTGGTAGCTATATTTGAGAAAGTTCATGTGTTTTGGGGGGGCGTTTGTTTTATAGCAGGGGTGGGGAACCTCCGAACCATTTGATCTGGCCCTCGAGGTAATTCATAAACACACGCAAAAAAATAACTAGAATAAAACGGGCGACTGACAGAAAGTTGCTTTTTCTGCACAGCATGAAAGAAAGGTGAAATTAATGGGCGGTGTCTTAAATGTATTGGCAGAGGTTATGAGTTCAATAATTAGTATGGCCCTCGAAGGATGTTGTAAAAAATAAAATAGCCCTTGATAGGAATAAGGTTCCCCACCCCTATTTTATAGACTCTGCTATATTGTTAAATCTGAGATTTGAAAAAAAAGAGCCAGGCAAAGTCCTTGTATGTGTAAATGTAATAATTTAAGAATAAAACTAATCAGAATTAATGGTAACAAACTAACGCTCTGGTCGGGACTTGGACCAGCAGCAGACTGTCTGCTCGTAGGAGCAGAGCTAACATCTGCAGAGCTAACATCTGCATCACTGCTGCTGGATGTTTTGCACCTTGTAGTTCTCAACTCTCCTTTCCTCCGCTGTGTGAGCCCCGCCCTTCGTGAAACAGAGGAGAGGAGAGGAGAGAATGCATAAAACAGCAACGCAGTAGACACTGAAACGTGCACATAAACTAGATACATAACATAAGTGTTTAGTTTATTTAATAGCAGAGCACCTGTTCAATGTGAAAAGTGAGTTGTGATTTGACGCTATATAGTATATAAAAAACAAAAAAACAGGGTTCCGTTGGGGGGTCAGCGCCTCAGACTTGTTCTTTTGTTGGCTGCTCGTTTATCCTTGAAACACTTAAGAGTGCAACTTGTTTCGCATTTCTGAGGCTGCTGTGTTTAACACCAAGTAAATGTATGACCCGTTTCTGATTGGCTGCAGTCTATGACACCGATTTAACGTTTGAATCTCAAACTTCTTACCGTTGCATTTGAATGCAATTGAAGGTAAAAACAACAACAAAAATATTTTTATAATATTTATTATTTAGAAATGTTATTATGTAACTTCAATCTCAGAGAATTTGAGTTTTTATAATAACATAATATAGCAATCTAATGATAAGAAAAATAATATAAGAATTTAAATACATAATTAATATAATCAATATGTAATATAAATAATAAATACTAAGAATAATAATCATAATAATACAAACAGAATAATAATAATCAACATTAAAATTCAGGGGAGACAATTAGCATACATTTTATTTGATGGGGGGGGGGGGGGGGGGCAGTAAGGGACTTGGATAATGGATGGGGGGGCGCTGGCCCAAAAAAGGTTGAGAACTACTGAGCTACTGTAACGTAGATATTACAATTGTCATTATGTGCTGCAAGGTTTCAAAATAACCATTGTTACATTAATATGTATAGACAACATGTATTAATAACTGATAACATTGCTTAACTAATAGTGTTATTTGACTGTACTCATAAGTATACACTTGTTCAGCATGCCATGTTTATGCTCATACGTAGATGAAGCTATTGTTACCGTTATTTCCATGTTATCTTTAGATGAGCACTAAACCTAAAAGCCACAAGGGCATGGGAGACGGAGAGTGGATGGTGCGGCTGAGGGCATTTGCCAGCTCTGGGGTTTAGCCTCCTAGGTCGGCAATAAACCAGCCCCAAGTCCAATTCAGTGGCTAGGAGGTCCCCCAGCCCTTCTCCTCCTCCTCATTCCTCTGTGAGGACCCCCAGCCCTGCTCCATCCTCTGTGAGGACCCCCAGCCCTGCTGTTAACACCAGCCTGGCAGTAGGCTCTGTGAGTACAGTGTCTATTCATGGGTCTGTCTCTGTTGTAAGACATCTTTGGTGTAGCCTTTATTTATGCAATAATAATATTAGTTTTTGTCTTCCAAACAGAATGTGTCGGGAGGACTTCAATTGGCTACTACTGGGGCTGCAGCTTCATTCTGGTTGCCGAGTAAAATGCGCCAGACAATCCCTTTGCAGGACCAAAGGTGGATTTCCAACACCCTCTTTAACTCTGGCAAACTGCACCTAGATTTGAAGCTGTGGTACGAGCCCCCTGTCCCAGCCTTCATTTATCACCAGACACTTACGCCCGACCGCTTCTTCACCCATCTAGACAGCTGGACATTAGCATTGTGCTATATCTGGTGCATTTATTATACACTGTCCCTGTTTTAAATAAATAATTTAAATGAAATGGGCATTTCAGGTATGCTTGTGACATCTGTGTCATTCAGTTGCTTCGGGACCGGACCCTCAGCAACATTCCAGCACGACTGGTGAAGAAGCTCAGGGAGAGCCATGGGGAAGAATGGCTAAACCAGTTGGCACACTATCTTGGAGAGTGTGCTGACTTGTTTATCGGCCCATTCTCTTCCAAGTGGTCTTCCAAGAGCCCCCTGAGCCCACCTACATCCCCACCAGTCGCTGGCTGCTTTCTGTGTACAGCAGGGACATCCTCTCCCACATGGACCATATTAAGGCCAGCATCACCTCCATATTTAGTTCCATCTTAAAGATGGACTCAACCAAAAAGGTAATACATAAACTTACTGTGTATTGGATTTCCATGTACGTTATGCTCTCCTATACATAGTAACGTTGTTGTCAGTGATACCATTACTTATATTATAAATGTGTGCTGTGTAATACATCTACATAAACTAACTGCTATAGATAATGTGTAAAAAATGCGTAATCTTAAACATTACTGTTGTCACATTCAAGATCACAAAAAAGCTGGCCACGGCAGAGGGACAGCTCTCTGGGTGACCTCCATTGGCAATGAGGTCGGCCAGATCTTAATCCGGGACTGGACATGATGGCATTTGGTGTGATGGAGCGCTATCGCCAGGCAGCTGTTCCACCCTCAGTGCTGCTGTATGTGGACTGTGGCTGCTGTGTGAGTGAGGGGACGAGCAAGCTGCAGAGCAGGTTTAGTAAGTGGCCAGATGTCCACATGCGGCTGGATATCTGACATTTCATGAGGAGGCTGGCCGTCGGCTCATCCCCTCTACCCCATCTTCATGGGCTGCCTCTATGCATGCATCTTTGAGTGGGATGCTGGGGACCTCACTCTGTTGCGACAGGCAAAGAGAGCCAGCCCTTACTGATCATGTGGTGGACATGAAAATCAGTAAGACGGAGCTGAGCCAGTACTGCAGCGGGAGGATGCGTGGTAAAGAGGCCACTATCAGCCTCATGGAGCAGCTGCTGCAGAGACTTAGGGGGGCAAAATGGGAGAGACCTCATGGGCGTGCCACTGCTGGACCAGGTGCGCATGGAGCATATTTGGCATGTGCAGAGACGCCACGTTAGGTGCATCCAGGGTGTGGCAGGTGTGCACCTGTACACTGTGATAGGAACAACCACCAAGAGTGGCGTCGTCCTGACAAGGTTCAGTCTTTCCACCTCCACCTAAACTAATTTGTATGTTTTTCTTTATGACAGCATTATTCAGATTAAAAAGGAAAACATTTTTCATTAATATAAATTATTTAGTTGTTTTCCCAGGAACCAGTGCAAATGCACTGAATTTCCAACTGTACCTCCTGGAAGGCCTGAACAGGTGGAACCAGGATTGAGGGACTGTTGCGGTGACCAGCAAGCAGTCATGTCTCCTCACCTACTCTGGGGATGAGCCCAAAGTGTCAACACCAACAGCCTGAAGGTGTTTGGCTGAAAATGTGTGCCGACCTTTAGACCACCTGCCAAATACACTGACATATATAATTGATATCTGGCTACATAATACTTTTGGTGTGTGGGTTTTCAGTGTTCCTACTTAAGTTCAATGAGGCTTTATTTGTATCATTCCCATTGATATTAATATATCTCTGTTATTTTCCATAGGAGAGCTGCTTGGTGTTGAGTACCTGCTGAGTCAGACTGGAAAGCCCCTTAAAATCAACCAAGACTCAGGAGACTGAGAGCATGTTGGAGGATGTGGATGAGGGTGAGGAAGGAGAAGAAGACAAGGGCTTCGAGGAACATACAATGTCAGGTCTCCTCGATGACCCAACCTTGCCTTGTTCCTCCTCTGAACCACTCTCCTCCTCCCAGCCTGCTGCATCCTCTCTGCCTGGTGCCTCCCAGGCTACTGCCACCATGCCGCAGCCAGGTGTGTCCTCAGCACTTGATTCGGTACCTTCTGATGACTCCGGGGCATATAAATACATAATTATTTGTAAATAAACAAAATCACTGTATCTGTCCTTTGTCCCATCTCACTGTTGTCAAACTTTGTTGTTCATCTCTGTTACTTTGTGCAGGCTCTGGATGACTCTGGCATGGCAGGCATGGACAGCTTGGCAGAGTGTCTGGTGGAGCTGAGAAATCCACCATCCAGTTCAGGTCTCCCAAGAAGAGGCAGGAGTTCACTCCAGGGGTGGAGAGTGTGAAGAGGCACGCACTCACCACCACTGTTCCGCTTGTCCAGTGGCTAGATTGCTGCCGCCTGATTGAGACCATCTTTGTCAGGCTCTGTGACATCCACCAGCAGTCCCAAGAAGAGGAGGACTGGCACAGTGTCCAGATGGGATATCATCCTGAGACTACAGAAAAATCAGGTGACACATTCTGGCCAACGGGACAGTTATGCAACAGACCACCCTACAGCTGGTGGACGTGAGCCACACCACTCTGGTACAGTGGTATAACAAAAAGGTGAAGAGGGAGGACAATGCGGTGGTGATGCAGGGGCTGGCATTGTCCAGCCGCCTATCTGTGGTGGCTGACCCTCTCTCCCCTGCTAATGTGTGCCCCCCATGTGCACCCCCCCATCCAGGCCTGGCTCACCAGTACCACTTGCCTGGCAGCACCGTGGGTCAGGCAAAGTTAAAGAGGAAGGTCTCACCCACAGTTGCAACACCAGCATCTGTGAAGTTGCGTCCTCAGTGGCAGCTCTTCCCTGCTCCATCCTCGGGCCATGTTTGCTCCTGTGACCTCACAGTGTTAGAGTAGACCAAGGATGTAGTAAAGACACATGCACAAAATGCAAAATCTCCAGTACGCAGAGCACTGCCGGCATTAAAACCAAAACATGAAGCCACCAAGAAAAGAGCTAAAACACCAGATTACCAGGAGCTGGAGAGGAATTGGATTCAGCCAATCCAATCACCAGAGAGGAGGAGAGGTGTGAGGGCTCCCTGGACAGACAGACCAAGAGCAACAGAGAAGCCAGTAGTAAAAAGGGAATGGAAATATTTTCATAGTGAAGACTTGTGTGTAATGCGGTTTAAGTGCGCTAACCAAGAAAATACTTCACATTACCTAATTAGAGAATCAATACCATTTCCCTACCTTTAGATCACAGTAGTGTAATTGACATATGTTAAATGGGACACCGCGATAACTAAGACACTAAAACTAACGCATCTAGAATTGCAAATTAACATTTGCAACCGACACAACACCGAACCTTAACCAAAGATCCTAAAAACGAACAAACAGACAGAGTCATTTGAAAAAAATGTACCCATCTGGGAAGAGGAGCAGCTACAGCAGAGGAATGTCAGCGGTTTCTGGAGAGGCCTGAAAACCATCTCTGGGTACAAGGAGCCAGACTCTCAGCCAAAGGGGGACCTAAAGTGTGTGAATGACTTAAACATTTTCTTCGATAGAGTTGATCAGTAATGCGGCCTCCCCCGGCTCATTCACCCCTGCTGCAACCCTCATTGTACTTATCACCTGTCATCTCCACCCTGCCACCTCCCTCAACCCCCAGCTGTCATCAATTTCACACATCCACTCTGTTTCCTGCTTTTCCACCCACTACCTGCACTTTGTTCCTCACACTCAACCAGCTGAGGAGTGAGCTCAGAAAGTGTAAGGCAAGAAAGTGTAAGGCAAGAAAGGCTGACTTTACCCTCTGGTGTCATAGGTACCACCTCTAGCTCAACGCAGGGAGGACCACGGAGCTGGTGGTGGACTTCCGAAGGCTGCCATCATTCTTCCTCAACACCAGTGAATGTCCTGGGAACGGACATTGAGATTGTAAAATCTTGCAAGTAAAAACCTCAAGTTGTACTGATTACTGTCTTACATAAATAATGGTTAAGATGTGTTGAAATATATTGATACTCACAAATGTTGGCATTGTGTGGTGATGGAAAAAAGTAATCCATCTAAAAGTTGTCAAATTCTGGCAAAAATTCACAAAAAAGATTTGCATAAATTAAGCGTAATTAACGGAAAGAGATATTTGTTAATGTGTTGATTTTGTTGGCCAGTTAAGCTGTCCTGGTTTAACCTTTTACAAACAATAATTAACCAAAGAATTCAAGGTTAAGTTAAAACACATAACTTATTTTGCATGTTTAAAATAACCTGCAGACATTTGAACAGGTAATTATCTTGGTAGTTAAAACGGTAATGACCGAACAACACAAAACTAGAATAAAAATAAGCTTGGTAATGCTGATGATGGGCGAAACTGATGAAGAAGTGTTAAGACAGAAGAAAAGCCCATTTTAGCCCATTTACTATAAAAACATTTACTTTGCAGACATGTAGAGTAGACATGATGTTGTAACTGTAAAGCATGCAAAACACTAGCATGATTATTTCTAATTTACCAACATGTACTTTCAACACTGTAATTCTCCAATCCGTGCCTTGAGTGAGCACAGTGCTCTGAAGACTGTCACCTTGTTTGTCTTGGCGTCACTGGGGATTCCCTTAGGGATAGACTGGAACGCTGAGGCCTCGTCCAGGTAGGACCTGTCATCATCTAGCAGCAGCATCTCAGTGCATCCAGCTCTGAAACAACAGTCACACTGTCACTGTACACAGTCGAGTTAGGCATCAGGACAAGAACATTTAAGTTTTGGTCAGGGGCCCTTACCATCATCCTGGGCAGTTAATGTGATGCTGTGCTTAGTAGATCCAGGAGTGGGAGAAAAACTTGATCACTTCCCTGAGTGAACTTTTACAAACTTTTAGTTTGTAACACCTGTCAATGGTGCCATATTTAAGGAGCTGTATTGGCGAAAGTGTCCAAATGTAAGTTGTGGAGTGAGACTTAATCAATAGAACTATGTAGAAAAATGTACTGTTGCGTTTCAGGACAACTCACAGCAGGCTCTGTGGCGCATCATGTCATAAAGGAGTGTCTAGTGACTCTGAGATATTAGTATTACAGTAGCCAGAGTGTTACCCTCATGTCAACAGTTTATATACTGTCAAACTTCATCATTATGTCTGTTAATATTCAAGATGTGGAAGAGTATGGACGATCCATCATTGAGAATGTGGAAAAAGGAGCTTTTGGTTTTTATTGGTCTGGAAAGACTAATTTAAATTGTTGTGACCTTATGGCAAGCGGAAATACTTTGTTCAGCTCTGATATCGGTGCAAGTTGTGTGTGTGTGTGTGTGTGTGTGTGTGTGTATGTGTGTGTGTGTGTGTGTGTGTGTGTAGACTCTGGACTCAAAACGTATGTATTGTTACTGTAATGTTCCTTTGATGTGATGTTATAACAAAAGGAAATTAACCTAGTAAAAAATAACATTGAAAAATAAAGTGGTTTTGTCCATCAAATGCTACGAAACTAGGGGGGAAGATATGCAAATTAACACTTAACACAAAGCATAGCTGTGGCTGATGGAAATGTTTCAGGTATTTGGTTATAAACCAAAGTATTAGACACATTGAAATGTTGACCTGATGATGGCACTGGATGTAAAGATGAAAAAGTGTATTTGTTGGGGAATAATTATCAAAAGTTGATTATATTATTCTACTCTTTGTATTTGTGGTCATAAAAGTGTTTCTTACAGTTTCTGTATAAGCTAAGGATAAATATTTGGTAATTAGTATTTTGATTAAAAAGATGACTGCAAGTGTTGTACACATTGTATCTCTGGTGACCTCCACTGTCTAAAATATATCATGTGCTGGTGATAAAGCATATCTTCAATCAAGATTGAAAATGAAAAAAATAAAAGTATTATCTCTGGCTCCTTTCTCTGGGAAAAGAAATGCTAAAGTAAGCCTTCAATTGCGCTTGATAACTTCATAGAGTTGGTAGGCGACGGGAGCAGCGAAAGGTAGGGGTGGTGACTTAACATGAAATCCCCCATAGACCAGACGCAGAGGCTGCATCCTCCAAAGGCTTTTGTTGTTTTGTTTTTAACGGGAAAACAGATTACTTCACGGTCCCCCAAGTGTTAGGCTCCTACCAGAGTGAGTCTAATTTACACACAACAACCCCTTAAACATGTTAGTTAGAAAGTCCAAGTCAAGTCCCAAGTCAGGTCTCAGTTTATGTCCCTATATGGGCAAGTTCAAGTCAAGTTACAAGTCTTTTGAATACTTGTAGTGTATCTCAACACATGTATTAAATGGCTATGCTCTTGTGAATTGTGACATTTCACCTGGATTGCTGCTTTATTATGTATTCCACTAGAACCATTTTAAGTTAAATCTATGCATTTTTTTTGTCATTGGATAGTAGTGACATATGTAGGCTGTTTATATTAGAGAGACCAGCGAAGTCAATTAATGCATAGCCCTAGTAATTACATTTTCACGATGAGTGGTTATACAAAGCCTGCCAAATACTTTTATATTTCAAAACTTGAGATCGGAATTTTCATCATTTTCATTGTTTTCATGTCATTTCAAGTTTTTAGAGAGTCAAGTAAGTTACATTTGAGGGCAGGTTAGTCCCGTTCTCAGCTCTTCTATTAGTCTGACTTGACTCAATCCTACTGCCTTGTTTAAAAGTCACAATCATTTTGAGACACCCCCAATTTGTTTTGGTAGGGAGCAGGGTTTTCTGTTGAGAGAATTTGTCATTTCAACTATGACAGTGAATCTGAGTTGGATTTCATCAAATTATGAATGCTTTGTTGACAGAATCTGAGCAGTAGCTTCAGTTGAAGGAGAAATATTGCAGTTGAGACTGAAACTAGACAACATTAAAAGACTGCCCTCTAGTGGAGAGATTATCTCAGTGCACGTTGTTCTGATGGGGAGGAAATGAAGTGTCACACAAAAGGCCTTCCGTTTCAACGCAATCACATTTATTGGCTTTTTTTCTATGCACAGTTACTAAGCAGCCTGATGAGCTGATAAAATGAATTAGATATAGAATAATGGACTTTTCACAATGTTGTAACCCCCCACCCCAAAAAATAAAATAAATAAATAAATACAAGATTGAAGGTGGTGCACAGCTCCAAAATATACAAAGGCTTGGAAATAATCATGTAAACTTTGAAAAAAAAAACTTTTTTCTTTTTATTGATTTATTTTACAAAAGAAAGAATTTGAAACATTTTTTTCTTTAAAAACGTATTTACAGGTTTATACAAAAATACAAAAAAGATTCAAATCTGTTAAGTCCTAGCTAGTTTTAAACATGGAGCCTCTTTTAAATAGACAGTTACACTGTGTCTTCAACGTCTTTATTTTTTTCAGTTCTCTGTCACATATTTTAAAGTCTGTTTAGTGTTATTCCATACTGCAAACCTTTGAGAAAAATGACCCAGTGGTTGTTGTCACACTTGTCTTTAGGGCAAAATTGCGTGCAGACATTTGAAAACAAGTTGGGGCCAAGAATCTATTAAAATGATAGATTCTTGTTTTGTTCCCAAACTATTGAGGACTGAGGTTCGAGACGGACTAAATTAATGTTAACGAGAGTCTGCATGGCAACCTCACAGTTTGTTTTTCTAATCAAATTGTGTCAGTCAATAATCTATCCACTGCTTTTACAAATAAAGGAAACAGTCTTAAAATACCTCTATAGCATCACTGCCAGGTACAGTACGGAAAAATCCCACTAAACAAATTGTCAAATACCTTTCGAGTATTTTTGTTTATAAACTTTAAATAGCATTTCACAGTCAAATTGCATTTTTCATGTAATACTGTATCACCTTTACTAATTGGTTCATTGTAATTATTCAGTAATAATGGTTTGTGGTAATCAAAATATTTAGCTATGAGTCAAAAGTAAAGACAATAATGACTTTCTGATCAGATCAAACTAGGTTTTGGGTGTAATAATGGATATTTTCTATTTCCATTTCTATGTTTTTTTTGTTTGTACATTTTTTTATCCAAAGCGGCTTTTCCAGATATGCACTTTAAAACTAGATCAGCAGTTTCTTCTGGAAAATATTTCTCTCACTCCCAACTTTCACAGCTCCAGCAAGACTAGGACCCAGCACCAAAAATGTTCAAATTCTCCATCCCGACAGATTTCATATCATTTTCTTTACAGTCTCTTATACGTATGATTGTCCAGTGAGTAGATATACAGTACAAGATAAACCCCTGTTTGTGATCACGACTATACAGAACAGAATTAGCCAGACAGTTTGTACATCTATAGAACACACTATTGAACTTGAACATTTGAACGGAAAATACAAAATCTTTTCTCGTGGTATGGAGACATCCCTCAGATAAAAATAATGATATGGTGGTGTCCTTTTCTTTTCTTCTTCTTTTTTTTCTTTACTTATTGCATGCGATAGAAAACACAACAAATAAAACAATGAACAGGAACAAGTGCGCTTCAGCAATACGGGTATGATGAATGTAAAATTCTAATAATCATTTCACAGCTTTTTACCCTCTCCATCTTACACAGTGTCAGTTCTGCAATTCAGATTCGCTGAGTATCAAACAGTTGTGGTTTTGTTATGTCTGCCTGTCTATCTGTCTGTCTGTCTGTCTGTCTGTCTGTCTGTCTGTCTGTCTGTCTATCTATCTATCTATCTATCTATCTATCTATCTATCTATCTATCTATCTATCTATCTATCTATCTATCTATCTATCTGTCTGTAGCATTTACAATAAAACAGTAATATGCTTGCTGAGGTATTCACAGAATACAGTGAATGGTTTCTACTGAAGTACGGTCTCTGAATGTAAGAAGTATATGTGTTGTGTTTAATGTGATAGGCAGGTGAGAGGTCAAAGTTTCCACTGATGATAGTTTGCTTCTGTAAAACACTGGACACTATTGTGTAACATTTACTGGAAGGAAAAGAATGATTTCATACTCTAACCCAGGTGTGGGACAAAAAAGGCTGTGGCAGTGCCATGGACGCATTGCTTTAATATTGGTGGTATGTAGTCCTTTCCTCGTCTTGTCTCCTCTCTGTCAGATTTTGTGATATGAGGGTAAGACAAAATGGTGTACACCAGAGACTGGTTTGAGCTTTCACCTGTCTAATGCTACTGGGTCAGTGCAAATGAAGGAGAGGCAACAAGGAGAGGAGAACAGTGTACATTGTTAAGATTCATGTGTGATGTTGTCAGTGTGACCTGTTCTTCTATGCTACACTCAGGTTGATTCCCTATAAAATTTTGTTGTTTTATATAGATATGAGTTTTTATATTCAGTACAAATATACATATGCAATTTCATTATAAGATATATTTTCTTTTCAAGGAATATTCTTGAAGAATCATGAAGTGCAAAAGTGAGGTTGGTTCTTGGAAAGCTTTCCAAATTAACCTCTAGTCAAATCGATTGAGAACCTTCTAAAGCATTTTCACCGTCTGCACTCAATGGTATCTTTAAAACTGCTTAGAAATGCACCTTATCCACTTCAAGTCTGCACAGCAAGACTGGCCAGCGTCTGGAAAAGCTTTAATCAGTCTAAACATACTAGATTTCAAGGTTGGGTTTAAGTAAGTATGTGATTGAATTCTGGTGGAACATGGCGCAGGTCCATGTATATGTGCAGGGACTTATAAATGCCCTGCTTACAACCACCTCTAGTAGAGAAAGGCCACTGTGCGATTGTCCAAAATTAGCCTGTATCTTTGACATATGGGCCCCATCTAGGCGCAAGCCCTTGCTCCTTCTTGTTAGACACTCAAATCCATGACAGATCAATTTAGATCACTGGCAATGTAATACAAATGTCACTAAAACCTTTCACAGTGAAAGATTAATTATTTTTATAATACAAAGGAACCACAAAAATGTTGACAGAAACCAGGATCCAGGGGATGTTTCCATATAGGGTCATGCAACATGGTGAAACTTCATCATCATGTTCTGAGGCGCAGTTTTACAAAAATACATGCATCATGTAATCTTTTTGGATATAATTAATGTGAAGAAATATATGATTGGCTCTGTGTGATATACTCTCTATGCCAGGTCTTCAGATGGAAATATAATAGATAAGTTGGTGCTGTGTTGTTAGTAACTTCCACAAGGAAACAACCCTTGCTTGTTGGCAGGAATATTGAGGATGGACTCTGTGAAGCCTGGCCAATGCTTTGGGCACCAAAAGTTGAAGGAATATTAAATTTCATAAGATCTTTTAATTTTAATAAGAAAGCAGTTCCTCAGCGACACACACACACACACACCCACCCACCCACGCCATTCAAAACACAAGAAGTAGAAATTTCAGTGGATGTTGCATGTGCTTCTTCATGCACACGCACTTTGTCCGTACTCCACAACATTTCTTTTCTTATCATAATTTACCAAACAGACTGTTTTTTTTCTTTTCTTTTAAAAAAGACAGTTCAATCAAAATAGGTCTTATGTCTGGCTCCATTAACTATGAGCGAGCTATTATTTTGATAATACAGTATTTAGGTATTTCCTCAAAGTTTTTTTATAATCATCCCTTTATGATTCAGTATCCCACAACACTCTGTGACACCCTTAAATAGAAGATAGATAGATCCAAAACTGGGTGCATTTTGGCAACAGTCAAACTTTGTGTGTCGGAGAATTACACCATTTCTATCCAAGATTAGAAAAGTAGAAGGGGCCATTTGAAATGTAGGACACAGATAAGAATAGAGGACATCTCTCATCAGCGGTTTTTAGGATGATCTGTCATCATGGGGGCTTCCATCTGAGTTCTCTGTCTCCCCTTCAGAAATGGCTTGCATGGGGGCCGTGTAGAGGCGGCTGCGTGTACTGTAGCGACTGCTGTTGGCTACAGGGGGGATCCGAGAACGTCCCTGTCGAGATGCAGCTGACATAGGCAGGGTTTTGTGGGTAAAACTCTCAGAGTTGGCTCTTGGAAAAAGGCCTGGTATCTGGATTGGGTCCAGGCCAGAAATGTGGGGCTCTTGGAGTGTACAAGGTAGCTCTTCAGCCTGTCTAATGGCCCCTTCTTGAAGGGGGTCCCCTGGGCTTTTAGGGGTGATAGGGCTCTTCAGGATCTCTGTGGCTGACATGCGGTAGCTGGAATCAGACCTGCTACCTTTCTTCAACAACAGGAGTTTAAACTCCTCGTTGGACGTGCTGGATTTCTTGGCGCTGCGGTAGATTGGCACAGGGGCTCGTTGTGACCCGGCAGCAGTGGCTAAGGTCGCTGGGATGTTGAGAGGAGGGGCTGGCGGGATAATGACGGTGGTGACAGGGGTCACTGGTGCTGCAGGGCAGAGACGAGACTTTGCGTTTAAGTCTCCTGAATCTTTACGGCCCAGGACCTTTCTCTTGGATCTGAATTAGGAAATTACAGGAGAGTCCCAATTAACATTTAGACAGTGAATAAACAAGGATAGACACAATTACATGACAAATAGATATACAGTTCATGCAGTACTTAGACCAGACCTGGGCATTGTACCGCCCGCGGGCCACATCCGGCCCTTTGGCCGGCCCTAAATGAAATGATAAATGATAACATATGAAAAAGTATATATATATTTTTAAACAGCACCCTTTTCAAAATAAAAGCAACACCATTGTATTGCGTGCATGGTGTAAATAACTTTATAACTGTGTTGCTATTATTTTGAAAAGGGTGCTGGTTTTCTTTATTTACGTATGTGCGCCACGCGCGATGTACGTGAGTGACACTGCCCAGCTACTCATCTTCCTACGTCGGATAACTAAGGACTTCAAAATCACGGAGGAGCTGGCAGCCATGAAAGGGACAACAACAGGGAGTGATTTGTTCACGGAGGTAAATGTATGTGTGGACAAGTTGGGACTGAAATGGGACAAGCTGGCAGGCGTAACAACGGATGGTTGTCCAAATCTGAAAATGTTGGACTTTTGAAGAGAATGCAGTATAAAGTGACAGAAATGAACCCTGAACAGAAATTGGTATTGTTGCATTGTATTATACATCAGGAAGTGTTGTGTAAGTCAGTTCTAAAATTTAACCATGTTGTTGATGTTGTAACTAAAATAGTTAACTTCATCAGGGCAAGAGCATTGAATCACAGACAGTTTGTTGCACTTTTGGAGGAAAATGAGACTGAATATCGTGACAGGCTACCACGCTGCTGTCAGGTGGCTCAGCCTGGGCAAAGAGTGTGGGACCTGAGAGCTGAGAAAAGACATCCCGCAGCTTTCAGATGCAGACTGGATGGCAGATCTTGATTTTGCTGTAGATATGACTGCACTAATGAATTAACTAAATGTCAAACTGCAATGCAAGGGCCTTTTTGTGCATGAAATGTACAGCGCAGTGAAGGCTTTCATGAGAAAGTTGCAGCTTCTCTCAAGTCAAATGGAGGACAACATTCACACCCACTTGCCAACACTGAAGGAAGCCACACCATCAGCTGATCACCTCCACAGGTACTCATCCATGTTAGAAGCACTGCATGGTGAGTTTTGAAGGTGATTTTAAGACTTTAAAACAGTTGAGCATGAAATGCACATGATCTTTCCCCATTTACATGCAATGTGGATGATGCACCCAGTGATGTTCAGCTTGAACTCATTGACCTGCAGTCTGACACACTTCTGTCAGAGCACTTTAGGTCAGTCACACTGCCTGAGTTTTACTCTTTCCACACATGAGGAGACATGCTCAGAAGATTCTGGTCCTCTTTGGATCTACCTACATATGTGAACAGACATTCTCAGTGATGAAGTTCAACAAATCCAGATACAGATCTTCTATCACTGATGATCACCTGTCAGCTGTCCTGCGCATATCCATCTCAGACATTCAACCAGATTTCAGTGCACTTGTTCAAGCCCAAGACAGTAAAGTGAACTGAAAAACATCAAAAGCACTTATTGCTTTTTGTATAAAGTTGATTAATTGCTTATCTTTACATACTTTAAAACACCTTTTCAGTATTGGTTTGTGAAGATTAACATGTTAAAAATAAAATACTGATGTAATGATTGTTTTGACTGTTTATTACTTCTCTAGGAGTATTTTCCTATTTGACCCACTCCACAATTTCATATATTTATTGGATGAGAATATCCTTATTCTTTTGATTACCAGTAGCAGCTAATCAAAATATATAATGTACTGCTTTTTACAATGGGAGAAAATTAATATTGAGCAGAATTAAGTTCAATTTATTGTTGATTCGGCCCTCCAACACAGCTCGGGTTTCTCATGTGGCCCCTTGTAAAAATTAATTGCCCACCCCTGACTTAGACACTGTAGACAGAGAGTTGAATAGGTTGACCAGCAATGCAACATTTACAGCACCTGTGTATCATGGCAAACAGGTCCTCAGTTGTTCGGGTCTTGTTGGGTGATGTAATAATAATGTCATCATCCACTTTGGTGTCATCCATCAGAGGGGAGAGAGAATTATCACTCGGCGTGGAATCTGCAGCAAAAAACATCCCTATCACATGTTATCTGGCTGTCTGATCATTTAGTACTATTGGTGAAAAAAGCATATTTTAATCCTTCTCTCCGTTCATTATCGCAGGTATCAAAACGATTAACCAGCTGTTGTAGTAGCTCTTTTTTAAGGGAAATAAATAGTGGCATGTTTCAGTGTTTCTGTAATCTTAAATTTAGTTTACCTTTACTGAAGTAATCTTCTGTGTCGGGAGTGGTGGAGTCATCTTTGCTCTCCTGTGGCTGCTGCTGATGGGCACTTCTGGTAGCACCGGATGTCACTTCCTCCTCTTCATCCTGCTCTTCATGTCTTCCTCTCCTTGCATCGCTGATTAGGTAAGGATGCGATGTCTCCATTGTGGTACCAGGCACTTTGACTGGACTAGCCCAGGGCCCTGAGTCTGAGTGTGATATCCCAGCAAATTCATACGCTGGGGGTGGAAGGTGGACTGATCGCATACCTCCTCTGGAACATGCGGCTCTCAGTGGCTCTTTCACCTGCTCTTCGTCTTCCTCCTCCTCATCTTCATCATCATCATCATCATCCTGGGAGAACGAGCGCTCACCCAAAACCCTAAATTCGGGATGTGCATGAGCTGAGTGAGTGAGCCCCCTGAACTCTGTGTGCGAGTGGATATGCGTGTGTAGATCCACAGGCGAAGGGTGGGGAGCACGTGGCACGGGCCGATGCAGGGGTGAGCTGTCCTCAGGCAGTTCTGACGATGGGTCCATCCGGGTTCTGAAGGCTGTCATAGCCCAAAAGGTTCCAGGTCCATAGCGGTCCTGTCTGAGTAGCAGGCTTTCATAGGATGGAGGCCCATCAGGGTGGCGGCCAGGGGGAGTTGGTTGCAAGTGTTCAGGGGAGGAGGTGTGATCATGAGCTGGGGGTCTGGGAGGTGGTCTGCGAGGAGGCAGAGGCCTTGTGTTAATAGGTGGTGGAGCCAGGGTAGAACCACTAGAAGGACATTTGGGTCTTGTAGCGGTCTCTGCTCCACTTGCTGTTTCCTGGTCCGTAGTGGCAGCATTATCTGTTGATTGGCTAATAGAATGGAGCCGCACTGAACGAAGAGCAGATGGAGTTATCACCAATAGATTGGAGCTGGGAATAGTTAGAGCAGAGTTTGAACTTGGTGGAGGGTTGGCATTTGATGCCTCAGGGGCCAACAACTTCGTACCAGTGGCCAAAACATTTACAACTCTGTGTTTGCTGTGATGGAGTGTGTGCATGTGGTGCGTTCGGTGGGATAGCGTGTGTCTGACATAACCACCATGAAGAACATTGAGATCAAGTTGAGAAGGTGGAGGTGGGAAGTCTGGGTCTCTCTTATAGCCAGAGGAAATGGAAGCCCCATCTCTGGGGAAGTGCTGTAGGGAAGAGAGAGAAGACTTTCTCTCTGGCACTTTGGGCTTTCTCTTGCCAGTTGAGGGAGACAGGGGTCCTGGGAAGAACGCTGCCGAAGATGAGGGCAATGTTGACGTTGGAGTCTCTGATTGGCTGGAATAGCCACTTGATGGGGAGGCAAGGCCAGCCAGCTTCTCAGGTGAGCCAGGTGGGAGAGGTGGACTAGTTGCCCTGGTCTCTGAAGCCTGGGCAAGGGCCTGGGTTTGGGTTTCTGTGGAGGAGGAAGAGCTGTCTGGTGACTTGATACACTCCATGACAGTAGTGCCTGTGGCTGTGCTTGAGTTAGACATGGATGTGTACTCACCATTGTTGGACTTCAGCTCATTGTTGTGAAGCCACAGGTCTGCATAGTCAGATTGCACAGCACCTTCATTCTTAAATGAGTGTGTATCTGCAGAGCTGAAGGACATGGGCTCTACTATATCCACAGTTTCACCCAGTCCCCTTCCCCAAGTTCCCAAAGGCTCTGCCACTAGACAGGATGTCTGTAATGGTTCTGGAGCACCTCCAAGTTCTAGCTCAAGTTCCAGCTTCATATTTGTGGAAGACAAGGTAAGCTCTTGTTCACTAACCGCCTTTGGTTGATCCTGATCTGCCTGTGTGTCCGTTCCAACATCAACACCACTACAGGTGTCCTTCAGCGAGGAGGTCCGTTTGGGTGGTGGAGGTTTGAATTTTGGTTTCCTCAGTGGACGACAGGTCCTCCCCAGGGTCATAGTGCCTGCTCTGAAGTCCGCTGAGGGCTGGGGGTAAACTCCATGGGATAGTGGTGCTGCCACAGTGTTGGACTGGCCACAGTCAGGCCCTGGGTCTGCATAGTTATACATGTATCCTCTGTAACTCTGATTGCACTCTCCAAAATGCACAGAAGAGGAGTAGAAACTCTCTGTATCAGATGAGTAATGAGAGCCAGAATCTTTTTCAGTGTTGCTGGGCTTGTTGTCACCGAAACAGGTTTGGTCTTGTAGACCTTGTTTGGAGCTGTACTCCTGGGATAACCCATGGCTCTGGCTCAGATTTTGTGTTTGATCGGGGTCTTGGTCCGGATCAGTCTGGTCTTGATCTGGAGGGTAGGTCCACTCCCCCTCACTGGCTGTACTGACCCCTGCATCGTCCAGCTGGTCTGTGGCTGAGGATGTGAACGAACTTGACCTGTTTCCCTGGCCCTGGGGTCTGAGGTCCGAGTGGTAGGAGGGATCCAGGGAGAATCCCTCATCAATGGCATTGGGCACAGTGTTGAGTGAAAGCTCTGAGTCGCAGTGAGATGAGCCTGTCAGTGGTGGAGAAGAAGGCGGGGGGATGGTTTCGGAAGTCTGAGAGGGGCATGTGGAGCTGGAACCACTCCAGTTCCCGCTTGATGACTGGTGGTCCTCCTTGTGGTCCACATGGCTGCCTAGCACTCCTGTTGTAGACACAGAGTGAATAGGGCTACTGAAAGTATCTGAACTTGATGAGATCTCACAGCTGCCCATATCAGCCTTGCGGGGCAAGCGAGAACGACCCCTCTCCATCCAGCTGTGCTCTGGGCTGCCTCCTCCTCCACCCCCCCTGTCTCTCTCCCCAGATCGCTGCAACCTTTTTAGGCTTCCAAGTTGCAGTGGCTCAGGAGCTGCCTGGTCATCTGTGCTCTCTTCTTCATCCTTCATCATCATCATCTTCATTCTTGGACTAGGGCCAGGTGGAATAAAGTCATCTGCTTCGTATGGTGACAAGTCCTCGTCTTCGTCGTCATCGTCATAATTGTCATCGTCATCCTCGTCACTGTCCATCAGACGTCCACCCTCTCGAGGAAGGCTACGAGAGCGCAAGCGTCCACCGTGGCCTGCAGCACTGGTGTATGTGGAATCTGACTGGTCACCCAGGGAAGAAATGTTGCCTGTTGAATGAGAGAGGGAGGCAGGGATTCCCTGATGGCCACGTTGGGCTCTGATGCGCCTCCTGGAGGGAGCAGCTGTGCCTGAAGAAGGAAAGACAGAAGAGAGAGAGGGAGACATTTCTTAATGTCTTGGATGTTGACCATATGGATTATACCAAGTTACAAGACATAAGTAATTTGAATTACAGCCTGATTTATGGCTGCATGATATAGGGTAAATATATATATATATAGGGTATATAGAAAAAACTGCAATATTTTTATTCCGTATTATCTATTGTGATATGAAGCAATTAAGTTGGCCCCCGGAAGCGGTGAGGTCCGGGCAATGGGTGATGTTAAGCTCATGGTCAGATTCACGAGCCACCTTCACCCTGGGTATCATCATTGCGATGTGCATGCGCATATCGCAATGATGATGATGATGAAATGGGATATCATGCCGCCCTAGTTTGATGGATCTAGTTTGAAAATGAAAGTATACTGGTTTTATTTTATTGGCAGCCTTCAGATGGTTGAAGACGTAGCAGTGGTAGCTTTCTGAGCTGAGCTATTATCATAACAGCCATAATTGCAAAGTTAAACATTTTGTAACTTAATTTATAGCAGGAATGACTTAAGCAAAGTCCTTGCCCAAGTCCATAGCACTGATATGGGAACCAGATTAAAAAAACAAATACTTACATGCTATAAGGAAATCATCTGTCTGGCAGCCAGAGTCACGAGTGTGATGAAGGCGACCACTGATTAAAAGGTCTTCCTGACAGAGAGAGAGTTGATGCGAGTTGGAATGGACAATCACTGTGCGCTCTCTTGCTACGGGTGATTCATCTGAGTCTGAAATCAAACAGAGAAAGCATGTTGAGTTTTAGTCCTACAGTTAAGAGTAACATTTTACACACTATCTTTTTTGCTGAGAATCGGGACCTCGCATATTCGTGATCAGATTGTGAACAAATCCACAGCTAAGCCATTTCCATAAAACCATAATATTTGGATGCAAAAACAAAGATGAAAGCATCTGAAATGTACATGACAATTATCCATTGCATTATGAAACACCATGCATGTGTAACTACAGGTAAAAAGGTCAAAGCTGAACCAGGAAGTAGCTCACAAGTAGCTAGTACAGGGTAACAGTTTAAATAGACCACCTAGTATTTTTGTTTGCATGTGATTGTTGCTGCTCATTTAGCTTGCCCTCATAAACTCATGGCTAAATTAGCAAGGTCACCTCATTCCCAGATCTCAGCAATTAAATTAGAAAGATATTTATAAAACCAATAGCAATTTGCCAAAACTACAAGATTAAGACCATTACAGTATAATAAGCCTAAATTTTCCAGGTGTGCTCTATAACATACCCATGTCCTGTTGTACTCTTTTGGGTATTCCTGTGATAGTCTTCCTCCTCCTCAGCTTCCTTCTCCTCTGAAGAACCGACTGGGAATGGACTAGAGAGCAACGAGCACTTGCTTCCCTGTCAAACCCAACTCCTGCAATAACAACACAGAAGCCATAAGCCATATCAAAAGCTAAAGTTTAATATATTCAATTAGATTCCTGGTTTTCATGCAGGCAGTCTGGGTTTGATTCCTGATTTGGGAACAGTTGCTGTTTGGTCACTTGTTTGCACTTTTGTCTCACAATAACAAAATCTCCCTGATTGATCCTCACTAGGGCCAACTTTCCTCTTTATTTTCCTATTTTTCTTCTTTGTCTTACCTGTGACGTTGATGGGGATGATGCAGGAGGAGATGGAGTGAGAATCAGTAGTTGACTTCTCATCTGATGGCGAGAGATTTTCCTTGGACCAGTTTGTCTGTTTATCCTGGGTTGAGGGTGCATTGGGGGCTGAGGCCTTGGCTCTGTGGCCTCCCAGGACTTCACCACATTCGCCTTCCCCTGTCGAGGTAGCCTGGACGGAACAGACGGATAGCAGCAACATTATAAACATGGTAGGTGCTGATACAGTGCTACAGTTTTAATAAATAATTTACTGAGATGGACAGACTAAAATAAATTATTTACAATGGTCAGGGCCAATTTCTCTATCATTAGAAGATATGTAATGGCAAAAACAATACCAAAGACAATGTAAATACAACATTTGATTAGAGGGTAAACAAATAGTTTAAACAACACAAATGCTTGATACCTTTCTATTCCATGGAATGAAGATGCAACCTTCAATAGGGTGAAGTGAGTAAAAGCATGCAAACTATTAACACAAAATAAAGAAAAGACAAAAGAAAAACAAAAGAACAGATGACATGACTTGAGTAATCCAAAAGATTTAATCATTTTAAATAAAAAGATTAAAGGAAAGTCAATAGGCGAAGGATGAATGAGACAGACAATGTATAGTATTGTTCCATTTTTCCATTTTTATTTCACTTACAGTCTTAAAATATGTAATGATGTTAAAATCCGGTTTCCTTTCTCTTTCAATAACAACATAAAGGATAACCTGAGTTACTATTTCAATGCAGTAGAAGTCGATTGATTGTTCGCCATTTAAACATTTTTCTTACCTTTCTTTGGATCGTCTGAACATCTGCTTCTCTGCCTGACCTCTCCTGTGGCAGCAGGAAAAAACATGCATACAAACAATTATTGCTGAGAGTGCAGGTAAAATTGGTTATTCATCAAAGAAATTACACATGTTTTTTGGAAATCTTCTGACTATGTGTCATAGAATTCTCTTATTTTTCTCTGTATGGTCTGAATCTCTGTTTCTCTCACAGTCCTCTCTTTCAAGAGATTTAGAAATATATAAATAAAGGTTAATTTAGTGTGATAACAAAGTTCTGAATATAACATACTTTTAATGTATGCTGATATACGGTAGACCGGTGCCAAAACAACCACATAATAATAACAAAAAATGTTTATACTGGAATTGAATGTAGTGCTGTAGTACGATGTTACATGAAACCCCCCACACACAGCAGGGACTGTACACACAGGTGCATACAACACAAATCTTACAGCAGGCTTCTATATTTTAGACATTAACAAACATGAACACACAGACAAATTTCTGATTTACCTTCCTGGGTTGATAGTCTAACTCTCGCTCCCTCTCTGCTCTCTCTTGCTGCATGGCAACATCAGAATGAGATACTATGTCAGTGTGTTGCAACATATATTTAATAAGAATCAAAGATGTCAAAACAAATTTCACAAGATTTATTTTATTTTTTGATGTTCTACTTAATGTCTTCCTCATTATCCCATACCTCATTGAACATACAAGGCAAATTCTCCAGTTGTTCAGTTACCATGATTTTTTGCAACTGTACCATATTGTTGAGACTCATCACGTACACATTATCCAAGAATGTATTGGCCTACAAGTGTGAACAGCTTGATGATAAATACAATCACATAATATAGTTCCTAGCATTGAAAGTAAACCATTTCTTGATAAGCGCCCACTGATTGGCTGATTGTGAGATATGCGTGATCCTTACCGCTCGTGCCAGGCGACTCCTTTGCTGCCGCCGGATGCTGTGTGGCGAGGGGAAGGTGGGCATAGGGGGCGCCACTGAGATAGAGATGGTCACCCTGTTTCTCTCCCGACTCGTTGAGCGGTGTTGCGGTTGTTCGTCGTCTGTGAAACCCAAACACACGCACATGAAAACTCACAATTCTTTTGTACACAACCCACTGTACCGCAGCTGTGCAGAGCGGACCAGCCTCTCTCACCTCGGTGCAGGGCTCTGAGACTGAGCTGAGCGCTTCTGTGCAACTCCT
Source organism: Cottoperca gobio (assembly GCF_900634415.1). Classification (NCBI taxonomy): domain Eukaryota; kingdom Metazoa; phylum Chordata; class Actinopteri; order Perciformes; family Bovichtidae; genus Cottoperca; species Cottoperca gobio. The sequence continues at coordinate 13,941,002 of NC_041357.1, forward strand.
CCAGACATGGTGGTCGGCTACAAGGATGAAACACGTTGTGTTGCTGGTGCCATGGAGCCTGATAGTGAAGCGACAGCTTGCTCTCTATATCCAGGTTGGACACCGCTTAGATGAGAGAAGAGAGAGACAAAAAACTGTTAAATGTCATTTCTATGATGTCTCTATAATACATAAAAGTAAATACGACAGTTCTGCTCATAAACAAAGTTGGTTCTGTGTTTTTTTTTTTTTTTTTGATGCAGCATTTTGAACTCAGTGTGATTTTATTCAATCAAAGGTACGTAAGAACATATCTTTTTACCTATAGACCCATGGTAATATAGCCAACCAGCAGGCACGGGAGCAAAACAATGAGCTCTAAGCCTGCTTTCTTTGTGTCCTATAACTAGTCTGTTACATTCAATCAACAAGTATTAGCCACACAGAAGACTACAATTGTCAACTAAAATGTTTCCTACAGCCCCACAAACCAACCACTGTGTTGGAACACTACCTGTTGCCAGGTCGGCTGAATATCAATTAGTTTGAGGTATTTTGATCAAACACATTTATTTAAAAATATGCAGAATATGATTACATTATCAAACTCAAGACCATTTTGTGATGGGACACACCAGCTGCAACGCCAAAAGATAATTACAGTTGCAGTTTCCAGCAATTCCCAGTTGCTAATCCAGCCTTGTGTGTGCCTTAAATATAAAATCATTATTCTAAAAATACACAATAACAAATATGTCCTTGTTGCTTTAAGACATGGTTCTTGAAATAGGACAGTTGTACGCCAGTATCATGCCTGTTCCACCAGCATCCGAGAGAAAACAACAATATGAGAAACTGCAATAAAATGAGATCCAGGCCAGGCTTTACAATTTACCACCTACAAGCAGAGGCCTCACACTAAAGCAAGTCCACAGATGAAAATACACCAAATAAAAGGAAATAAGGACAATAATATTTGAAGGGCAATAATATTTGAAGGTGATGCATAAAGAAACTATTCTAGAAGTTTTATGTAAGGCATGTCACTGTCCTCTTTGTACATTCAAACATGAGACAAGGCCGAGACACGCCAGCAGGTGGCAGCTAAACACGCCTCACCACTGCAACTCTGCATACACCAGCACACCGCTGTACATTTATCACAGTCCTCCGTGTTTATTGCCACCACACTTTACAATTATCCGTAAAAACAACAAACCCTATTATCATGAATGATGTATACCTGACCATCTCTAACTTTCATTTCCAAAGATTAAAATGTTTGATTTATAGACAAGGAGAGAGGGAGAGAGGACTGTGATTACCCATATCTCTCATCTGCTCTCAGAGCCCCTTTAGCTATTATTATGAAATCTATTTCCCCTCTTTTAACTCAGAATTAAATATGCTATTGTGCCCTTGAAAGCCACACTGTACATCAGTAGCCAAGCAACCTTTCATTGCTCATCAAGGCTCGTGTTTGCCTGCAATTAAATCAGCGAGCTCACATCAGCAGCATCCGGCCGATTTAAACTACAAGGTTAAAGAAGCACAGAAGGCCAGCTTATTCACACTAGATAAACAATTACACAGTGTTCTGTCCTGAAGTCTTTTTTCGCACATCACACCTTTTGTTTTTAATAATCATAAAGATGATAATGATAAAATACAACTGAAGGCTCCAAAAGACTGCAGCTGTACAAACACACTTGTATGCATGGTAGTAGAGGAAAATCAGTAACAGACATTTAAAGACAAATTTAAATAATTGTAAGATGAAATTTGTCATAACAGCATTCTCTGACTAAAAGCTGAAATTCTGAGAATCCTTGTGTGAGTTGCGTAGAGCAAGTCTGCTCATTAAACTGACATATCTTCAAAATCTGCAAAAAACATGCTTCAATACTTTGTTGTTCCTGGTTGTGAGTGGTAATTACCGTCAATAGAGTGAAAAGAAGAGGGACAGAGAAATAGCATATTACTCTGTGGAAGGTGCTGACCTAGTTGTTGTGACATAGTTAAATTAGTGGCTTTACTGTCTGCCAGCCCACTTGTTTCCTTGATCTTTCCTCTCATCGGCCCTTCCTTCTGTTCATCTTTTATAACCTTTTTTTCCTTGCTCTTCTGCTGCTGCTATGAAGGTGTCTCCTCATCATTATCATCACGTTGTAATGCTAAGACTGCATTACTCAGCTAAATGTTACCTGCTGCTTTATTCTGTATGTCATCAGAAGATTAACAAAGAAGATGTTTTACTTAAATATCCCCTAGACATGTTTAAGACATATAATAACACTCTACTTCAAATGATAATTTATGTCTAATATGGTGTTTCAACAAAAATCGTTCAAACAACGAAATCTTAAAATCACATCTACTCCTTCTCCTGGATAGAAACTTCCAGAATATATGAAGATGCTAATATTATTCATATACTTCACTGAAAAGTCTATTCTCAGTGTATGTGTGCTGGAAGTCTCATGTTTCCACATCACGCTTGGCTTCAAAATAGTTTAAATGTCACAAAATCATGCTTCTATGTAGATTAAGATTTAAGGTGAGCACAGAGAAACTTTCCTCCTTAAACAGATTAATGTGAAAACAGCCTCTTAGTGTCAAACTCTGCACATAAATCAGTCTTTACATTGAATCTTAGAAATCCATGCGAAGAAGCAATTTGCAAGGAAAAACGTAGGGCAACTTAAATGTATACATATAAGATCTAGACATATTGTAGAACAAATGCATAGCTAACAAAACATCAGCAAAGTTTCACTACATGTAGCTTCACAGCTCCATTGCCAGGCTGCAGCAATAACGTCACTAAACAAACATGGAAAACAATTGAGTTTTCCACATGGGGTGTATCAGTGTTTCCCTCGGTCCAGTGCCTCGCCAAACTTCCCTCTGGCGGCAACTCGCATAGCCCTAACACTCAGCTAGACCTGAACAAGGCAGCGATGGATTCAAAGTTCATTTTGAGATCTCAGAGAATTCACCAGGAATACAAATCATACTCCAAAATGAATGATTAGTAGTGTGGAACAAAATCTAAATATTTGTATTGAGCGTCTTTTAGAGTTTCACCTTTCTTCCCTACCTGCACTGTCCCGCCTCGCTCTCGCTGTCCTGCACCTCTTCCTCCTCATCTGCATTCAATTGTAATGAAGCTTATGCTGAGAGTTTCCCATCGCTAACGTCCATAACCAGACACACGTTCACACTCATCTAACGCACTCTCTGTCTGCCTCGCTCTCTTTCTGTCTTTTACTCATTATCCCTCTGCTGTATCCCTCCATCTCTGCTTCCCCTCATATGGAAATCTGCAGGTGCAGTGTCAGCAACTTGCAGTGTCATCAGCAGGACTTGCATGCCAACAGTGGGGAGGAGAGGAGGTACAGTAAAAAAAGAAAGAAGAAGGTAGAAAACACTATGTAATAAAGAAATGCAGTGCAATACAGAAAAGAGAGCAATGCAGCGATTCACCGGGGCCAAGCATCTACAAAACAGTTGAACTGAATAATGTTTGATTAAGGATCTAATAAGAGAAAAGCACTTATCAACATTAGTTTTAAGCTTCACAAGGTTACATTAGTAATGATAAACTTCTTTGGTCAAACTTGCAAATAGAAAAGAGGAATTAGAAAGAGACAGCAACAGAATTGCTGAACAATAATGTGCGGAGAGATGGTGAGAAACATAGATAAAGGAATGGATAAGACAAAGGAAGAATTTTACTATATATAAACAAGCTAGAATCTACAATAGGTTGGAGTGCCCACTGGGAATCATCATCACAGTTTAAGGGCAGATACGTTATGGCTTGGTGTCTAAAGGTGCCATTGTGCTTCAACTGAAGTGGCGTTGTTGTTTTTTAAGCCCCTTCCTCCTAAAACTTTCTGACATTGGAATTGTGTCCGACAATTTCTATAACTTTCAGAAACCAGCAGTCCGACATTCAGGCCCACTTCACCCTGTGATGGACCAGGTGTGGATGTGAGACAGTAGGCGGCGTTCTCTCTCAAGCTCTACTTTTCATTTTGTACACATTATTTCCATCAAGTTTTAATGCGAACAACCAAATTCATCACTATGAGTGTCCTCCAGGAGAGACTGTCTGAAAATGTACGCTGTTTTCACCATATTTATTTTCATGTCCACATTTTTACTGCACCTTCAGCCCACATCAGCCCAAGATTACAGGTTTAAACTTCTCCGGTGCCAGAACCCTAATGCACTGACAGTTGCAGTCAGCCCGACTATCTAGAGAACAGCTACTCCAAGGACCTTAGTGTCGAAAGACTGCTTTTTTTGCACGGTGGATGTGGTTTGGGCACCTGGTAAGGATGTCCCTCCCTCCCCATTATGGGAGTTAGATGCATGCCCAACTGGCAGTGGGAGTGCTTGGGGATGCCCCAGAAGGGCTTCTATGGAAAAGAACATTTAAGCTGCTGTGCTCGGTCTTGACTTGAAGGGATAGATTGACGGATGGATTAATCAATGGAAGGATGGACTCACTGTAGGCAGGGAGTGTCAAGGAGATTTACATTACTACACATCAGCCTTTAAGAGCTGCTGAAACTTGGTTCGATGACAGTGGACATTGTTTATGTCGATCAACTTGACGCTACATAAACAAGCATAGGGAATTCACTAGTAACATATCATAGCAGGAACACATAGATTCATCTTATTTGCAACAAAGGGGCTTCATAAACTTACAAACTAACAAAGAGTAACAAGTATGTTTTCTGCTGAAGAATAATCAAGAAAGCCTGAGAATTTGTGAAATGTTATGTGGTGTGTGTCAGGACAGCCATTTCATCAATGTCAACGCAGAGGTTTTAAGTGTGTGATGTACAGTTGGTGAGTTATTGGCTAAAATGTTAAAGGTTTTTTCCGGCTCCATTTCAGCCTCATCTGGCTAATGGGTCTATTTTTTATTACCTGAGTAGTGAATGAGTTTTATCTGGAAGCCTTGGCCTATGTGGGCTTTTATGGTTTCTGAGATCCACACATTTTTAGGGAAGAAGAGAAATAAGGAGATAGAGAACAATAACAAGAACTATAATAGAATAAACTAATGGTATGATGTTTAGTTGCAGACCACAGAAAGCCAGTGAACAGCTTTGACTACTTTGTTATGCACAGAGGACACACTGTAGTATAACAAAAGAGTGCCAACAAACTATACAAAACATCACAACCAGACATAGTCATCCATGACATTTTCAATGAGAACACTGACTCTCCACATGGCACTGCTTTAATATTGCTCTTTCTCTTTCTGGTACAGCTATATGATGTTGTATCCCTCTCTCTCTCTCTCTGGTCCAGATGTGAGTGAATGTAAGTCATTAGTGGAGAATGTATTAGGGTGTATCTGGGTCAGGCAACACACTCCCTATGGCAGTAGCTGCAGAATCTTGTCATAGTAGACAGCTGTTATATAAGAAACACTAGCTGGCCAGTTCTGCAGAGGAAAAACTGTGCTCTGTTAGTCGGCCTGCAACGGCTCAGCAGTCCCACCACACACCACCTTATCTCATCAACAGTATGAATATTATTATTGTTATATTGTTATAAGCAGTTAGTTTTAGCCATAGTGTTCAAACTGTTGCAACCTTTGCAGGAACATCATGTTTGATTTCAGTAATAATAGTTTAAACTCCCCACCGGCATAGCATAAAGTGAAATACAACTGCTCACAAACTACATCATGATCAAAGCTTACACTTTAACTGTTTAACATACAGTTTCCCACCTTAACTAGATGTGAGGTTGTTTGAATGATCAAATAGTCTGACAGTGCCTTGTTAAGTCTTCATTGAAACTATAAACTACAGATTATTTTCTATCATTTATATTTGAATCAATAACACGGCACAACATAGTGATGAAAGCCCAAATACTGTAGATTTATTATCAGAAGACTAAGACAACTAAGAAATATTCTCAGGAGGGGTGTAGCCAGTAAATTCTTGCCATTTAAAGTTTAAAAAGATTACGCAACAATTAATTGATAAAATGTATGAAATTATTACAGATTAATTTTCAATTGACTAGCAATCAATTGATTAATAATTTCCACACATGTTTACACTGTGAAATAAAATATCTAAACTATTGCTGAAATATTGAATCTCAAGATTGTGTTTTTGGCTGCACTGTTCCAACAAAAGACAATGTTCTAGATGACTTGTGCATCATTGTATTCAAAATATTCTAATATTCAGCCTGACATAGTTGATATCTTAAAAAAAACTGGGATTGGGACACTTTTCTCCATCACACATAATTTAACCACCATGCATGCAACACTGTAGTGTGCACATACATTTCCTTAATAGTGATTGACAACCTAAAATAGCATCATTGAAAATGTATTGATTGTTGTGATTAAGTTTAGAACAATGTAACAATGTAGAGAATGATTTTCCTGTAGAAGACAGACGAATATGATAACATTGCAAGTGTAACATCATCAGTCATATTCCTGTCTTAATTAGAAGTAATTTCACAGTATAAACAATGACAACAGGAACTAAACAGGTTTTTAAGGAACATACTGATGCTGCAGACAGTACCTTTGGATCGCACAGGCACGCAGCCTAGACCGAGACAAGCCAAAGCCATGGTCAGCAGCTGTCTACTCTCTCTTCTTCTTTTCCTCTTTTCTGTCTTTCTCTGTCGCTCCTCCCTTTCTCCTGCAGACTTCTTGTCATCTGTCTCTCAATAATGTCACTTTATTTACTCCTGCAGACCTTTCTAAAACATTCCTGTGCAAATCCAACACCCAGACTAGTAACATCTGCAGACACGGACCCTCCCCCTCCACCTCCTCACCCACCCACCTGCTGTCCCTGCTCTCTCCTCTCTTCAACTGACCCAACACGTCACTGAAAACAAATATTTCTCCTTTGTCCATATGTCATGTGGACACATTGGCCTCGCCGAGAGATACATCGCACTCGCAAGGAATGATGTGCCTACGCTTCATCACAAACTAAAAACACTTCTCTGCCCCGTCTCTGTTGTCTCTTATGAGTCACCCCTGTCCGCCGGTGTCAAATGGTAGGATCCTGTCCCTGACCGTAATCTCTTTTTGATGCAGTAATATGTGGAGGGAAGGGGGGCTTCAACCACAAAGTATTAATGTATTAATCCACCACATGCTGGGAATATGTATCACGTGTTCAATCGGTCTATTGCTGCCACCACAGAGCAACGATCACGAGTGTGTGTGTGTGTGTGTGTGTGTGTGTGTGTGTGAGAGAGAGAACACCTGATTTTTTGTCAGTGTCAAAGCAAGCAGTTTGAGAGTCAAATACTCGATGAACAATAACAATAATAAAAGGTAAAAATTCTGCATTCTGATCAAGGAAACTTTGTCTACATTGTTAGGAAGAGTCAACGTCCCCACAAAATATACTTCCTGACACACACACACACACACACACACACACACACACACACACACACACACACAGACAGAGAGCGAGAGAGAGAGAGCGAGAGAGAGAGAGAGAGAGTACGAGCACCCTGCCCGGTAATCTGCTGTAATCTGGAGCTCTGGCAGTTCACTGATTTTGGAGTAGAGCTGGCGGAGCTGGCAGTCTGCTCGAGGAGTTTTCAGCCTCCCGCCGTGGCCGGGAACGACACAGACGCACCGAAAATATCTGCACACACGCACGCACGCACACACACACACACACACACACCACGTGACTGCAGTGGTCAACATCAGCACAAACAGAGGAGAACACATATTGAATATTAAATGCACGGACGTTGCTCGTGGCTTGCCTCAGTCATTTGCAGCAGTTTCTCTCAACAGGACTGCTGGGAGGCCTTTAATAACGTGTCGTCCCTGGGGTTGTCAGTCGTGGTATTGAGTGATCTATGAAACATCAGGGCCGGATCACAGACCTTTCAACCACATATGAGCTGCATCGTTGCCTCTTGGGTAGTGGCTAGGAGTTTAGACCAAATCACTCAATATCATGTTTTAAGTCATTTAAACACACTTTTACAGACTTGTTTTTTATGTAGAAATTATGCTCAATTATTTGTTAGCTTTGTATAAAATAACTCTATTCCTGCAGCCCTTCTGTTTCTCTCTATATTTGTCTCTATATTTTTGTCTGTGTCCTCCTTTAACACAAAATGAATAAATCATACTACCCCCATTCCCTGCTCCCATCCTTCTTTCCCCAGCTGCACACCTGCACTATTGTTCAGCCTCCCTCCTCTATCCCTCTTCTACCCCTTTGACCTGCACAACATTCATGTTATAACAAGCGTGTGTGTGACTGTGTGCACATTTCTATAAGGGGTTGAGACCTTTTTGTAACGGCTAGCAGAGGTGAGTCACAGTGTCTGACAATAAATCCAAAAGTCTTATTTATAGTACCCACCACGTCACAGTGAGCCGGACGAGCCAAAGAAAATATCAACAACATAACAGCAGGTTAAATGTTCATGGGATTATTTTCTGGTTTTGCACACGCTGTTTACCCAATATTACCAGACTCCACTGATAGTGCTCCTGTGCTGCCCCTTAGTGGCACTGCATGAACACTACACAATTCAGAAACAATGTTGTATGTACAGTATGTGTAATGTGTGGACTGAAAATCACATCATGGAAGTGCACAGTAGATTTGTGAGTGCTGCCGTATGTTTATCACATAGTTTCTTTATGTTAAGACCAAAATAAGGGCTAATCCAACGGAAAAACAAACCAACAAAAGTGTAGTAAACATTAATGGAGGAAACAAGGTCACTATTCTATGTGGAAATAAATATATATGTTTAATTAATGGCTGGAAATACTGCACTGCCATTGTAGTAGATCAATCATCCATTCGCCATAGTTTAATATTTTCAGACGCTTATTTGCTTTCTTTTCTAAAGTAAGTTGAGACATAGCACCCACCTCTCTCATATCATGTACCAGCATATTTTTAAAGCTCACTAATCAATATATTGTATCTCATTTGTTTAACTTTGGAGTGAAACAGGCTCCCCCCCCCCCCCTCCTGCCTACTTAATAATTGCCTCCCGGCTCCAGCTCTATACTTCAAAGAAATAATTCCACATTTTTGGTCTGATTAGAAGATTGTTACAACACTCATATGAGCCTGCCTAAGAAATGTCTGGCACATAACCCCCGTAAACACCACAAAGTGTTGTTTTTACACTTCGGTTTTTGTACAAAATTATTAAGTATTAAAACAACGCAATACAACAGGCGTAAACAAGATATACAATTTTAAAAATTGAGCTTTTAAAGGTCTTGGTAGGTGGATTTTTAAAAACTTTGGATAGAGGCAAATGGCACAGACATGAGAGTGGTGTCGAAAGCCAATATGTGAAGGAGCAATAATGAAATTACAAAGGGGGGAAGTAAATATTAAGTGTAATTTCTTACATTTGCACAAGTAGTAGCGCTTAATTGAATATATACATACATAGTTTGACTGAAAAATATGTTGTGTGTGGAGTTTAAAACCTATATATTTTGCACTCATTGTAAGGCACAGAATCATAAACAGAACAAGTCAAAATCCCACTTTGTTCCTGTCAATGGAGAGAAGCAGCAGCAGGAGATTAATGTTTTATCATCTCATGTTGTTGTAGGGCCTCCTTTCCTTGCTCAAACCTTTGTGAGGCTTCTGTATTTCCCCAATCTTCATCAATATTGCAGCATTGTTCCTAAAGAGGCAGTAATCAGGGAAGGAAATATGGAGAGAATAATAGAGTAGTGTAAACAGGGAAAAAGTTTTTTATTCTATTCTATTTGGTCGAGAGTAATTTCTGTATCTTTTGTCTCAACAGTGTATTAGTTTGAAAACGTGCAAACAAATTAACATGATTTTACGCATTCACGTACACACGCATGCACGCACGCACATGTACACTGTCTGAGGTACCAGAGGGGTCACTTTGAGGGGTTAAAAGTCTTTGGCTTTTAATAAACTGTTATGTCTGATAAGTAAAACGCTGTATATTCTTCTGCTTGCATAAGTTACATGGACATTACAGTTACATTTAGTGAATAACCCCGATCACCAAACTGCTTCAGATCACAAATGAGACAAATGACATCCTTTGATATTTAGTTTGATGCTATACAAACTGTAGCTGTAGTATAGCTGATATACTACAGTATATGTAGCTGATACTACATATCTACTACATAAGCTGGTTTTCATTAAAGTTGTCCTTGATGTTGATAAAAAGAATATTACTCTGAATTACAGGTTCTTTTTTTAAACATCACAATACCATCATGCTGTAATACCTGTTTAACATAGCACACTGGCCCACTTTTAAAATGTGTTTAAGGAGGTCAGGAAGCAGAAAACTATTGTATAATTCTAAGGATAGGAAAGAAATTGGAAAAATGAGAAGTAGTGATATGTTTGCATGGTAGAAATATGTTTTGTTATTTTCTCCTGACCAGTAAAATTAGCTTGATAGACAGATAACGGACTTTGACCTGCAGACCTTCAGTTAAAGGATATCTGGTGATATTCTATATTTTCCTATTTTGTCAATGAATACCATAAAAAGACCAACATTAAAATTTTACTTTTAAAATGAATTGATCCTACTTACAACTATTGTCTCTGTAGCTCAAGCCCGATTGTTTATTTGTCTATGCTGTAGAGCTCCATTGTTGTTTTTCAAATTAATACTATTAATCAGTGAGCCGCCATGTTCCTTCACTATGATGTACCCATGTTGATTTTGAGTCAATTCCAGATACACCATCCTGGTGACTTGAATAGTCACAAGTATGTATTAATCCGCAGCTGAAAATAGTCCCCCACAAAAGCACAATACACTCCATTAGTTAAAAAAATGACATTGCCCAGCTGTTTTAGGGACATGATGTGTCTTAAAAAAAAGATTTATGTCTCCGGTAGGAATGAATAAGCTGTGGGCGGAAGAATCACACTAACACCAAGTTCAGACGACATGATATCTGATAATTGCTCAACCCAACAGGCGTAGTGCATCCTCATCCAAAATGTGTGTCGTTTTATCCTGTGCAGCGAAGTTGACACATACTGACGCCTATGGGGACATAGCCCATGACGTCCCGATAAAAAGACTAGCGTGTCAGAATTCTTTACAGATCGTAAAGACGCAAAGCTATGATTGCTCAGGGGCCAACGTATATAAACGTTGTGTCTCTTGACCAAGACACAGCAAGAATTCATAACTCTATAATCGCCTAATCTGACACAGTGACCATTTTAACAGGCAAAAATATTGTGTAGTCTGAACCCGGCACAACACGTTGTTAGTTTTGGTCGTTGCTTTCAATAAGAAAAATACAGAATAATGCCAGTTTTATTCTTAAAGCCCACAAACATCATAGTTCTCAACTAACTACAACATAACTCCTCACACAGTAGACTATGTGGGTTTAGTTTACAGCACTCTTGGAGGCGTCTTGTTTTCACCTCATAACATAACATCTCATATCATCTCTGCATAGACCAGCGGCAGGAGGGCGGGAAAAAACATCACTATCATGCCCACGATGATGATGGCAGTGTGTGTTTGTGTGTTTCATATTGTTCTGTGTGTGTGTGTGTGTGTGTGTGTGTGTGTGTGTGTGTGTGTGTGTGTGTGTGTGTGTGCCTGTCAAACAGACTTCATCTATGCCCGTGTGTGTGTGTTTTAGAGAATGCTTCAGCCATGTTGGTGGAATCGCACGAGACAAGCCATCGCCCATGTTATTTTTAACTGCGTGTCTCCATGGAAACCGGCACATATGCAGGGAGGGGGCGATCTCCTGCTGTGCGTGTGTGAGGAAGACTCCTACCACTGGTCGTAGTGTGAATGTTTGTGTGTAAATGTTCAGGTATATGCATATCTGTGTGTGTGTGTGTGTGTGTGTGTGTGTGTGTGTGTGTGTGTGTGTGTGTGTGTGTGTGTGTGTGTGTGTGTGTGTGTGTGTGTGTGTGAGTCTATTTATTGTTTCTTATTTGTTAATCCAGCATTTCAAATTAAAGCATGTATCTTTATTATCTTGTATTAGTATGTTACGGTTTCTGAGCTGTGTGTGTGTATGTGTTTAGACATGTCACATCTGAGAGCCTGAAACAGACAGACAGTGATATAAACTGTAATATTTATACAAAAAATATATATAAATATATATATATAAATACATACATATGAATAATAATAATAATATATATATATATACATATACATTTATGTAGAGTGAAAGAGACAGGGAGAGCAGGGAAGGGAGGGGAAAGGGCTTCTGAGGCAACTAAGGAAACACCGACAGCTGTACCTGACGACAGGAGGCGGTCTGCTGCTGCTACCTCGACCTGAAATAACCAAAGCTGGGCTGCAAGTTCACTAAACACATCATCTAGCAAATGTCACCTGCTTTGTCTCCTTGAAGCAGGTGAGCTGTGACTTAGCTATCATTTTATAAGTCTGCTTTTCTAACATATAACACCTTTGCACCAAAACTACCGTTTAATAACCAGCTCTGGTGACACAATAATATCATTTGTAGACAACGGTAGGTAATTCTTACTCCAGGGGTAAAATAAATATTTTGGTAGTACGTGCCTGGCATCATCAATACTAACTCCTCCTTACATATAAGTAATGGATCAATGAGTGTACGGTGACTAAGACGTAGCTCTGTTGTTAAGTTGTGGAGGAGGTTTATGTTGAGTGAGGACATTCTTCATAGCTTCAGAAACCATCAACTGAGTGAACGAAGTCGTTTCTATGGAAACAACTTAAAGATTAAAGCTGTGAAGAGCAAGAGCCATGCCAGAGTGATTCCCATAATGCCTTGTGCCTGGGGATCTCAGGGAGAAAAAAGAGAGACAGACTGTTACACAGAGGCAAGAAGAGGGTGTGTGTATGTGTGTGCGTGCATTTGTGCGCGCGCACACACAGAAACTTGTTTTTGTCACTTAGGACTACATTACTTTGACTTACATTCATTACATGCCTACTCCAGCCTTTAACCTATAATGAACTTAAACCTAACCTTAACCAAGCAAGACTAAAGGACCTTACCCTACTAGGGGCGTGATGAATAAACCACACGGAAATGCGATATTCTCGCCTGCAAATATCATATGTCCAGGGCTTTTATTGTGAAATTGTGGATCTGATCAGGGTTAAACGTTAAGGTTCTTTTTCACTGGCCCAGTCAGCAAGTGGGTCAGAAATCTACTTGCCTGAAGTCAATTTTTACTTGCCCCTATACAAATAGTTTCATTTCCTTGCGGTTGTCAGTCCTTGATCAGTACTGCGTATATGAGAGATGGCTTACTCCTGAGCTATATCCGTAGCTATGTAGAGATGCCCGGATCAAGTTTTTTTGCCACATATATTGTATTTTTATTTTAATATTTAGTTTGAACAATCTTGACATTAATTGTTTTAATCATGTATTATACCGTAAGCTGCTTAGAACTAGTGTATGGAAGTTAAACACGTTATAATTCCCTAAAATACCTTTTTTTTTATATTGCTGTGAAAACAACAACATTTAGTCATACACCGAAGAATTGGACAAATCAAAAACATTTAGATGATGATGGCACTAGATGAAAAGTGAAGGGTTCACCAAACTCATCACAATTCATCCTGAGGGGGACTTGAATGTCTGAACCAAATTTTGCGGCAATCCTTATCACAATTGTTGAGACATTTCACTCTAAACCCAAATGGTAAGATTCATCTTCTGGGGAGCTTGGAGGTCTGTAATACATGTCATGGCAATCCATCAAATAGTTGTTGAGATAATTTAGTCTGGACCAAAGTGGTGGACCGACCGACGAGCCGATGGACCAACATTGCCACTCCTGGAGCCATGCCGTTTGCAAACAAGTCTTAACCTGCTTTTCCCCCCAAACGGGTGACGACAAAACATACGTGGCCGTGTAAAAACATTTTGTCCCCAAAATGTGAGCAATACACATGCACACACACACACACGCACACACACACACACACACACACACACACACACACACACACACACACACACACACACACACACACACACACACACACACACACACACACACACACACCTTCATGACCATCACTGTCTCTAATTGGATCCTTTACTTCACTCTCGCACTCTCCATCTCTTTTCTTTCTCCATCCAATCATCTATTTGCATCTTTTCTTTTGGATTTAATGTATGTGCCTCCTCCCCATATCTTCCTCTCTCCCTCTCTCCCCTTCCCCTCCCCCTCCCCCTGGGTGATGCCAGTGCTGTTGTCAGGCTGGAGCTGAAAGCAGCCAATCGCATGGCTCTGTGCTGCGGAGCTCTGGGGTGATGTTAGGCAGTTTCATGCTCATACGATGAGCTTTGCCAAATGTAGGTCATGCTTCTCCCCTCTCTCTCTTTCTCTCTCTCTCTCTCTCGCTCTCTCTCTCTCTCTCTCTCTCTCTCTCTCTCTCTCTCTCTCTCTCTCGCTTTCTCTCTCTCTCTCTCTCTCTCTCTCTCTCTCTCTCTCTCTCTCTCTCACTTTTACAGACACACACACATACTGTAAACCTCTTCACCCCTTCATAGACACACACACACACACACACACACACACACACACACACACACAACACACACACACACTCACACACACACACACACACACACACACACACACACACACACACACACACACACACACACACACACAGAAAACAGATAAGGAAATGTGTTTTCATCACATAGGTATACACACTCAGCCACAGACATACAAAGGTGTACTCATACAAACACACACATGCAAACACACAGAATTTATCCCTCCACACACACTCGGTCTCACACAGGGCGGGGTGATAACACCCTCAGCTGTTTGGTAACAACTGGTGGATCTGTTTCCTGCAGGACGGATGGCTCATAAGATGTTGGGATTCTTTCTCTGCAGCCAATGTTTGCACCAATGATAAAACATTGAGTAAAATCACAGTATGAAACAAAAAAAAACAACCTACTCCTGTCTTCTCCTGAACTCTTGTTGAACTGTTTCTGTCTGTGCTGCAGTATATCATAAGAAGGATTATGACTTTAACGGCAGCTATAGGAGCCAGCAGATTAAAATAGACGGTAAATTAGAGACTTGAAATGAACAGTTTTACTGGATTTGGAAAATAATGTAGGTTAGACAAGAGAATTGTATGTATTTTTGTGAAGTGCTGGCACACGGATGAGCGGGGCTGTAGCCAGGATCCACATTTCCCCACTACAACCCCACCCACCTGGGAAATGTTTGACTCTTTACCAACCAAACTCAATTTTCTGAGTATTTAATAGAATTACACAATTTACAATTGTATCTGTTCTTGTAACTGTTTTGCTATACTTTATGTAAATGTTATCTTCTGGTCTGCATTCAAGGAGCTCACAAGGTGCTACTAGCTCTGGAAGTATTTAGTTCTCTATATAAAAATACACTATACATAATATATCCAAACATATGGCCATATACTGTTGTATACTTTTGGTCTGGTGCTGCTTTAGACACCTTAACTCCAGTTATCTTTATGCAACTGCATACAATAATAGTTTATACAATAGTGTGCTTCAAACATCTAAAAACAACCTATAAAGTTAAACCATACTGCATCCTGGTGGCCTCGTGCTTAATGTGTCATGTCATATGTCCCTCTTCCTAATGGTGTGTTGAATGTGACACATGACCCTCATAAACTGTTTCTGTCAAAATGCAAAATGCCACGTAAAGCTGATTCAAAGTAGATACAAAATTAATAAAAATGGACACATTTTATAAAGCTCAACATTCATCCCGCTGTTAGCAGGTAACACTAAACGTCTCTTGCTCCTTGTGGCTCATACCATCTGTGTTCACAGTCGTCTGCATAACTATTTTCAAACCGGAGATTTGTTTTAGTTCAGTGGCTCAATGTTTGTGCTGATGATTTAACCAGGAGAATCTCATGGTCTTTTCAAGTGTTTGAGATATAACTTGTGTGAGAGGGGCTGGGCCAAGTCTGCAACATTGGCCCCGCCTTATCAAAACTCCCTGCCTGAAAGCTCAGTTGATGTTACTAATTCTAAATTCCTGAAGAATCAGAAGATGTGAAAATGTGTGATTCACGTCAACTGTTTCTGATTGAAATAATTGATTGTTAGCTCCTCGTTGAATTGAGAGGTGATCAGAGCTATTCTCAATTCATTCATTTTCTTTTTTTAAAGTTTACATTTAGCCTTAAAGCATATTTATAGTATCAATCTGCTCTTAATGTGAATCATCTAAGATACAACAGTAAATACATTTTATGTATTAGTAGCTATCTAGATAAGAATCAAATTCTGTATTTATAACCTTCATATACACGTCACACATGTCCAAAGTAAGTCCTGTATTTTCCATTTACAGTAAACTTGTGTCCATGGGGTTGACAGTGGTGTAAGAAGTACTCTATTTATAGATATTTTACTTAAGTAAAAGTGACAATACAAGAATCTAAAGATACTTATTTATAAGTAAAAGTTATGCATGTCCTGTTTATCAGCTAAATTGAAAAAGGAAGTGATCGAGGTGGAGCTAGTTTTAACTACTTTATTACTACTTCTTTTTTGGTGAGATGCTTCAGGAGCTTTTCTGTGAAATATTGGATATGTTAACCTCTTTGGGCCTTGACATGTCTCTTTGGTGGAACTGCTAGCAACTTACATAAATCTGAAATATGACAAGGGGCCCCAAGCAGACACTTTTATCAAAAGTTAGGAAAAACTGGTTAAATCTTTACCAACATGTTTTATTTTATAGCTCGTCATATGTTTTTTTTTAGGTAAAATCTTGATTTAGAAAACTAGTAACTGTAGCTGTCAAGTTTCCACTTCTTTATTGTCATATATGCAACAATTACAGTGAAGCAGTGGTTGGCAATGAAATTGTTATTTTTTGATGCTCCTTCCAGAAATGCTCATATAAATATGTATGCAAATAAAATCACACAAGTAATTATTAATAAATAAATGACAATCTAAGACATACGATAGTACAGAAGGTAAAATATAGGGATGAAATATAATATATACAAAATATTAAATGAAATATTCTACATCTGTGGTAGACAAGTGTACAATATTAACACAAACTATGAGTGGAGCAAAAAGTATAAATGAATGCAAAATCAAATATAATCAAGCTAATTAAGTTCTTAAGGACTGGTAAAGTTGTAAAAACTACCTAAAATAATCATTATTACAGTAATGCACCTCAAATTATTTTTGCACGCTGTTTTCTCCACAGTATATTCATTTTTTGGGCAAGAAAGATCTACTTGTGTATTGACATTAAGCTCTCCTTCATGGGAACCTTTCCTCTTAAATTGCTTTGTTGTAGGATATGAATTAGCATTACACCATGAGCTGCTGACAAATATGAAACCTCCCCTGACACACACACACACACACACACACACACACAAACACACACACACACACAAACACACACACACACACACACACACACACACACACAACACACACACACACACACACACACACACACACACACACACACACACACACAAAGCTCTTCCTCAGAGAGAGAATCATTTCTACTTCCCTGGGTTGCCACTGCTAGGTTGACCTATTTTTGTCCAGACCGGTCTCTCGCTCTCTCTCTCTCTCTCTCTCTCTCTCTCTCTCTTCTCTCTCTCTCTCTCTCTCTCTCTCTCTCTCTCTCTCTCTCTCTCTTTCTCTCTCTCTCTCTCTCTCTCTCTCTCTCTCTCTCTCTTTCTGTCTCCCTCTCTCTCTCACTCGCTCCAGCCCCATAATTCACCCTGCTTAATAATTCACTACAGCTTTATAAGCCTCTACTCTACAAAATGACAGGCTCAGGAAAACAACAACAGTTTTTAACAGATGCATTTTGCAAAGCCAGATAAATAGAATAATATCTACATATATATATATAATATCATACACTGTAGTATACAAACGGAAGAGTACAAGGATATAAGTTACTAGTAGCTGTAGGAAGTGTAAGTTGGCAGGTAATTAACATTCACCATCCATCACTTTTTGGAAGGTAACGGAGTGAGAGAACGTCGAAAGAAACAAAGATAATGGTGGTGTAATTGTAAAACTGCAGATTATTTGCAAGTCTATGCACAGACTCGCTCTGCCTGATGTGATTGGATGGCCCGATTGGGCAGGAACCAATAAGGGCACCAGGAGGAAGAGAAAAGGCACAGAGAGTACTCTCGCTGATGCTGGGCACACCCTGTAGCCCTCTGTGTGTGTGTGTGTGTGTGTGTGTGTATGTGTGTGTGTGTGTGTGTGTGTGTGTGTGTATGTGTGTGTTTGTGTGTGTATGTGTGTGTGTGTGTGTGTGTGTATGTTTGTGTGTGTGTGTGTGTGTGTGAGAGTGCCTTTAAAAGTAATGTATATGCTGAGTTTGTTATTATTTATATATTTCTGAGCACATGTTTGAAAGACAAGACATTTCCTTTCAACTGAAAATTCCAGCCTCCTTTATTTTACATCTACCCTGCCCCCTTTTTAAATCTCCTCCCAGGAGCTGATGCAGAACAAAGACAACAATCATAATATATTCTGTACCCATAATGTCATTGCATTATAAATAACACTAGCACCTCTGCAGTTTTTTTATAAGCCTGTGTACCTGTGTGAATCTTTAAATTTGACGCTGTTATTTCTGAATTTCATACTTGGTCTATTTTTAAACAGTTGCGAGCTGTAGCAGACGATTCAGGCTTTAAGGGCTTTAGTGGGAAGAGGAACGAGGTTGGCCAAATAGTCTTAAAAGAAGAGTTTGACATTTCGGGAAATACGCTCATTTGCTTTCTTGCTGAGAGTTCTCTCATACTTGTCTGTTCAATATGAAGCTGGAGCCAGCAGCAAGTTAGCCTAGTTTTAGCGTTAAGACTGGAAACAGGGAAAAACGGTAGCCGGGCTCTTTCCAAAGGCAATACAATCCACCTGCCAGCACCTCTAAAGCTCACTAATTACAGTTTATATGTTGTTTGTTTAATGCGTACATTCAAACTCAATTTGCTGATTTGAATTTGAATTGTTTTGTTCAGTTCACCTCAAAGATTTAAAGTCTATGACTATGTATTTCGTAAATGTTTTCTAAGCTAAAACAGTAAATGAACGCTTCACCAGTACAAAACTAGACCTATGAAAAATCAGTTAATATGAATGATATGAATGACTTCAACTAACTATTTGCAAGAGGGTTATCATATTATGAGTGTCTTCTTGCTTTTGCAGACTTTTAATAGGCTTTTAACCAGGAAGTAACGTACTGTGTATCACCAGTCACCAGTGAGTTCCACTGCTGAAAGCTACTGACCAGTCAGTGATAATGGTGATTCTGTGCTGGTAGTTGGATTGTTTTACATTTTGACTGGACTAGTTGTTCCCCTCCATTTCCAGTCTTTGTGCTAAAATAATCTGCTAGCTTCATATTTATTCTACAGACACATGGTATCGATCTTCATTATCTAACTCTGCAAATAAAAGCAAATAAGCGCACTTCCCAAAATGTCAAACTTTTCCAAAAACAATCTATTTAATTATAGCCTCATTGCTTCACTTCCATACTTTATTTTCCACAATGGCACTAATGAGAGGAGCGGGGTGTGTGAGTGTGTGTGATGCTGTAGTCTGATCAATGTGACAGTGAGAGTGAGTCTCCTCGAAGAACCCTGGCCTTATTGCTCTTCTCTTACACACTGCCCCCTCACACACATAACATACTCTGTCTCTCACACACACACACACACACACACACACACACACACACACACACACACACACACACACACACACACACACACACACTGTACAACAGTTACAGTTTCCTTCTCTTTTATCTCCATCTGTCATCTTCTTCCCTCCCATTGTCCTTTTATCTTTTGTTCCCTTCACTACTCCTTCTTTACTCCCTTCACCCCTTCTTCTTCTTCTTCTTCTTCTTCTTCTTCTTCTTCTTCTTCTTCTTCTTCTTCTTCTTCTTCTTCTTCTTCTTCTTCTTCTTCTTCTTCTTCTTCTTCTCTCTGCACTTCTCTGAAGGTGTTGGTGATAACTGTAATCACGTTGTGTCTTCACATTGCTGTAGCTCTGATGTAGTTACATGTTTGAGGAGTTGCATGTTAGCCATGCTAGTCTACAGTTCCTTGGCAATGCCTTAACCCCTTAACGCACAACTGCAAATCTCCCTTAGGTGGAAGAAAATATATTTTTAGTTTTTGGGTGAACTAACCCTTTATTGTATTTTTCGGTCCTTAAAATGTGCAGTCTTGTTTTAGCTGTTCTGCAAGCAACTAGCTGTGATTAATTAGATGATATATGTTTGTGTGTCAGTCAAGATTATGGTCCAGTTAAGTGTTACAGACACATTGTGACAGGATTAGCAGATGCATTTTTAGTAAAGTTTCTTAGTTTTTTAGTAAATGAACACATAAAACAATACATATTACAGTGTTTGATGCACTGAAGAAAAAGCATGTCATGCCTGAAAAACACCTTTACCTATCTAACACCTTTTGAATGTGTCATAAATGTGCCATCAATGTTTCATCCATGTCAAATCTTACTGATTAAAGTTTTGAAAGGTTTTATTGTTTCATAAAACTGACAACACAACCCCTCCGAGTTCAGATGAAAACAAAGTGAGCAGTTTGAGTCTGGGAAGAGGTGGCAGAGGATGGCCGCATGGATAATTACTGCCACAATCTACTGAACGATTCTGACAGATTTGAAGGAGTTGCAGATGCAAACACATATTTTAAAACCCACCAGAGGACTTCACTTGCATTTAATCCCCTCGGAGGTCAAGTAGATTTCAGTGGAGTAAAATGTGTCTTTGCATGTGAAAATATCCATTATGTTGAGGAATGAGTCTGCTGCGAGGGTCCATTTAGTAGCTTTTGATCATATCACAGAAACTATCCAAAAAGAGGAAGTTGCCCAGTTGTCATTGAATTGTAGATTTCAATGCTTCTGGTTCCTTGTCCATGTTGGCTTTAAAGGGGAATTCGACTGATTTTACAATGTTTTTCACTAATGCTTAAAAAAGTTGTTTAAAGCTTTTCGTGGATCCAGCGGTGAGCTGCGTGAAGTCTGATAAATGACTTGAGCCAGAGTTGGACGGGGCTGAAGACTAAGAAAAGGAAAGGAAAGGAGACTAGAATTAGAATAGCCTCGTGGTTGTATACGTCACCAACCAGTCAAGTTGTAACATCCAACATGTAACATCTAACATCCTTGTCTGTCCAAAATATCCTCACTTCATCATAACCAGCAGCGACGCTGGTACTGTTTTCACCTTGTGAGTGTGTATGTGTGTCATTATTGCAAAATATGTATCTACACCTACTGTAGCAGGAACTAACACAGAAGCCATTTTGAGTACTTTGCCAGGTATTTATATATATGTCTGTCTTTCTTTCTTTCAAAGAAAACTTTACAGATGTGGAGTGGAGTTCAAAAAGAAGTTTGAGTTCGAAGATGATCATGGTCCAAGCGAGGGCGCCAGAAGTAGAGGGGTAGAAAGCGGAGAAGGGCCCCTCCACTTTATGCCCCTGGCCTGATTTGGCATTGTGGCTGGTGTGATCCCATCGCAACATGGTCTCTAGTTTTAACCTATTAGACATTTATGTGAAATTGTCATAATAAGCATTCTTGAGTTTTGGCCAAAAACGTGTTTTGTGAGGTCACAGGGACATTGACCTTTGATCCCCAAAATCTGATCAGTTCATCCTTGTTTCCAAGTAGATGTTTGTGCCAAATTTGAAGAAAATCCCTCCAGGCGTTCCTAAGATATCACGTTCATGAGAATGGGACGTATGGACGTACGGACAACCAGAAAACCTAATGCCTCCGGCCTCAGATGTCACCGCTGCTGGAAGGGTTAGGGTTGCATTGGGGGTAACATAGGCACCAGGTTTTGATAAGGAAGAACTGTTTCCAAGGTCAACTTCACTACTATTCATTAAATAGGCCTCAACAGCTGGTAACATACAAATACCATACCATCTGCACTTCCTTAGACCTGAGTCACAACAAACATTAATGCTAATAAAGAGAAATGACAACAAGTTTGAATTGTAATGTAAAATGTTGTGCGATTATTGAAAAGTAAAGAAACAGGATAAATGTATGACCTTCCACAGTAGTTTTTCACACAGCTCTAATAACGAGCACTAAACCCAAATCCTGCCCTCCATCCTGCTTCCCCTACAAAAGGACACAAGATAACGAGATCAGTGTCAGCCCTATCCAATCTATCTGTTTACTGTGGACTTAAGCAAGGTATTTACTGTCTAAATCTGTTCAAAGGCTTTAAAACTACGGCCCTGCTTACATATGACTTTGGCTTTGAGAACATACAGTATACTGAGTGTACTCCAAACATGTGGAGTCTATGAGTTTAGCGCAAAGAATAGACACCTCTTTTCCTAAAAAGCAGAAAGGTGGGCCTACTATGGAATCATATAAGAGTAAAGAAAAGCAAATATGACAAAAAGACACAACCAATAGAAATTATACAGTTTCGAAGATTTTTCAAATGCACAGACAAATTGGATTTCCAGTTTTTGTTTGCATTTCTTAATCCACTTCCTATTTCAGCTTTGAAATGAGGGCTTGATATCGTCTTGGATTTTGTATATTTTCGTTACTATTGTTATATGGTACAAGTGTTTTCTTTTTCCTGGTTATAAAGGCTGCATTACAGTAGTTTAATTTTCTGAATCTACCAGACTGTTTTGGTTACTATTGTCTGCTTTTATCCACTTAGTCAATATATGAACATTACTGATGATTATTTATCAAAAAACTCATTGTGTCAATAGTTTATGGAAGCATCAATTATCAAGCTTAGAATATCGTCGCAATTTTGATATTATGATTTTGACATTTGTTGAAAAATATTATAATGTTAGATTTTCTCGGCCAGCCCTTATTGAGATGTGCAAGCAAGCAGCTGTATAACGCAGTGGACTATAATAATAGACATTTGTATTACCTTCCAGAAAGTTATACAGTCTGCAAGTGGCAAAACTTGATTACAGACTTATATTTCCAAACACTGATCAACAGTAGGGACTGACAGTTTCAATGTGGGACTCCACACACACCTCAACTCCAGGTTTCCACTTCAACAGCCATGACATGACCCCTTGAAGAAACAAGACTATTGAGTACAATGGAAATCACACGTATAACTGAAACACTATTAATCACGATCAATTCCATGTTACACTGAATCATGGTGAGAAGATTTTGTTGGGACATCCTCCATGATGACAATGATATATATTTTCAAAAGTCTTGCGTGACTGTTGTTAAAGACACTGATAGAAGCGATAACATAGTGTAGAAATACTCTTTTACGAGTAAAAGTCCTGCAATGTTACTTTAGTAAAAGTACAAAAGTATTAGCATGAAAATGTACTGAAAATAAAAAGTACTAATATATAGAATAATATATATTACAGTATTGGATTTAAATTATTGGTGCAACATTACTTTAATGACAAACATGGATCTAATTTTAATGATTATATTTATTAATTTATATACTGCTGGGTAGCTTGTGAATCTCCCCCTGGTGCTCAATAAAGATAATGATAATATATAATAATAATAATAATAATAATAATAATAATAATAATAATAATAATAATAATAATAATAATGATAATAATAATGATAATAATAATAATAATAATATATATAGACAGTATATATATATACATATATATATATCTATATATATATATATATATATATATATATATATATACATATATATATATTATATTCCTAATCTAGTAACTATCAAATCAATTTAGCGGTGTAATAAGTTCAATATTTGCCTCTGAATTGTAGTATAAAGTAACAGAAAATGGAAATACTCAAATAAAGTACAATCACCTCAAATTTGTACTTAAGTAAAGGAATTGATTGAATTTACTTTTTACTTAAGGACACTTGATTTGCGTGTGAAGCCAACACATGTTATGTGCTGTAGGTTCACACAGGTTTGATAGTGGTTGTTTTTCATACGTAATGTATTTCATGTCGTACCAATGGAAGGCTTTGAGAATATGGCATGTGTGTGCAGTTGTGCTCCTGTAAGTGTATGAAATTTTTTGAAAAAGTGAACTCAGTATTGAGTACAACTTGAACATATTAATACATCCCTGATACTGAGAAGCAGTCCTTTTGCATAATGTTAATTTTAATAATCCTAAAGTTTAAAAGTCCTTCCCTGATTCATCAACTTCTCTTTATCTGTGTCTGTGATGGGTATAGACTTACTGCAATAAATCAGTGAGGATTAATGGCTTTTACCTAGATTCACCCCATCAGTGCATTTCATGGAATGAGAAAGATATCCTGACAGCCTATATACTCAACTGCGATGTGGTATAAATAATGTAGTTATCTGCAGTTATAAATATTAATCTGAAATGACAGAAGCAAAGTTTTGGGTAAAAAAATGCACTCAAACACTGCAATAAAACACTTGGTCATTGTGACTGGACATCAGTTGCATCTGTACAAGATCGGACAAGCAGGCAACAACAGGCCTAGAAAATCATTTCAGAGTTACACTTGAGTAAAAACGACGGGGTTGTGTAGCAGGCTTCATCTCATTAGAAACAACCTGTTTTTAGGCCGAGGCGCTGACTGTACTATAATGAGCAGTTGAGAGAGGAGAAAATGTATAATGCATTATCTCCCCTTTTATCCCGAGGATGAGAGGAGGGCCAGTTTCTGTGGGACGTCCAAGCGTTGGTCACAGATTTGTGCATCTGTGTGTTTTTGTCTGCTGTTTCGGCGTGTATTTGTATCTTTTGTACATCTGTGTGCAGAGAAGAAAGCATCTGGCCTCTTCGTGTGAGAAATCTCACCTTGTTAAACAGACTTTAGACAGCAGAAAAGGAAAAGAGAATACTAACCTTACCTAGACATAATCTTTGTTTTCTTGATACTGAAATGTTCTTTTATTTCCCTCAGTATTGTGCACAGTGCAGGCACCAAAATGCCAAAGCTACATTAACATGCATAAGCCGTTTACTAAATGTGATAATGAGCGATGTGATTGTGTGATCAGTGCTATCAGGGCTGTGACCACGCTGCAACGATAAGCATCAGATGGTGTAAATGCGCTGCACAAAGGTTCAGCTGGGGCCGTATCATGCTCAGGATCAGTGCTTCTGATCCACTGTAGAACCATATGGCTCCGCTTCACTTTAACACGCATGGATTAAAGGTCTGCTTTGCCCGGACGTGGACACTTGGTTTAAATCTGTCAGTATCACTGTATGTGCAGCTCTTTCATTTTTTTTTTTTTATATGGCAAACAGGTTTTCAATTAGGATATAAATATTTCTAGTCTTATATATTGTGTAGGAAATGTTCTACACATGTACACTTTATAGTGAGGTTTTAAAGCACCTTTAGTTACATAATTCCCGTAACTGGAAAACAACTGTACATAAAAAACTATGCCAAGTTACTGTGATTAATGTTAGATTACGCTGGAGGTGACGCAGAGGAGCTCTGAGTGGTGAAGAAGTCCTCAGCTGTGAGATATTAACTGATTAAACACTGATACAAGGGGAAATAATAGGGATTGTGACTTTAATATGTTAGGCTATTAATCTGCTATCACATGTCATCTGTAGGGACTTGCCCTCAGTGGAGTAATCTGCTGGGTAACACACACACACACACACACACACACAGACACACACACACGCACGCACGCACGCACGCACACACACACACACACACACACACACACACACACACACACACACACACACACTGGGGGAGTCCCCAGTAAGTCACACAATTGGTTAATTGTAATTTCTTGCTACTGTAATTATTTGACTGTGTGGGGATAATTACTAGACCATAGAATGGGAGCAGAATCTGTCAGGGTACTGTAATTATTTTACACATGTTGTATCTGGAGTATTAGTGCTGTATAGTATTAGATAAACAACTCTTTTCCACTCTTCACCTCGGATGAAAATCTCTTGATTTTTAGCAGCAGTCTGTCTGTCGGGCGCTCCACCTGTTTGGTCTAAATGAAATATCTCTACTATCTCAACTATTAGATGGATTGGCACAACATTGTGTAGATATTCATGGTTCCCAGAGGATGAAACCAAATGACAGTGGGGAATCACCACAACTTTTCCTCCTCTGCTGAAATCTTACAAAACCCTGGCTTCAGCCATATTATCCGCACAGATAATCCACTATTGTTTGTGTTGCTGCTGTTTACGTTTCTCAAAATCCAAATGAACAAAATGCTCGACAGGAATGCTCAAATGTTTGTTTTTTTGTCATAGTTTTCTTGTATATTATAAATTGACTACAACTGCATTTTGTGGCGCAACCTTGTGTTGCAGAATTACTATACATGTAAACCCCTGTGCCTAAGTACAACCTTACAGAGCTGCTAGCATGTCTGTCGACTCTTCGTCTTGTTACTGTACAGTTCAATAATTTCTTCCAGTCTATAATTTTCCCCGCTTATATTCACCTTTTCTCTCATCTTATCCTCTCTTCTCTCCTCTCCTCTCCTCTCCTTTGTAACAGCTGTGGTTGCCTGCAGCGTTTAGCTAACGCATCTCTGGCCTGTCATCCAGAGGTACATTAGCGCACTCATCAAACCAGACCCAGCACATACAACTCGTATGCAAAGTCTACACACAGTACATACTCACACTATTATGCTCAGTGTCACTCCTCACTGTGGACCCTTTGTGTACGTCAGGAATGGAAATCCTGATATCAGAGTTTCCCAAAGAAAGGGAGTGTCGTGTGTTGTAGTTGTGAGGAGTGGGTGTGTGTGTCTCCGTGTGTGTGTACATATATGCATGTGTTTGTGTGTGATGCAGATGAAAGTGGTTGGCTTTGGTAGGTTCACTGATACAATTGATAGTGACAGATATATGGCTAATTAGTGCAGCCTTGGCTCGGCTGTCCTCACCTCTCACCAACCCGCTGGTAAATTGGATTAATTTACCTCGTCCTAATACAGTGTATCAGCCGTGGAATTCAACCAATCGCAACTTTCTTCAATGAGCACAGATTTGTTTCTAATTTGGAAAGAAGCGTGTTTAAGATTTTGTTGAATCTACAATGCCTGTTCAAATACTTCAATGTTGTTGAAAACGGTACTGCAGTACTCTGTCTCTCACACATACATTCTTGCACAGTATCGTGAGCTCGTTGAGTACTTGATAGTAGTCCAATTAGGTTGGCTCATCTTTAAGTTTCTTACAAAGACAATCTGTTTCAAAGGAACTCCTTAAGAACAGCTCAGTCCTTAAAACAAGCAGCAGACAACCTCTCCTAAGCTTTTTTTCTGTTTCTGTTTCCATCTTATGCTGATAGTTTAGTTTACTAAATCCATCCAGAAGCTCTTGCGATGAAAATCATCTCAACCGTCCATGCTTCGCCACTAAATCCCCAGTTGATACTCATAATCTCTGCTGTCCATATTCTGAACCCTGCTCAAGCACATGGTCACAACATTATTGATATAATTGGCTTCTCATCCTATTTTTGTCATCTGCTAATACTAGGCTACAACAACTGACAGCCCTGGTCATTTCAGCTAAAGGATAGTATTAACAGCCCTGCTGAGCTAAGGGAGGAAGAACCATGTCTCCAAATCTGCAGGGTCAAGTATATGTGAATTCAACTAATCTTGCATAACGAGACAGAGATAATCAGGTTTAAATTCAAGGAGTAGTTAAAAATTCTCATCATAAAATCTTTGTAATATCAGTGGGTCTTATGTTCTTTTGTGCTCACTCATCATTAACTCCATTTTCCCACACATTCTTGTTTTCTTCAGTCTCTCTTTTCATCTCCGTTTGTTTTAACATGATTCCTCTTTGCCAACAGCACCCCTGCGAAGTACAAAAATGTCCGTCTGTGAGAGCGTCTGCGTGGGACTTTCTTGTGATGCTGAGAGGAAACCACTGAGTGAGTGAGGAATAGAGAGAAAGAAGTGCGAGTATCTGTCTACTGTAACTGTTTGGCTCTCCGAAATACCATAAATAAATCTCAATTCAAACTTTATGCATCTTTCTCTGTATGGAGTTTAGGTTTAAAGCTAAATCTGCAACAAACTTTCTGTACAAAAAGTTGTGTCTGTAACAATCACGTCAAAGTGAGCCATCGCTGACTTTCATTTTAACTTTCAAAGCCTCTAAAAACATGGTTTACAATATTTAATGTCCATCAAAATAGGTTTGTAATATTTATATATTCAGAGTTATAAAGTTAACATCGCGTTTAGGTTGAACACACCCCTCCATCTCCATCGTTTCTTTATTTCTTCCCTTCGTATTTCCGCCCTTTTCAGACGTTTTGATGCCTGTATATAACATCTAACCGTCACCTAGAATCATAAAACCGTAGGTACATAGTAACTCTTGTTTTAACGCATAAAATGTCAGCAGATTCCCAGCACAAGTTTCCAGAGCCTAACCAACAGTCCAAATGATGGATGAAAAGAACTTAACACCAACAATTGGTTATCAAAATAGTTTCTGTCTAATCTTCTGTTGATCGACTAATCGTTTCAGCTCTACTGAATACTATTTTTCATTTTGAGATATGGGTAATCCTTGTTTACAGTTCTCGTAAAGCTATACTTCAAATTGTTAACTTAGGTTTTCCAACATGGAACAGAGTTTGCAGCCATTAAAGTACCTACATGTTTTACACACTACACACTGTATGTTTCCTTTCCACTGTCACTTGTCGCAAATGACCAGTGGCCGACAACGTCTGTACCCATCTGATAGCTTCTTTGCGTCAAACAAAGAAAAAGGTTTCATGGGTTCTTGTGGACACTGCTATATGCTGGAGTCACTAGATTTCAGTGCGCTGACACTGACACACACACACACACACATACACACACACACACACACACACACACACACACACACACACACACTGACCCAGAGAGATTGCTGAGTATGTGCATTCTTTTGGTCCCCAGCCATCTGTCAAAGGTTTTTGGGGGAAATGGTGGTGATGATGGGGTCTCCAGACACAGATGACAGCAGTTCAGGACAGTTCAGTTTAGCATGTCACAGGAGGCTGACACACAAATGTGCGCACACACACTTCAGAGAGTCATTTATGCATGAACAGACATATTGGATACACAAACAGACACACACAAAAAGGAGCAACACACTGAGCAGCAGTGTCAAATTTGACTAAGAAACAGAACTGTAATGCAACAAGGTTGTCACTGCCTATTTGTTGTGTTCTGGTGTACACACATGTTGTTTGTAATCAGCATTCTGTCATTTATAAGTACAGTGTCATCACTCAAGATTATGTGATTTAGGATAATACTTTTAATAATCAATGAAGTGTTATTTTTTCAGTTCCGCTTAAAGCCTGTGTAAATATATTAGGTGCTCTATTACAAACTGTTACAAACGTTTGGATTAATCAGATGGGAACTTCCACACTCATATCTGCCTGTTAAATATGAAGCTACAGGCAGGAGGACAATTTGAAGCAAATTCATGTGTAGAAATCACAAAACCTGTAGTTCAAACCTCACGTTCACGGTTCAACTGAAACTGTTTAACTAAGGCTGGAGGATGGGCAATGTCTGCATGTCTGCCCTGTGAAATGAAGATTAGCTCTTAATAGCATCCAATTTGAACAGAACAGAAACAAGGTTACACACAACTCTGTATGCACAATATGCAAATATGTAACATACAATATGCAAGTTTCCAAAACACAAGTAACTAGCTACCTTAACGTGATGCTTGAGTGACGTAAAATGGATAAACTGTCTTAAAGGGACATGAATGTGTTTGAATAAAATATAATTAATATTTCCCAATAGTAGACCTGCATTAAACATTATTCAAATATGAAGAATAGGAGTAATTATGATTAAATATCAACAAATGAATAATAATAAATGAATCTTTAAAACATGAATTATTTTGTTACTACCTGTGTTTACATGTGTATTTCACAACACACTTGACATCTTTCTGTGCTTTATAGAGCCAATATTCTCTCCTTGATGACATGAGCCAAAGAACAAGTTTGGGTTCTTCAAGTTTTGTTTATTTTTTGGCACAACTGCTCAGCTATAGCAGAACTACAACAACATGAAAAAGCCAGAGGGCAGTTTTCACAGACGAAGAATTGTCTCCAGAAAGCGAGCATGCCAGCCAGTCAGCCAGCCAGCCGGCAGAGAGCTGTGATGTACAGACCAAGAGGTTCTGCATGCATGTTTTATTGCAGGCTGCACCAGCAACAGAGACAGGAGCACTTAAAGCAGAATTTCAAATGATAACTTGAGAGACAGAAAGAAAAGGCTCGCAGAGTTCATCGGGTTGTCTGTGTGTGTATTTTCATGT
This sequence comes from Cottoperca gobio, assembly GCF_900634415.1. Taxonomy (NCBI): domain Eukaryota; kingdom Metazoa; phylum Chordata; class Actinopteri; order Perciformes; family Bovichtidae; genus Cottoperca; species Cottoperca gobio. The sequence continues at coordinate 13,971,449 of NC_041357.1, forward strand.
GCAAGTGTGTTTATGTTTGTGTGAGGTGGAATGTGTGTGTGTGTGTTACTGTATATGAGGCAGTGGAATCACTTTAGCCAAAATTAGAGTAGAGGTAATTGGGCCATGAGAACAGAAAATGTGTCGTGATAATTTTTACTCTCCATGACATAAGAGACTCTGAGGAACTGAATAAAATAAACTGTGTGTGTAAGTCAAGCAGAGCTGCAGCTGGGTGCTCTGTTGTCTTGCTCACATAATAATAACAAAGTGTGTTACGGTGTAAGTTTAAACATCTATCTCTCCTGACTTCCCCACATGTCAAGCACACAAGTTTCTTGTAGACCTCTAACTTTTTTTCTGACTCACAAAAAAAAAGAGACAATTACAGGAAAAGAAAGACAGAGACAGAAGAAGAGATTGCCTCAACTTTATTCTTCTTGATCAAAATATAATAATAATAAAAAGGATCTATGATTTAAGTCCTGCCTTCCCTGAGCATCTCCACTACTGCCTTCACCCGCTTTACTGATCTACTATCTTCACACTGATGATGGAAATGTCAGTCTGGGAATGTTGTCTCAACATTTCCCCTTGTGTACAACATTATTAAAACTAATGTGCTGTGTTAGTGAAATCATTTTAATCACATAAAAGGAGGACATTCATCTTCACTGGAGGATGAGCCATCTTCACCTGGATACGCTCATGAATGCATTAAACATTAAATGAAGTAGCCTGTTCATTTCAGTTAAAGCTGCTCACCCAGTAGACACACACATCAGTGTTTTTCGGTGGAACTGATTGGCTGACGGCCCACATGAATGAATGGTCTCTTTTAAATATATATTTGGTCTAACCGTTCTAATGATGAACGCTTCAAGAGTATGTTTTAAATGTGTAGTTTATATGGTGGCTACTATGTCAAAATTGCTCCATTGAGAAATGCTGTTCCTAAAGGCTTATGTCCTAAATAGTTTCTTTTAGTTTTTATTTTCTCAGTTTATCTGTTTTTTAAAATCTTCCATAGATATCACAATAATATTGTTATCGTTAATTCTAAAGGCCACGATAGTCGTGTAGTGGAAATCTGGTATCGTGACAGCCTTATTGTGTTGTTTGAATATGTGAAGTATGTTCAAACTATAAGTGGTGTTGCCCTTTAATATTCTTCAGTATTTTGGCATCTTTGTTTAGAATTTAATTTGTTATTGTCCTTTATTATCCGAGGCATTAGACTACCTGGGGATTCCTTTCTCTTTTTCTTGTCTCTTACCCTTTAACCCTGTTATTAACATGTTTCCTATCCTCCTCCCCTCTTCTCCTCTCCTCTCCTCCTCCCCTCTTCTCCTCTCCTCTCCTCCTCCCCTCTTCTCGTCTCCTCTCCTCTCATCCTCTCCTCCTCCTCTCGTCTCCTCTTCCCCTCTTCTCCTCTCCCCTAATCTCATCTCCTCCTCTCCTCTCCCCTCCTCTCCTCCCCTCCTCTTCTCTCCTTATCTCTCCTCTCCTCTCCTTATCTCTCCTCTCCTCTCCTCCCCTAATCTCCTCTCCTCTCCTCTCCTTTCAGGCTTGTAAGTGTCTGGGTAGAAATCAAAGTGCATTAAACATTAAATATGCTGTCAAGAGGCAGAAGTCTCTCCATGCTGATGATGACGGGGAAAGTAGGGCAGTGAGGGAAGAGGTATGGATGGAGAGAAGGAGGAGGATAATGGACATAGATATGCAAAGATGGAGGGAAAGGCAGATGGAGACCGACTCTGAAAAAGACGTGAGAGACACAAGAGCACATAAATCATCACACAAATTGGATTTGGAAAACATCTGAATTGATGCCCTTTGTGTGGTGTGTGTGTGTGTGTGTGTGTGTGTGTGTGTGTGTGTGTGTGTGTGTGTGTGTGTGTGTGTGCGTGTGTGTGTGTGTGTGTGTGTGTGTGTTTGTGGTTAGGTGTGAGACAGACAAGATGTGCCTGGACAGAGTGTATCCTAACCTGACTCGTGTGGTTGAAATCAGATCCCTGAACCACACACAAAAAAGCACACTGAACAGATTAAGCCTGTTGGCCAGTGGCACAATATAAAGTTGGTAAATACGTCGCTATTTCTGCTCATACTGTAGGAGTTTCTGTGTGTGTTTGCAAATGTGAGAGACAGAAATAAAACACATTTACTTCCAGACCACTGAGGCTCACACACTGTGCTGTTAACTCCCTCTCTCTCTCTCTCTCTCTCTCTCTCTCTCTCTTCTCATTTTGTCCAAAACAAACTGTTTCAACAATATGATGCGTGGTACAGAACTGATGCTAGTTGTACTAAAAGCAATAGTAAACATGTATGAGCAGAGAGAGAGAGAGAGAGAGAGAGAGAGAGAGAGACAGAGAGAGATTGAGAGACAGAGAGATTGACTCAGCTGAAAGGTTAAAGCAGGCCTCACTCTCTCTCTCTGTTACTATGCAGACTAGCGAGATAGAGCAGTCCCCCGCTGCCACAGGCCATACTCTCTCAAATTCAAAGTCAAAGTTGCTTTAATGGCATACCAGGAAGAGACCAGTGTTGCCAGAGCAGTACAATATATTTGCTACAGAGCAATATTTTCACATTAAAATCCCTTCCTCCTTGTGTGTGAGTGAGTGAGTTAGTGCGTTCCGTACCAGGAGAGTTGGTGTGTGCTGCGGGTTACTACTGATTCTGTTCCTGAAACCAAACCTGTCCCCCTACGGTGAGTGTTAGTAGAGTTTTATATGTAAGTAATTAGTTGTACTCTAATTTCCGCAAGTCAATCTAATGATATAATAGCAATAAATAACAACCCAAACTCTAAAACTCACGGATGATTTGTAAACCTTGGTATTCTGACTTGAGAGCATTCACACATTATTCCAAGTTGGTTACCCCGAGTCTTGTAATCTCACCAGATTTAAGAGAAACTATGCCTACATTTGCAATTATTATTATTGTGCATATTTCTTGTGGCCACAAAAGGAGGCGGGACTCCGTTTATTCCTATGAAAGTTGCTTAGTGGCGCATAAAGTTAAAAAAGTTTGACTTCTTGACCAACAATTTACGCAAAGAAGAGATTTATCAGAGCTTTTTACTTCTGCTGCTGCTGGAAATAAGACTGATGAGAGCAGACTTAACCATACCGTTATTTGTCTGGACATTAGAATCAAAAAGAGCTAAAAGAGGATAAAAAGCTGCATAGAGCTGGCTGGTAATTCTCTGTGCGTTCATGTAAGCTGTGAGCGACCCCCCTCATTGTTAATGTAAAACATATTGATTGGTGGAGCTTTAAATATTTGACATTTTGCTACATCTTGATTCTTCCTCTCAGGCTGTAGAAAAGTGCAGCCTCTGTCAGCTAACCATTATATTATATATAATATATAACCATTTATATTATACCGAAGAACTACCGGCCTGAATTTCAACAACTCCAGAAACGGCTATCAACGTGTTGTTTCAACGCTCTGAGCAATAAAATACAACACATCCTCTTTGTAGTGTCACTGCTGTTTCCATATTTGACTTAAAGCTCATGAACACGGCAAAGTCGGAAGACCGACTTTCCAACTCGACACCATCCAAGGAGCATGTGAATGCACCATTGGCGTTGGTGAAGGTCTGCGCTCTCCAAGTTGTATTCTAGTTGCTGTATATCTTCATGTACAGTATATGTTTACTCTGTTTATCTGCTTCCTCTTCAGCCATTATATTGTATTTATTCACACGGTACATGATCAACCCCAAAGACATATTCTCAGTTTTTGTATGAAGAGTGTTGTCTGGTTTGTTTTTGTTAATTACACTGCCATATATGTTTGAAGGACACCAGTGTATGTACATGCCGGCGGTTAGATAGCTGTCTCCTGTGGTCTTTTTAGTGTTGTGAAGTGCAACTTTTAACAGAAGGCGATGGTCAGTTTTTTATGCCACTTGTACGTGGTCAATCCTCATAAATACTTGCTAGTCTTCTTAGACTTCTATGATAACACACTGAATATATTTGGGCCTTGGACACCCAAAGAAAGCCCCGTAGGCTCTGGAAAAGTACAATTGGTTTCCTCACTACTCTGTGACATCACCATCAACTGCAGCCCTGAAGAAAATTATTCAAGCATTTGATTTTGTTTTGTTATACGTGATCCCACTGCATGTTTGGTTTACTCCTAGGTATTAGGTCAAAAAAAGCAACTGGTTGCCAATTATCATAACATAAAATCATTATGTTTAGTTTTCTGCACCTCTGCAATACAGTTGTGTTATTCAAGACAGACATAGAATGACATTTTAACAAATCACAAAACAAGCAGAAAGTTGACTTTTACCGCCACGTGTCAATGGAAAGCTACTATTGTCACAACTGTTAGTGCCTACAGATGTCTAATAAAACAGACTGTTTAAACAAGTTTATATAATTGTCCAACACAGCATATTGTTTTCCATAAATGCTAAGGTCACAGACTGTCTCAACACCATCTGAACACTGCCTACTGCCACGATCAGGATCAATCCAAGTTAGCACCATATTGACTGCCTTGAATCTTGATACACTCTACGATGAAGTGAGGAAACTCTGTTGTGTCACTGACATTCAATATCAGTCTGTGTGTGTGTACACACACAGACTGATATTCATCTCCTCAGGGTTATTGCTGCCATTTGAGAGCAAGAAGGAAGATAATAGCCCTTTTGAAAGATGAATAAAAATAGCACAACTTTGGTGGGCATCCAAGTATGAGCATTGGTCTACAGAGGACTCAAACTCTCCCTGCAACCAAGTTGAAATCCCACACAGACAGCCAAAGAGTATTTTCTCATTTTCCTCGACAATGAAATATCTTATGACCAATACAGAGATGAAGGATGAATGAAGATCCCAGATGATGGTAGCATGTACATGTACTGTATATAAAGGCTCCTATGGACTGTGTTCATAGGATATCCCACTGTGCAAGATCGGTCGAATAAAGTCTTGGTCACAATCTGTGTCAGACTGTACAATCAATTTTGAGAAATCTCGGATTGTTTGATGGATATTTGGTGAATCGTACTGTTTACGAACTGAATATAAAAAAAAACTGCCAAATAGCGCTGGCACCTTTATGTGTAAAAAAACCTAGTAATTGTGAAGCCAGATTCAGTAAGGGGGTAAGAGGGTGACTTAAAATGATTCCTGTTTTTAAAAGGGAGTTTGTGGGAAATGTTCTGCAGTTTAGCATTATACTAGCTTGCCAGTCTGGTGTGCATCATTTTAAGCTTTATTCTGATGGTTGTGTTTGCAGACGTGGGTCATAGCAGCAGTCACATTGTGAGACAGCGATTCTAAATGTCTGACACTACCCGAGTTTTGCTGCAGGATTGCCTCAACACAGCTTTTAATTGGCCAATGTTGGACGTGTCTAATGGTATGATCTAAGACCACCTTTTTGATTTGGATTTTTTTTTTAATTGATTGGTACAGCCCAAAAGTCCACAGTGTAAAAGGTGATTTTTAACCTTTCAGAACTTTTCATTTGAATATCAAGATGTAAATGAAAATATAATAATTGTATGTATCAGAATTAAGTTTTGTTCTAATTTCCTATCTGTGAAACCCACCACATTCATCTCACAAGCTCTTAGGGGTCCTGAAAGGTTAAGAACCACTGGTCGAGAATAAAGCGCTCACTCAAAAGGAGTCTTAATTGGTTGCAGGAGCTGCACGATGGCATTCTTGGATTTGTGATTAACAAACTCTTGGAAAAGCATGTGTTTTGCGGTACTTATCTTGTATGTCTTGACTGGCTGTAGGGATATAGAAGCACAATCCACTCAACAAATCTATATTTCAAGGTTTTCTGAGCACAACAGGTGTAACAGACTGGCTGGCAGGTTTAAGGAATAGTGAGATGTGTTTGTGTGAAGACTTTTGGACTTCGGCGTACAATTTCAAATGTGTCTCTTTCTGCTCGACAACAGTCTTTCTCACACAATTTAATTCCAAAAGATGACTTATAGTCTTCAAAATTAGAGCATCATTTATCCAGGTCCACAACAAACAACAGTAAACAGATACAGTAAGGCAGTTTTATGTCTTCACTGACACATATGCTCCGATGTGTGTGTTTGTATGTGTGTGTGTGTGTGTGTGTGTGTGTGTGTGTGTGTGTGTGTGTCTGTGTGTCTGTGTGTCTGTGTGTGTGTGGTTGGGGGTTGGGGGGTAAATCTAAAGAGGGAGTTCATGAGCCTACAGTAGCTTTAGGCCCCAAAATGCTCTTTGGTTGTCCCAGATTATGATAACCCACAGCAGTGATGAATCCCATTGCACAGAATTGGACTAAACTCACTGAACAGATCGTCAAAAGCCTTATACTGAAGGGACTGCAGAGGACATAAATAATATGTAGCTGCTGCTGTACAGAACACGCTGTTACATTCAATTGCAGAGTCTCTGATTGATGTCAATCAGGCTTATTTTTTGTATGTGATCCGTCCTCAGCCGACACCTGAATATCTAGCCATGATCAGTTCATGTTTACCCTGCAACATGGACATCTGGATTCATTATTGATGCTGTGTTGGTGCCGCTGCATGTGGAAAGGGTGGGTTTGGCGCACGGGGAGTCGCCTCTGAAAACCCCAACACGCACGCGCGCGCGCACACACACACACTCACACACATCTCAAAACCCTTTTAACAAATACTCGACCCTGAACTTCATGTATTCACATACTGAATGAACGAGGCTGCCTGTTTTTGTGGCCCCGAAAACACCGCCTGAACATGCTTCAGGTGTGCGCTACCCGCAGTAACAAGACTGCGATGCTGAGCCAATGCAGCGGCAACACACGCCCCTCCGCTCCGCGCTGCCTGCCTGTGAACACACACACATACACGCACGCACGCGCGCGCGCGCACACACACACACACACACACACACACACACACACACTCACACACACACCCCGACTCCCCCCCCCCCCTAACTTCATCGTCGACGGACACACACATCCGAGTCTGGACCGCCAAATGAATGAGCAGTCAACACATCCTGCTCTGTGAAAATGCATCTCGACGTTACTGGATGGTCAAATGTGCAAACGCAACCGTGTGACACATTCAATGGGGGGGGGGGGGGGGGGGGTGGTATGAGAGCGCGGCAGCGTCTACGGCGGGCGTGTGTGCAGCTGGGTAAAAATATATATATTTATTATATTTATATATATTTTTTAGGCGGGCGCCCTTCGAAGCATGAAGGCACACATGTAGGGTATTAATTAATAAAATCACACACTGCTCAGGTGTAAATCATGAGATGTTTTTTTTTTTTTAAAGGGGGAACATACACTTGTGGTGGTCTACTTACGCACTGCCTCCTTTTTAGGGTCCAGGGCACTGGCAGTTTGCTGTATCTGGCCTATTTTGTTCTGGAGAACCCAGACCCGCTGGTTGGTGCTAATGATGTCGTTTTCCAGCTCCTGGAATAAGGAGCAGGCGTGCCGGGCCAGGTCGGACAGCTGTCGCAAGGTCCGGGACAGAACCACGTTACTGATGGCACACAGGTCCTCGAAAAGCAGACCTTCATCGTTGGGGTTCTGGTGCCTGCAAAGAAGCTGCGGCTCCACAATTCTTTTGGCGAATGGCATTTTGCACGCCAGAAATAATAGGAGTTGTAAGCCAAATATAAATCCCCACTGCCTAGAAGAAAAAGGGAAAAGGGGGAAACAGACAACATCCAAATATATAAATCCACGAGAAACCCGATGAGGTTCGGGCCGACCGCGCGTTATCCCCGGGCGTCAATCCAAAGTTCCCAGATTCTCCTTGAGATCCTCCATCCTGCTGCTGGTTTCTGGGGATCACTCACACTCCCGCTCACACACGCACACACATGCACACACATGCAGGACACAGCTAAGCCCAGGTCAGTGGTGTGAGGATGCGTGTTGAGTCTGCGATCATGGGTTGCCTCCGTGCAGCATCAAACCAGCCAGAACGAAAAGGAAACACTGCTCAAAACTTTCAAAGTAAGAAACTGGTACAAGTAGAATTATAAACAATAATGAAGAGGTGGTCTGCAAAATTGATAGAAAATACACAAAACATAGCTGTTGATAAAATATGAAAACTACAGTAGACGTAATATCCTGAAAAGGCCTGAATTAAATTCACTATGGTTGTTTCATAATCTGTCTGCTCGCCTTAAGCTTTTATTTTTTAGGTCTGTCCTTGCTTTTCCGGTCTTATCGTGGTTGCTTTTCTGGGAATTGATGCAGCCTGTCTCTGTGGCCTGAACAGTGTGCAGGCTGAGAGGATGAGAGAGAAGGTTGAGGGAAAACACGGAGAAGTCGATATGAGTGGACAGGGAGCGGTCATGAAAATCAACCTACAGCTACAAGTTTCTCATCATGTCAGGACACACTGACAGAGGTGCAGTTTATTACAAGATCATTTATTCAGACTTTGCTATTTGACCCTGAAGTTGGGGATCCGGTAACACTGAGGACTAAAACTATAAGACATATTTTAATTCTTATTCATTTTTAATATCAAACCTTTGCACATGATAACCCCTGGATCAATGTTGAGGTCAGTACTGCACAGCACACATTAGTTGATCTATAGATATAAACGCATAGGAGCAGAAAACCAAGCTCAACTTCAACAATTAATTAAATAATTACATTGTCCACTATATGACACAACGTCCAGGATTTAATTAGTTTGATTGATCTGGAAATTGTAATGTTTCTGAAGGCTTTCTTTAATGAACTTGTTGCATTCAATCCCTGGTGACCTCAAGGCTGAATTGGCCTTATGTACACATGCAGTAGTACATCTGGGACCCTAAACAATAGGAACAATCATAAAAGACAGATTGGAAACACTTTTGGGTGCAGTCTAAAGTTTTAACCATTAGACCGAATGCTATGTCCACCTTTTTACAATTAGAGTTGATACTGAGAATCTATATTGACCCCATACATCCCAACATTAAATGTGAAGGAAAGAGGAACATTATATCACTTTTAATAGGAATGTCATGCTTCTGTAAAATCAGTTTCCTTCACCCGTCTCCCGCCCAGTTTTAAACATAGCCTACTAGTGGACGATTACAAAACAATACAGGACAAAATAACATGTAATGCAACACATTGCAGTATTAACCCGTACAATGTAATGTAGTGTATACTTCACTGTGCAATGTGTATCCTCCTGATAAAACACTGAGGCTTTACATTGTAAACTTCTCCAGAAAGTTCACCTACAGCCGGAGCCTATACTGTAGCTGAACGATGTCCAGTGAACAGATTTTTTTTTTTGCTGAATGTGAGTTTCCAGTTTGCTAAGCCTGGCTGTTGTGTGTTTCATTCACAGTGATTATCCTATAGCCTCTAGGCTCAGTCTGTATATAGACATGTCTGCAGTAAACTTGCTGTTGCAGCAAATTTGAGGCAGCACAAATTGACAGTAACCTGTCATGCGCTTCACTCCGAGCTGCCGAGAAGACGAGCGTAACTAAAAATCGTAAAATTATCCATGTTTGCATCCCAGCAAACAATAACAGACTGTGAAATTCATGCCTTTACATGTGTTCATACGTTTTTCACCCTTTATCCCCTTTTATTTTGAATTTGAAACATGGTAATAATTTTAGATCTGATGAGACTGTTTATATTTTGCCAAGGGGTATTTTCTTGTGTGAGAGTACATTAAATGACATGTAGGTCTCAAATCTACAGAGAAGTCAGCTGAGTTGTGTTGAGTGTAATTAAATACATTTACTGAAGTGTACTTAAGTACAAATTTGAGGTACTTGTACTTCACTTATGCATTTCCATGTTATGCAATTTTATACTTCTACTTTTCCGAGAGAAATGGTGTAGCGACCTTTATTAATTTGACAGTTAATTATTAGTTACACAGCAAACTAAAGGCTCTGCACACCCAAATAGGTGTTTCCAATCACTATTTCTAATTACCCCTTGTGTAACAAGAGTGATAACCAGGTACAGTAGGCTGTCCCACCCCTGACCCCTGCCCCTGTTACCTGGACCTGAACCCTGTACCCGCCTGCCTGCCTCTTTTTCTGTGTGTATATTTCCCTGCACATGTTATCCTGTGAACTCAACTTCTGTTTGGACATGCCTGTTGCCTCGCAGTCACCAGTTGTAACAAATGAATTATGTATAGAAATGCCTCACTAATAGCATAACGAGTATTTAAATACAATAAGTAAAACACATCCCTTAGTACCCATGTACTCAAGCAACATTTTAAATGCAATACTTTTTATTGCATTAGTATTTTATATTATGATATTGCAAATTTTATTTAAATAATCCTAAAAAGTCACAAAGTACATTAACTCAATTTAAGTTACTTGTATTGTACGTGAATAGTTACTCCGTTTATCTTACTTTATACTTCTACACCACTATATATCAGAGGTAAATATTGTACTTTAATTTTTACTCCATTATATTTAAGTGACAGCTAGTCATTTTTCACTTACATTGAAAACACATTAAGGAGAGATTGCTTCACAGCAACCAATAAAGCTTATATTATACATGTGGGCATGTACAGTTAGGTTCATAAATATTTGGACATTGACACAATTTTCATCATTTTGGCTCTGTACACGACCACAATGGACTTGAAATTACACACTCAATATGTGCTTTAAGTGCAGACTTTCAGCTTTAATTTGAGGGTATTTACATCCAAATCAGATGAATGGTGGAGGAACTACAACACATTGTATACGTGGTATCCCCTTTTTAAGGGACCAAAAGTAATTGGACAATTGGCTGTTCAGCTGTTCCATGGCCAGGTGTGTGTTATTTCCTCTTTAGTTAATTTACAAGGAGCAGATAAAAGGTCTAGAGTTCATTTCAAGTGTGGTATTTGCTTTTGGTATTTTGTTGAGGTCAACTCTCATTATGAAGTCTAAAGAGCTGTCACTATCAGTGAAGCAAGCCATCATTAGGCTGTCGATTGTGTACAGAGCCAAAATGATGAACATTGTGTCAATGTCCAAATATTTATGGTCCTAACTGTAAGTATTATTTTAACCGTGCAACAAAATTGAATAATACGGATTATCTCCACAGGGAGGCGCTGTTGTATCAAGGTAATGTTCCCAGGGATGTAAATAGCTGCACTGCCTTGAGTGTATTTGCTGTTCTGATAGAAACCGTATTAATCAGGATAGTGGCACTCCAAAAGCACAAATAAATAAATGGATAGAAAAACAAGCCTGAATCTGAGAACTAATGAGTGTCAAGCTAATAAACTAAATGGTAACCTGAGGCAAGATTTCTGAGAGATAACAATTCTGATTCATTATTATGTCTTTATTTTATTGATGTTTTGAGTAGCAGAGCGAGAGTATTAAATAATGTTTTGGTGTTGGTAATAAATCAACATAATAAACCTTGCCCCCGTGGCAGATTTCTTATCAGCATATAGGGCCTAACAGTGCTTGACTTGCATTTTCTCTGGTGATAGGAAATCCACTGCCACCAGATAAGAAGGTGGGAAACTCGTTTAATATTATTATTTCCTGTTTCCTTGAATTGACTCCTCAAAAGTTCTTGTTTAAGACAATCAATAGAAAGGAGCCCAAGTGCACACAGCAAAAAGTGTTTTTCCACACTTAAATTAATGATAGTGATAATAATATGTATTTATTAAACAGATTGTACTCCGCATCATGCAAGTCTTTCCAGCGCTCTTCCCTAAACAGATCTCTCGTTGCCAAACCTGCCTGCCCCTGACCTGCCTGCTTTGCCTGTTTCCTGACCAAGCCTGTTTTGAACCTGTCTGTCTCGCCTGTTTCCCGACCCGGACTGGATTCCTTCAACCTGCCTTGCCTGTTTCCCGACCCTCTGCCTGGGCCGATTTACCACTTGCCTGCTACCTATTGGTTCGTCCTTGTGGATTATTATCATCCCGCTGTGGATCTGTTTACTCGGCTATAACCTGCTCCTGACTACAAATAAAAGTCATTACCAATTATCCTTGGTTTCATGTGTGCTGCACTTAGGTCCATCATTGACTTGTTGTGACAGGCTGATAAGAAACAGAATCAAAATAACTTATTTGCTCACTACACAAATACAACTGTACACTTTCAAAAGAGGTTATGTGTCTATTTTTCGACTGATAATGTAACAAAGTATAGCACAGACTCCCCTCATGTGAGGACAGCTCAGTGATGTTCACTGAAACATCCTATCTGTAAATGAAAACTCAGATGCACCCTCAGTTATGACTCTGCTGTCCAAAGGCCAAGGCAGTGCAGAAGGGAAATGAAACAGTGTAACATAGTTCAGTGTCCCTCCTTCTCAGAGTTAGTCTGTGTGTGTGGATAGAGCTGAAGAGATGTCTGCTAAGGTTCTTGTAGTGTTGCTTGCTGTGTCCTGCACAGTTTCTGCTCAGTTAGATGTGGAGACCCGGGCGAAGGTGTTCCTGCAGAAGTTTGACGAGGATGCCTCTCAGCGTATGTACCAGTACTCGCTGGCATCATGGGACTACAACACCAACATCACACAGGAGAACTCAGACAAACTCGTAAGCATTCAGAGACCTTTTAAAATACAGATTGTGTTGCCACTGTGGATTGACTAATGCTCACAACAGTATTTTGATGTGACTCTTTTCATTCTACCCAGTCAGAACAGGGGCGAATTTGGGCCAATTTCTACAACCAGAAGTCAGAAGAGTCCCTGAAATACCCCATCGACCAGATAAGAGATTCAACAATCAAATTACAGCTCATCTCCCTACAAGACAAAGGCTCTGGTGCCCTATCTCCAGATAAAGCTGCACATGTAATATAATTGCTCCATCTTGAATTTCATTCTGTTATAGATGTCTTAAAATATGCTATTTTCATGTTTGTAAAAGCTTCAAAGACACATCTCATGGACTACTTCCTCAGTGCTTCATTAACTCAAACATTGTATCCTTGTGTTTTCCTTTAAATCTACTTGTAGCTGAGTAAGGTCATGAGTGAGATGAATACGATCTACAGCACAGCAGAAGTGTGTCTAATGGACGAACCCTTTAACTGCCAGACTTTGGAGCCAGGTAAAACTCTGTTAATAAGGACCGGTTATGGCGAGCCAGATAAAGCAGTTTATAATTAACATAGTCACTGAGAAAAGAACAGAAAAAGAAACTTTACTAATATACTTTAGGTCTAATCCATTGTAGGACTTATTATGTGAACACTTTTATACTGTTTAATTCTTTCATTTTGAACAAAAAAACACATTTAACTGCAGTATCCAAACTACATGTTTCCAGTGGTGGAAAGTAACTATGTACAATTTCGAGGTACTTGTAATTAAAACAATTTCAAGCTTCTTTATACCTATATCTCGCACTCAACTATATTTATCTGATAACTATAGTTAATAGTTACTTTTCAGAAAACCGATGCAAATAGCTTATAAAATGCAATGCATTGTTAAACATTAAACCAGAAGCCAGTCTTTTTGGCTTGTGGCATCTTACAAAAAATGAGTGCCTGGTTGGGGCTCCTTGTCATGTTTCAGATGAGTTGTTAGCAGTTCCTTCAAAGATTGGAACCAAAGATCCAATTTCCCTTTAAATCCTCTTCAATAATTGGTCGAGGCAAAGACATTAAATTATCCAAAATTTCAGAAGAACAGCAAATACAGAAAAGCTAAAAAACAAAAACAAAAAAAAATCTGTGGTATATCCTGCCCTCTTTAATTATCTCTCGACCACTTCCGTGTCTTGTGACCCTTTCATTAGGAGCCACTGGACTAAACTACTAAACTGTATACAAAGTATGGAAGTTAAAACTAGCTCCACCTTGAACAGCTACTAGAGGAAACTGCAGCTTACATATATCAGTGTTAACAATCCCATAATGTCATATATAATAATACATCAGGCACAGGCCATTGTTCTGCATTACAAAGACTTTAACCTTTTTTACTTGTAAAAATGTATTTTCATAATGTTATATAGGTACACACCTCGGTCAAACAGTGGTCTATAATAATGGACATTTTATAAACTGCTGTGTGATAAATGTAGTGCATTAATAAGTACAATATTCCCCCCTAAAATGTGGAATAGAAGAATCAATTATCATACAATAGTACAGTACTTTAAACCATTTCTATCATACTTGTTTTAGTGCAACGTTTCTCCTTGAGTTTTTCTTTTTTTTCAGATTCGATGAAAATACATTTATTTATTAGATCAATATGCTCTGTCACTGACTTGCGTGCTCCTCTGTTTACAGGCCTGGAGCATGTAATGGCCCACAGCCAAGACTACTCTAAGCGTCTGCATGTGTGGGAGGGCTGGAGGAGAGTGGTGGGGAAGAGGATGAGACCTCTGTACGAAGATTATGTGGATCTAAAGAATGAAGCTGCAAAACTAAACGGTGATACATACTCAAGGACAATGTGCTACTTGATGTGGATGTTTACTTATGAGAGAGTATAATGTTTTAAATGTGTGAATGACATGCTCATTTCTGAATGGAAACTTAATGTTCCTTTCAGATAATCCGGAAGAAAAACGTTGCCTTTAAGACTCTAAGTTTATTAAGGAACTACATATACAGTATATAAGCTAACACTCTGGCTTGTAGATAGGACAAACACAGAGTTGATGGTGTTCTGTGATCATACATGACAGATCCTCCCAAGAGCTTCTTGTTACACAGTTAACAAACAGCTGAGTGGCCTAGCATGTCATAACATCTAACTCATGTATTACCAGCAGTGCCACGGCTTACGTCAGCTACAATTCTATATAAACTGAAATGTGTCTGATTTCTTTTTCTCTTGATCTTTTCCCCTCACTCTTACAGGTTTTGAAGACTATGGATCTTACTGGAGATATAACTATGAGACCATTGATGAGGAAGCTCAGTACAAGTACACCAGAGATCAGCTGAGGGAAGATGTCCGTTCTGTGTACAAAGAGGTATGTTTACTATTAGTGGATTGTACGTCTCGTGTTTCAGAGCATCTAGAGCAGGGATGTACAGTGTGTCACAGTGTAAGTAATTAACAACAGTAATTATTCTGGGTTTTTTTTTACAGATCATGCCCTTATACAAGGAGCTGCATGCCTATGTGAGAGACAAGCTTATGGGGGTCTACAAAGGACACATTGATGCAGAAGGACCTCTGCCAGCCCACCTGCTGGGTGTGTTTTGTCTTTCTTCACCAAAAACAAAGAAAAGACAGTTGTCGAAATAAAATTACACAATATCAAGAATACAGCTTCAGAGCAGTACGATTTTAATGTTCATTTAAGTTTTAAGTCCCAGTCCAGAACTTGTTCATGTTTCAATGTTGTCCAGGTGTGATCAGCACTTTGTTTTAGTTTGATTGAAAAGGATGAAAAAGCAGCATGACAGAAATTAGCTTTAATGCCCTGTCACACATATCCGTATGACAGAAACGTATGCCGGCGCATACGAAAATTTGTCAGAGTCCAAATACGTCCACCTTTTCATCGGATCGGAAAAGTGAACGTATACAGATACGCATGTCTAACCTATTGATAGAGTATCACTTTCTTATACAAAATGTATCAGACGAATGCATAAGATATACAAAAATATGGCGTATACAAAATATCGGCAACACGCTGGTTTACGTAGATATAAGGTAAGGTATAAGTAGTATTCGTTAAGAGCTCGCTGTGTTACGCAGGGGTGCGTTGTTGAACGCTGATGTTTTGAGCATGTTCAAAATTACCGGACGTACCCGACGTGTGCTTCATAAGTTATGCAGACGTTACGTGACGTTAGACATATGTGAATACGGAATACATATGTGAATACTTACCTACGTAAATATAGTATGTGAATACCTACATACGTAAATATAGTACGTAAATACCTACATGACTACGTTAGAGGTACATTAGATATAGGCTATGTCGGCTGACGGTGAATCCTACAGCCAATTTATTGATAATGAGTGGATAACCTATTCCTACCCTATGTTAAGATGATGCCTGACGACGGAGTAACTTATTAAACGTGTTTCTACAGTACAGCTAGCGTTCAGCATGTTAGCCGTTCTCCAGCATCAGCATGACGTGAACCAGACGGCACTTTTCCAGCTCCGTTGGCCAGACGCTCTGATACGTTTTAAATAAGTAAGTGATACGCTATCAACGTTTGGCATACCTATAATAATTTGTTATGTATTCATTATGTATGCGTCAGCTACAACACCGCTGTGGAAAAGTTGGACGTATTTGGACTCTGACAAATTTTTAGCTAATTTTCATATACGCCGACATGTTTCTGCCATACGGAACTGTGTATCTCTGGCGTGTTCGGCATGTCGTCTGCGTCCTTCAAACGATCACAACTTACCCTTAATTTATATCAACCTATTGCCGATATTTCGTATGCGCCGGCATACGTTTCTGCCATACGGATATGTGGGACAGGGCCTTTACGTGTGTATTTTGTTTTTGAAAAAAGACACAAGTGTGACCTTCATAGACAATGATATTCAATGATTTGTTTGGTTGTTTAAAGGTAAAAAATACAGTGAAAAGGGGAAAAGAAATGCAACATATATAACACATCGTATGCAGTGGTTAGTTGAAACTATTTGGTGCAGCCTCCATCCTTTGATTGCAACAACATCCATCTGACTAAGGTCTACTGCAGGAAGAACTTCTCAGTGTTTACTTAAAGTGAAAACAATTTATTTTTGTGTTTATTGTTCAGGTGACATGTGGGGAAGATTCTGGACCAACCTGTACCCTCTGTCAGTCCCTTACCCTGCTAAACCAGATATTGATGTCAGCAAAGCCATGAAGGAGAAGGTGCAACACAATTCAGTCAATTCCATAATTCTGTATTGTTAACAATGTTTCCAATATAGTGCAAATAAATTAAACAAATCCCCCTTTAAATCCTCTATTGGAAGTAAAACCATTTATCAAATGTCAATTTGAATTGCAGGGCTGGACTGAGCTTCAGCTTTTTCAAGAAGCAGAGAAGTTCTTCATGTCTGTGGGCCTGTACAAGATGTTCCCAAACTTCTGGAATAAGTCCATGCTGGTAAAACCTGAAGATGGAACAAAGGTGGTCTGTCACCCCACAGCCTGGGACATGGGAAACAAAGAGGACTTTAGGTAGGAAACATCCACAGAAATGCACTAATTATATATTATCAGGAAAACGGCTAAATCTATCTAACTCTCTGATATTGAAGTTGCTGACTCCAAATGTAATTCAATTGTTCTTCCAAAAACCTATATGAGCAGCTTCTCCCTGAAAACCTCTGATATTCTTTGCAGAGCCATTGACATATACTGAGCATATACTTTATATAGACATCTCTATTTAAAAAGCTTACATTTACTTAAACACAAGCAGCTTTTTAAATAATTATTATAAGGATAAGAATAATAGAACTGTAGATCAGTACATGAGTGTCATAAATATGATAAATCAGATTATTCTCTGAGTCATTCTTTCCTGCTGATAAAGATAAACAAAGCTTTTATTTAGTCAAATATTAATCCATGAAGTTGCTCCAGCTCTGACTGTTTCAGAGGTGTGTGGCAGTGGTTCAGGCTTCATAGATCCTCAAGTGTCCATTTGGGTTAAAATGGCTGAACATATTGAACACGTTGGGCTTTAGTTTTTGTTGTACCTGACTCATTCGAAACATGTTATTGCGCAGGTTGTTTTATTGGTACAGTATATCTGATATGGCATCATGCCACACCTGCATTGCACACGCTAACTGCTGACATGAACACATTTTTTTGTTCTGATGTCTTCAGGATCAAAATGTGCACGGAGGTCAACATGGATAACTTCCTCACAGTGCACCATGAGATGGGTCACAACCAATACCAGATGGCTTACCGTAACCTGTCCTACCTCCTGAGGGATGGAGCCAACGAGGGTTTCCACGAGGCTGTCGGAGAAATCATGTCCCTCTCTGCTGCAACGCCCAAACACCTGAAGAGCCTGAATCTCCTGGCTGATAACTTCACTTATGATGATGGTACTATTGATGTAGATCACACTGGCAATTATCAAACCAAAGAAAGCAGCTTGATGCAGCTTGTATTTGATCGTATGTGTCGTGTGAGAGTGGATATTTAAAAAAAATTGCTTACTGACAGTTAAACTGGAAGGAGTAAATATTACGTATGCGTCTTAGAGACGGAAGCATTTCCACCTTTTCAACATCTGGCTAGAATGCGTACATGCAGATAGCAATCCGATCTTGAAAAAGCTTAGAGTAAATGTCTAAAGAACCTATTTGTATGTGAAAGTGGTGGCTCGTACTGATGAATTAACAGAGATAAATCACCTCACTCAGCAGTTCCCTTCAACTCTATGGAGTATTTTAGCATCTTTTCGTTCATTGTTTTGATTTTCCGGCGTCATTTTCAGCCAAATGCAGCTGTTTTTCCACAAAAAAAACTGTAAACACTCACTGTACACTACCTGCCCAGCATCAAACAGCAGACACAGTTAGCTTAGCAATTAGCTGATGAGCATAGTGGAGCATTTAGCTACTAAAGAGCCATATATTTCCCTCAGGAGTTAATGGAGACAGAGCTAAAAGGTTTATTATTTGACTTCCATTCATCTAGTGCCAGAGACTCAAGTTCAATGTTTAAGTTGCTCCACATCTGCTGGATGTATAAATAAGAAGCTGTTTGCTAGCAAATAAGTTTGCAACATCAACGTCACTGTTTAGTTTACACTGCCCCCAAGTGGTCAATAAATCTGTTTTTGCAGGTTTAACTTTTGAGTAACCCAGTCTTGTGTTATAGCTCTTAACAAAGCTTTGTCGACATTTTTCAGAATTTATGAGGGTTTGATACATTCTCTTTTAACCGATATGGGACAATGCAATTAAATACCTGCCCTAAAGCCATAAAAGTGAGCAAACCGAAGATACAATATGAAGTTACCCAGCGGTGGCATATTTAGTGCTGAACAAACCAGAACAGGTATGACTAATGTGTCTCTGGGTTGCTGCTCTCGAATGGCATGGAGGACTAAAATAGCTTCAGCACCATTGGGGCCACCAGGACAGACACGTCACAACCGTATTCACCTGTTTACTCCGGCTAAACCAGATAATAAAGCATAACATGACCTTGGGCCCAGTGCTAACTGTTATACAAACTGTCATCTACTTACAGTGTCCGACATAAATAGCATAACAAATGCAGATTGCTAAAGCACTAAAAATAATATTTTTTTTAATTGCGTTTCAATGTCCTTTTCTATACAGAGTTCGGAGCTTAACTTTTAAAATAATGTTCAGACCAGAAACCGACAATTTCCTGACCCTTTTCACTCCCTCCTATGTCATAAATCTTTTTGTGTTCTTTGCTTTGCAGAAACAGAGATCAACTTCCTGCTGAAACAGGCCCTCACCATTGTGGCCACGCTGCCATTCACCTACATGCTGGAGGAGTGGAGGTGGCAGGTGTTGGCAGGAAACATCACCAAGGATAATTGGATGGAGCGCTGGTGGGAGATGAAGTAAGCAGAGACCTACTGTATATGAAGCATCTGTGAATAATCCAATTAATCTATGCAGTAAAAATTCACAGGTATATTGTATTAAAAAAACATGCTGACGTATGCTATCACTGTAATCAAATATGGTCATGACTGCAGGCAAGTATTGTTGCTTTTCATGTTGGATGTTTCATGTCAGTGGCTGCTTTACTGCAGGTATGTGGTTACAGCATCAGCCTGCATCAGTGCTGAGTCTCTGTTGTCATAACAGGAGGGAGCTGGTGGGGGTGGTGGAGCCAGTGCCGAGAGACGAGACCTACTGTGACCCGCCTGCTCTGTTCCATGTTTCTGGAGACTATTCTTTCATCAGGTAACACTCTCACTGTAAAGCTGCACTTAGGGAAATAAAAGCATATCAGCATAACACCTGGATTTTCTCAAAATCAGCTTTGCCAAACTGGTTACTGATGTGTTTTCAGTGCGGTCCGCTTTTTTGTTTTCAGGACCAATTAAAACTTTAAAAACATATTTTCAATGACATTTGGTGGTAAGTTACACCTTGAAGAGCCATTTCTTAACAATTCTTAAATTACATTTCTGGCATTTTCAGATAAATTGATGCACTCATGTTGTTTTCTTTTTACATTTTCTGCTAAAATTAATGTATTTTGCTTTCAAGTTTCTATTACACTGATCAGTTCTGCCACAAATCTTGCCAACCACTTCCCTAGAAAGCTACAGTACAACTTGCATATTGTTTACGTGTGAAACCCCCTTTTAAACAGATTAAATTACCATGTAATGACACCAGATTGTATTTAAATATAAATATTTTTAGATTATTCATTACCTGACCACTCACCAAAGTATCTTTCTATCTATGTTTTTTTTTTGTGGAGTGAACAAAAAGGGCTAACAAAATTACATCTTTCAGCTGACTTTCAGTAGAGTAAAAAACATGCTTTGAGTGTATTTAAGCTTTACGTTTTGTATGTATGTGTGTGTGTGTGTGTGTGTGTGTCACTGGTTGTGAATACAGGTACTTCACAAGAACCATCTACCAGTTTCAGTTCCAAAAAGCGCTCTGCAATGCGTCTGCTCATACAGGTCCCTTATCTTCATGTGACATTACTGGTTCTAAAGAAGCAGGAACCAAACTGAGGTACAGACGACTTCCTGCTCCTCTTTGAAGGGTGTCACAGAATCAGATGCAGTTTTTTGGTTATCTCTGTGAAATACATTTTCTTTATGGATAGTCTACATAACCATTTGACATCAAAAGAGAGATAATGTCTCATCTGTTTTACTGTAGCATATTATATATTACACTATTGTGGTACACATAAATACAGCAGTCATTTATTATTATCAATATCCTCATCAATGTTCTGTTAGGAATATGTTAGAGCTTGGGAGATCCCAGTCCTGGACCAGAGCTTTGCATACGATATCAGGGGATGTTAAGATGGATGCTCGCCCCTTGTTGGACTATTTCCAAAAACTTCATGACTGGCTGAAGATAGAGAACCAGAAACACAACAGGAAAGTAGGCTGGAAGAAAACAATAGATCCATGTGAGTACAAAAAATACTCGCATTGAAGATTATTACTACTAAAATAACTAATATCAATCTCAATATCTCACTAATAAACATGTGACATCTTGTTTGTTTAATTTGCACAAAAAATAAAAACGTAAAAACACATTGTTGTTTTATGGGAGGTTATACTGTAAGCCAACTATTTCTTGCCCAGTAATGTACAGGTGTCTTGTCATCACCACAAGGTTTTCCAGGCAACCATAGTACCTCACTTAAAACCACAATGTGTTGTTTTTAATATATTGTTTTTTGTATGTACAAAGAAGATATACAGTTAAGTGTTAATTAGTAATTGTATTAGTATTTTCCAAAATGTCCAACTCTCCTTTTAGCCTCCTGCACAGCAAACTAGTGGGTTGAGTGCATCTATACTACCATATTGTGTTTATGAAGCGTCTAAGTTCACACCAGGCACAGTTAATTGAAAACTTGATAGATTTGAAGCTGTCCCACAGGCATATAAACTGTAGGAGTGGACAAACAACTCTCATAATTACATAATAACTCTGACTAATTGATGCTTACTTCTGGTGAAATATTTGCTGCCATTTCACAAAAGGCCACTGAAAAAAATCCCTGTGGACATTGAGGAAGTAGAAAAAGCCCAAACTTAAGTCACTGATGTTTTCATGACAAATATTTGCATGACCAAACCACAGAGATTTACTAGAATGCGCTATTTATAAAGAAAATGAGTTTGATTGCAACTTGTTAAAGTTTTTACTCTAATCCGTGATTCATAAGCCAAAACAAATGTGATTTGTAACAAGCAAATGTCCAGGGGACACGTGTACACAGTTTGATTGTATCAATGCCCCAAGAACTGTAAGAATTTAGATTTATACTTTTACTATTGTGCTGTTCCTGTCTGAACCAGCTATACAGAAATCGGTTTGCTGTAGGATGATGCATTTGAGTGCATTAGGCCATGGCTACACAATTTTGTTAACTAATATAAACAAATAGAACGGTAGGTGATATCCAAAGATGTTTTTAGCAACAACAAAAAAAGAAAACACATCAAGCTGAAATTATCTATTTCTTTTATTTTTTTACAGATTCAGAGAATGCCATTAAAGTGAGGCTAAGTTTGAAGGCTGCCATGGGAGATAACTCTGTGAGTATCATTAATCCTTATCAGAAGTGTTATTATATCAGTATAAACGTTACAATATCTGACTACACGTGAAGTTAATTTTGCATCTTTTTAGTACTCCAGTCTGTTGGACATCATCTTAATCAACGAAAATGTATTTCAGTATCCCTGGAACAACAACGAACTGTACCTGTTCAAGGCCAACATTGCGTACGCTTTGAGGCAGTACTACAGCCAAAAGAACGAGACCCTTCTTTTTACGTCAGTATCATCCTGAGACCATAAAATATGAAGACGCTTTGTTTTCATCTGAATATCTTTTGTTACCACATTTGTGAGTTTTTTTTCATGGTTTTAACCTGCAGAGCAAAGGACGTCCACGCGTATAAAGAGACTCGCAGGATCTCCTTCTACATTTTGGTCACCAAGCCAGCAAATCTCTCCATGTATATCTCAAAGGATGATTTGGAGGCTGCCATACGGTGAGGCACTAGCTTTATTCAACACACACACACATGTATTTTGATTACATACCGTCACCATCTTAAACTAATGGCCTATGTCACATTTTAAAATTGTTCAGGAAACAAAAAACTGAACCATATATATGTACATATATACATGCAAAGTGATGGAGACCCATACATTAACAGCAGATTCATGGGAAGTGTGGTTGACTGTGGTTGCTTAAGAATAACACATACGGTTCAGTTTTTTCTGTTTCCTGAACAATTTTAAAATGTGACAGATTATGATATTTATTAATCATTTCATACGAAAAGGTTATGACAGTATATGACTATTGACATACACTCGGTCAATTATGTAAAATAAAAATGATTAAATTACTTCAAATTTAAGAACATGACATTGTGACTTAGGCAATTTTAAACCGGATTTAGGCCTAATTACTTCTGGAGAAAGTGACTTTGGCAAAACAGTGCACTCCTTTTGTAACGCCGGTTGACAAAAACAAGAAACGAAACAAATCAAATCAAATCAAATGAAACTACAATTATGGGAGAGGGCAGGATGTTACACCTTTTATTCCCACTACTGTGACAGACCATGGGGAAGGGTCCGCCACAAACAGTTGCTAGAGGAGCACACAGAGACCGTGGATGGCCCTTTCATTCAACAAAGCAAACTCAAAAATTACAACTTTAATCACTCTTAGCTAAATCAAACAAATGGCAGGTAAATCAAACACTGAGGAGGTTTGTGCCTCTCCTCACTTCTCTCTCCAGCTCTTCTTTGCTGGGTTTTTAAATTGTAACTAACCTATTTCCATTTAAAACTATTTCTCCCCTTCATTCTCAGTCATCTTGATTGATGCCTAATCATGTTGCAAATTGTCAAAGAACTGATGACACTTGACGGGCATGACATGTTTCATGGACTGAAGGTCCTGGGACTTCCTCTCCTTGATTGGCAGAGTGTGTGGAAACATTCTAGTCCATGCCATCATCTTATTTGGCACCTGTAACCTCTGTGGCAGTGCATCCCATGCAGAGTTCTCTGAGAAGGATACCTTGTAATGGACCTTACCATCACTGCTAAACTGAAAAGCCTGCAAATGATGTAGTCAGATCTCCAGCTTTTTTGCCTGGTCTGATGCTCAAGAAGTAAGAGCCATTCCAGTTCAGGAATTCCTCATGCTTGACCACCTTCACATGGTCGTGTGATGGTCTGATTTTTGCAGTCTGGAGTATAATCATGTAGTCTCTCGGGGTGATGATATCCATTATCATTTTGCATTCAATGGTGCTATGCATGCTGTCACACTCAATTTGTGTGTGACCTGCAACAAGGTACTGTGTGTTATTAGTACCCCATATTTCCTGGCAAGCTCAGAAAATGCATTTGCCACATTTGCATTGCGGTTCTGATAACCGCAACAATCGCTCCACAATGCTATCTCCTTGATTTCTGGATGGTCTTTGATCACACCTTCAAAATGGCGTGGTGTGCTAATACCTCGCTACTGAGGTCGCCCTCCATCCAAATATTGCAGTACACTTCCTTTGATTTCAAGTCGAAGAGGGTAAAGTTATGGACCTGCAGTTTCGTTTTGTAATGCAGGCAGCTGGCTTGAGTTTTTAGACACATCAGCACGGCTTGCAAGTCCATTGTCCAAACGGACTTCTCACTGTTCGCAGAATCCTTGTTGTGGGATTTCTCTTGCCTCGCTTCATCTTTCTGGATCACATGTGAATCATATTCGGCCTTACTGATATTGCCATGCTTGAATGAAACACAAACATCACACTGATCTTTTCGCGGAATGAATACAGAATACTTTCCTTCATGGAACACGTGTGAAACGTTGTATCCCAGCGGCCCTCACTCCAGCAGCTGCCTGTTGATATTCCCAATGTCGAAGAAAGGTGAAGTGTCGATGAAATATAGTTTGAAGAGACAATATTAAGAATTGAAGCCGACAATCGCAAAAGTTACTTTTCCTAGTAGCTAATTACTTTTTATAATTATGCAGTAAATATAAAGTAACTGTTACTATAAGATTAGAGTAGTTTTTAGATTAGTCTGTATTGTCCCAGAGGGAAATGTGTTCATGCTTCATGGAGCTACAGGCAGCTATTTAGTGTCTGTAACCCACTGGGAGGTTTCATAATTAAAACTATAAATTGTGAAAGTAAAACACTAAATAACTACACAACATTTATAGCCTAGCCTATATTACAGTAAACATTATCACTTACCAATAGGGGACGAGCCCTGAAGCATGGAAATAACATTTATCTGGTAGTTTTTCTTTCTTCTTGAAGCAGCCACCATCTTGTAAAGCTGGTAAAATGGCCTAAGTCACACTCTTGAGATTATACTAACAAGGTAGGAACAGCATTATCTTTTAAGTAAGGATCTAGGCACTTTTACCAGCATCATGAAGAGATGATTGAGGCAAAAAAAAACCATTTTCCTCACAATATGACTTAGGCCATTAGTTTAAGAAGGTGACGATACAGTATATTCCAAAACAGTGAGTGCTGAATGTCTCGCAGACTTAGCAACTCTAATAGTTGAGCTATTTAAATGCATTGTGAATGATTTTTAGCCACGTTTGTTCTGGGGATGGCAATGTGTGTGTGTCTGACCACCACTTTGGTTCAGACTGAAATATCTCAACAGTTAGTTGATGTATTGCCACGCAATTTAATTCAGACATGTATGGTCCCCAGAGGATGAAAACTAGGGACTTTGGTGATCCTCTGACTTTAGCTCCAGCACCAAAGCACCATATGTGTAAGTGTTCACATATTCAGTAAAAGGTCTCAACGTCTACTGGATGGATTGGTTCAAAATTTCGTACAGATCTAGATGATTCCAAGACAATTAACTTAACGCTACCGTGACAACATTTTTGGTGCAGAGAATTTAAATAACTTTGTGTAATGATTGATTGATTGATTGATTTGTGTCTGTGTCATGCACACAAAGTGACCAACCCTTACATGTGATACATCCACAATATAGTTGCAGTGGTCAAAGATTTCATTTCATTACAAAATGACAGGATATATTATCACTCTGTCTTAAACAGAATATTCTGCCAAAAAGTGAATGTCATTCTCAGTTTCACCTTGCTCCCACAACAAAACCTCACAGAGCTGCTTGCATCTAAGATAAGGATTCTGGATAAATTGCTTCCTGCTATAATTGATTTAATCAACTCTGTGTGACCTTTCCCCCGAGACAGTTAATAGGTGTGAGCAATAATGAACCCATTTTGATATTGATCCCAGATTAAGCCGAGGCCGAATCAACGATGCCTTCCAATTGGATGAGAGGACGCTGGAGTTTGAGGGTATCCTAGCAACACTATCCCCTCCTGTGGAGCAGCCGGTGGAGGTGTGGATGGTGGTGTTTGGGGTGGTCATGGGAATCGTGGCGGTAGCGGGCGTCTTCCTCGTCGTCTCTGGTGTCAGAGAGCGCAAGAAGTGAGTTTTTGGTCTCGAGTCAAACTGTTTACCATGTTTTCTATCAATTTACTTCCATAACTGTGAGACATGTTGTGTTCCTTGTGTTTGTAGGAAATCTGCAAAGACAGACAACACGGAGAATCCCTACAATGCAAACATTGATGGACAAAGTAACAAAGCCTTTGAGGAAGGTGATGAACAAACTGGACTCTGAGTCCACTGAAGAAGAGGGAAGACCTCAATGCTCTGATCAAACATCCAATACATTAGTTTATAGTGAATACCCTTCTAAAAAGTTAATTGCACATAATTGTAGGATTCTAAATATATTTTCATGTGAATGTATTCAAAGTGTTCTATTTTTGATGCACTAAAATTATACTTATTGTATTAACATTATTTTAAGTATGCTTTTATGTAATAATGACGGCCATTTACTTTTGGAATATTATTGTCATTACATTACATGTCATTTACAGTGAACTAACTACAGGGACAGTCTCCCTGGAGCAACTCAGGGTTAAGTACCTTGCTCAGGGGCACAATGGTGGCAGCACTGGTATTGAACTCACGACCTTCTAGGCCACTAGGCTATCACCACCAAGTCATGCAGCTCATATTCAGGAAAGTTGATAAGTAACCAGAGTAATTGTGTTAGTCCATATTCGTTTTTAATATTTTATATTCTAAAATGCTCGTACATATTAGTAATGTTATTTGATGCTTTAGCTTGTTTTAAAATATCAAATGAAATGTTCTAAATGCACTTAAGAACTATGATAAGAAAATTAGATAATGCAAAAGAAAGTACTTTCCAGTTTATTGAAAATGTATGCCTCCTATTTAAAAGAAATTGCTACTGACAGTGTTTAGGGATTTCACACTTTTACTTGTTGTAAAATACACAAATATACACAGTTTGCCAATGTATACCAAAGATCACAGTATGCAAATAGAAGAACAGTACATCTTAATGTGTCGATAATATATTATAATATCAAGTCTTCAGTGTTTTAAAAGGATTTTCCAAATATGTTCTGTATACAGTGTACACGTATACAGAACATGTATAACAATCATTCAGAACTCAATTAATGTTAGGGCTTGTGTTACTAAGTCAGACTCATGTTTATAGTTTATACTACATGGAATTGTGCTCATCTCTTAATGACGAATATTAGAAAGTATAAAATAAATAAAGTTATTATCGCATCACCTTGATTTTGAAAATAAATGTTTTACAATGTTACTCCCCTGAACACAGAATATTAATGCTTGTCACTTCAAACAACAAAACACTTACACACACAAAACATTTTCATATTAGATATAGTTGTATGATGCATATCTACGCACTTCTGCAATAGCAGAATTTGACATAGTGACAGTCTCTCACGTTTTTCTTTTGTTTAATAAGAAGTCACAAATAAAATTCCACATTTGAAATGGTAAACTGGAGTGAAAAAGTGACCTTTCATCACTGATTTGTCTCAATGATGAAGAGAAACGTTTCCTCTCCCATTCCTGCTTCCTGGGTTGCTATTTGCACTGAGTCGATGTTTTTTATTTGGATGAACCACCCGCCGTGCAGCGCTGACTCAAACTTCCGCTGTTTAGTCGGGTCGGTCTTCATGTAGAAGAGGAAGGATAGAGTGCTCTCGTCGCTCATGGTGATCTTCTTCAGCTTCTGCTTCTCGCACATCTGCAACAACAACAAACATGTAGATTTCCATCACTGAGAGCACAGTGGCAGTTCAACATCGTGGCAGTGAGATGATTCCTTCGCTTGCAAGTATCACAATCATAATAATCAACACGCCGTCATTTCTGTTCTGTTTAATTCAGCAATTAATTTTTTTTTGTCTAATTACATCATTCTGACAAAGATAAACTAGCTAATGTTATGCTATCTTAATGCTAACAAAACGCTGGCTCATCATGCGTAATTAATATAGGCTATCGGTATCTTACAAAATGTAACCCATAGCGTTAGCCTACCTTTGTGTCTACTGCTACATATACTACATTTCGTGTTTTGAATCGTTTCCACTGTGTAGTGTTTTGTGTTAGTTTAGCGGTTCCTTTTGACACTTCGGCTACAGTAAACAGCCAGCACATTGCACTCTTGCCCTAACCTTTTCAAAAATGGACGACTTGCTTTCACTGACGTCACATTCCCATTCCTTATGAAACAAAGATTCTCTACAACATTCATTTAACGTCACTTCCTCTAAAAGAAGTAAGGATGGATGTAGGCCATTTAGGCCTCTCTCAACGACAACAATGACATTTTGTAAATATGCTACATCAGGGGTCGGGAACCTATGGCTCGCGAGCCATATATGGCTCTTTCGATAATGCAATATGGCTCGTTTAACATTTTTTAACATGATTAACAAGTAATATATAATTATATTGTGACATTTTAAAGTAAAAACATTTAGCAGCGGATTTGTTTTTAGTTCTCCCCTCTCCTTTCCTCCGCTCTGTCTCTGGCTGTAGGTGAAGGTGTGTTCACACGTGTGTGCGTAGGGGGCGGAGCCCCGCCCTAAGCGAAACCGAGCAGAGGAGAAACTGCACAAAGCAAGCAATAGACCGGGGGTGTCAAACTCAATCACAGGGAGGGCCAAACACGGTCCACATTTATTGAACAGGATACACATATTTGATAAAGTGCAAAAAGATATGGAACATATTTAAGTCAACTGCAAACGGATTGCTGAGCAGTTCAATTTAAATTTCTGAGCTGCAAAGTCGGCAAATGCGCTCAGTTTAATGCGCGGTGGAGATGGTTTGTCAGTGTTTGGAAACACGCAGTGACCAAAGTTTCCTTCTGCATCAGAGTCTCCCACAGAAAGCTCGGCTTAGAAAGCTCTCACTGCATCATACATGTCCGTGATCACACGGCAATGAAGCAGTGAGATGCTTCGTTATGTCGCACAAACAGTCCAGCTCACATCGCCACTTTCGTCCCAGAGATCTGTGGTGTCTTTCCCTTTGCTTTCCAAAAACTTTCATTTCATTCACACATTTAGATACTTCCTCAAATGTCTTTCCCCGTGGTTGTTCCATGCATTGATGTAATTACCAAAACCGGCGGGCCAGTTATGACAGACATAGGATATTTTCTCGCGAGACGGATATAATTGCCTTGAGTTTGACACCCGTGCAGTAAACACTGAAACGTGCACATAAATGAGATAAATAACGTAAGCGTTTAGTTTATTTAATAAAAGAGCACATGTTCAATGAAACACTGATACTGCTATTAGTAATCGGAGACGTGTTATTCTTAAAAAATGCACGCATAAAGTTGCATTCAAATTTATATATTTTTATATATGGCTCTCAAGGAAATACAAAAAAAAATATTTAGCTTTTATGGCTCTCCCAGCCAAAAAGGTTCCCGACCCCTGTGCTACATGGTTCCCAGACAAAGAATCCTGCTAACGTTGGTGATTCCCTGACTTTTCATCTGGTGCCATCATCAGGTATAAAATTGCGTTTGACCAATATTCTTGTTAATCAACAAATTCCTGCAAAACTAATAACATTTACATCAACCTCAGCTACCTTTTGTTTAGCGATAACTAGCACATGTCAGCATCCTAACACGCTAAACTAAAATGACAAACTCGCTAAACATTATCCTGCTAAACATCAGCATGTTAGCATTACCACTCTGAGCATGTGCAAATGCTCATGTTAGCATTTAGCTCAAACCAGTGATATGCCTATGTACAGTAGCCTAGCCTGCTACAGCCTCACAGAGAAGCTATCATGACTGTGGACTCAATTCTTCACCAAATGCATTTTTCCAAACCTAATTTGATATAAGATAGATAGGCTGGAGAGATACATTGGTGTACAAAAGTCAAGAAAGTGGAGTTCATAAAATGGAATAAGAGCTGTTTTCATGACCTGTTGTGACCTCAAATAATGCAGACATAAGGGGAAAATAATCTATTTCCAGTTTGTTGCATTGCAATAAATGAAACTGGGATGGTATTTCCAAAATGAATCACCTTCTGGTAAGAAATTAACAAATATAGAAATAAGAACAACATTGTCTTTGCTGTTATTTAACAAAGAGTCACATATCCGACAGAATCAATCAGTTTCAGCTGTAAGGTCAAATAACCTCCAGCAACGTATGCTACAAGTATCTGACGGCGAGTATACAGAAACATAAGTCATTTATACTGTAGAATTGCTCAGGCAGGACAGCAGGTAATACACATTTATGTATACCAAATGGTAACAAAGGCACAGGGACACCAAACATGTTAATTACAACCGGTAACATCCGTCTGCTAATTGCCTGAGAATGGTCACAGTGGCATCCTACTGTCTGTCAAATGCAGTGGAGAATACACAGGGTCAGTCACTGTCAGGCCAAACAACAAGTTTGTAGGGACACAATATAACTAAATGAGACTATATGATACATTTCCGTAACAGAGACTATCATATGTCGTCTGCCACTCTCTTTCAACAGATAGAGAAACAACATCAAAACAAGTGTTGCTAACCCTTAAGTAGACATACTAAGTGGATAGTAAAATATGTGCTCTGTCTGTGAATACACTGCTCACCCAACAAAGATTTTCCACTTAGGTGTGTAGATAATATTCATGTCCGAGTCAAGTGCCCCGTCGTTAGTTTAAGAGTCATTGATTCAGAGTACACTTTATTAGATGCTTTAGCTGCATGGCTCAAGGAATCTTGAGCCCAGTTTTTGGTCGGTCCACAACTTCAGTCCAGACTGAAAAATCTCAACAACTTGCCATTAAAATCACATTCATGGGGATCGGTGCATCCTACTGACCTTAGTGGTAGCCTCAATTTTCATCGACAGTAACACCACAGACAGGTCAAATTGTAACTTATCCAGAGATACTGTATATTTCAACATCTACAAGATGAATTGTTGCACATTTTTTTGATACAGTCATGGTTTACTGATGATGAATCCTGATGGATTTGGTGACCCCTGACCTTTGTATCAAGTACCATCATCAGGAAAAAAATATCTAAAAATGTTTGGGAACATGAATGTTTGTACCATACATACCAATGGCAATCCATCCAATAGTTTATCTCGACATTTCACTCTAAACCATAAATGTTAACCTAAAGGTGGCACTAGATGAAAAGGCAGAGGCAGATCACCAAAGTTATCCTCTGGGGACCATGAATGCCAAACATGGCACATGGTAATATAATATTATTATATAATATTTTTGATATATTTTAGGAAAGCTAAAAACATCAACCTGTTGGTCTTGCTAGAGCAAAAGTCCAGTTAAATCTAACAATGTGGACATGAACTAACTCCCTCACTCAGTAACAGTTATTACCTCCACTTGTAGGAACACCTTCCCCCCTTCCTTGCAGCACCTGAGAAAGCAGTTGGAGTTGCTAAAGTTTAGGACCACTGGAATTCCTTCAAAAATGACACTGGTTGACTTGTAGATGTAGATGGTCATCTCCTCTGAAATAAAAACAAACAAGAAATTCCACAAATCAATCAAAAACCCATCTGTGCCTAGAGTAAATGAATGTTGCTGCATGCTGCTCTGAATGACAAACCTGGATTCTCTGAAGCATAGAGGGTCTTCTGTGAACAGAAACTTTGGAGGTAATAGTGAGAGTTCACATGTTGGATTGGAGTGTTCAACGACTTTAGCTGTCGGAAACTTGTACCTCCTCTTGGAACTAAAAGCCACAAAGGGAACAATCAAACAAAGGGCAACATTTATAATTCATCCCTTTGCTAAGAAGAAAAAGAAGAAGTGAGATTCATTCCTCACTCACTGTTGCATCTGTATATGAATAGTTATAGTGCACATTAGTGAACTATAACTCTGATCAGATTTACATACATATGAATGCATTTTTACCCATAAAAGGAAGATGTAATTCCTCCCGCTTTTCCGAATTCCAAGTGAGATCCATGTTTTTATTGGTCTATATTATGTATTTATTTTCAATTTCTCTCTTGAAAAACAGATCTTGATCTCGTTGAGAGTATTTGTATAAATATATATTAGAATGTAGAATATATCAAACAAATAGAAGAGTCTAAAACCCGACTTACTCACCAAGCACGACCTTGCTGGATTCTGACACCATGACAACATCATTAAAGGTACATCCTGTCCCATGACATCCCTGACAGGGGCCCCCACTATCGCAGCCCCTCCCTCTCACCACAGAGATGCAGGTTTTCTTCATGGAAATGATGAGCAGATCCCCCCTCTCCCCATTCTCCTTGTTATCAGCGCCACAAACTTTCTCCTCGATACCCCCGTCCTCCTTTCCTGTTGCATCCTGGCCCACTTCATTCTCCTCCATATCTTCCTCCCTCCTCATCTCCATGCTGAAACTGAGTATTGTGGATTCCTTGGACACAGGCTGTAAAGTATCCTCAGCCCGGGAGGACATGCCAGTGTGCTCGTTCTTTCTGACAGGCCTTGTGCACCGTCTGGAGACCAAAAGGAGAGGGATCGAAGTGGACGTGGGGTCAGTCTGAGCACTAACTCTGTGTCTGTTATTGGCTGTGTAAAAATTCTACCTGAAAACACCTAAATGCACAGCTACTGTCAAAGTTAATTTAAATGTCATGTCATGTGGACCTATTTCCAGTGCAAATCAATATAATTTAATACAAGAATCTGTGTTACCATATGATTTCAACATCAGATAATGTCATGTTAGCAAAGTTCGCATTATGTTTTATGTCTATTCCTTCCAATTACTAACAGGATGAAAACAGGTATACTATAGTGAAAAGACTTAACAGGCATATTTTTGCATTCTGACAAACACACACATCATTGGTTTGGGGAAAACAGCTTATAATGTTTGATGTGACAGATTGGCATGATGAATCTTTCTCTTCAAATAATAAGTAACAATGATCTTCTTTTATGCAACAATTACATCCGATGCTGTGATTTTCAGCCATCTCCGACTGAATGACTAGAGAGAGAATAGCATCTGAAATAGAAACTCTACCTTAAAGGTGTTCGGTGTGCAATACTGTGGAAGCCCATGAACTCACCAGCATCGGAGTATCTTTTGCTAACGCTTGAGCCAACTCCTCCGGTGTGAGATCCTGCAGGTCCATGCCGTTTATTTGCATCAGTTTGTCTCCTCTCCTGAGAAAAACAGAAAACATAGAAGGTATATACTTTATTAAGGGTTTTTAATTCAAACTAAGGACATTATTAATATAACATGTAGTAAGCCATTAACTGGGTAATCTCCATCCTTTTGGCTGGTGTATCTCCTCCTGTTGTGTTTGCTGTAAAACAGGTTTTTTTTGTGGACTTCCGCTTTTAGCATGAAAGATGAAGAAGCTTTGCTACGACGCCTCTTCGGCATGTATATTGTTTTTTAAGGCTCTTTAATAGTCAAGAAAACTAATGCACTGTTTGACCACTTTACCTTCTCAAAGAGAGCTGCAGAGCATCTGGATCAAAATCAATGTATTACTGTACAACTTTTCAATCTTTAAAACTGTAAACTGTGTCAACTCTTAGAAAGTGCCAAATAAGTTAACCCTTGTAAAAAAGAATATCTCAATCAGCTTCTTAATATGACTAATGGGCTCCTACATTAATACACAGTCCTCTGGTCAGGTCTGCAGTTGTAAATGTTAATAAGTTGTTGATAAATCAATGTAGTTGCTCTCACAAATGTTCTATTACTGCTGTGAAAACTGAATATTAATCTGACAATTACTTTCTTGATTAATTAATTGTTAATTGTTTAGTCTGTGAAATGTAAAAATGTTGTATTTCCCAGAGGCTAAAATGACATTTCCAAATGTATTGTTTTGTCAGACCAACAGCCCACACCATACAAATATTGACTTCACTTTTACATCTGAGAAAGTTGAACAGGAAATCACATATGAGGAAATGGAACCAGAGTATTTGAGATTTCTTAATGTTAAATTACTGAAATGATTCATAGTTTAAGAAATAGTTGCTAATATATTTAATCTTTTTTAAGAAATCAATTAGTCAACTAATTGTTTCAGTCTGATTATCATAATTAAAACAAATAATTATGATTTAAAAACGTATGCCTTATTAAAAAGAGAAGGTAAAGGGGGAGTAGCAGTATTTGTTCTGTTGCTTGAGCTTTAGATGTCAAAATCACATTTCTTTAAAGGTTTTAATGCTGTTGTTCTTAAAGAATCCTGTACAGTATCAGTTTTTGTTTGTTTTTTTGTTTATTTATTGTATTTAATTGAACCATGCACTGGGAAGCCCTTTGTGATCTGTGCTTAAAAAGTTTGTTACAAATAAAATTATTTTTATTCTAGTGTTTATTCGTAAAATAGTATGACACAATAAATGTTACGATGATATGTTTTTTGTGTTAGTGTGTGATTTATACCTGACAAACGATTTATCTCCACTCTTTTTTTTGTACTTCATCACATTTTCCACTTCATACTGGTGCTTTCCTTCATGGATCTGGTGGACGATCAGCACGCCTCCATTAACCAGAGAATCCTGACGTTTAGGAATAAAATAACAAACTTTACATCAGCACATATACACAATCATATCTTTTAAAAATGTATCTAACATATAGTGGTTTTCAGTGTTAAAGATTCTGTCACCCACCTTCAGATCCATGGTGCTGACAGTGTCCGCTGCTGATAGTGCCAAAGACTGAAGCCGACACCAGTGACCATGCCGCCCCTTTAAAGCCCTCAGTGTGTCTGTGCTTCTGCTTTGCCTGAACAGAAGGGGAAGAAGGAGGGCCACTGACCCAGTGAGGGATGTGGAACTGATGCCACAAGAGGAAGTCAATGAAGGTGTACATGGTGTATGATTTTTTGTTAGAAAACATAACTTGAGGAGAGAATTCATCAGTTAAAGCTTTTTATTTTAGTGTTAATATAGATGTTCTGCAACAATCACTAACAGCAGCAGAGGTCTGAGTAGGTTGTGTTATCTCACACTCCTCATCCTGTGCTGCATAATACAGTCAACATATAATATAAAACACATTTTTTTCTTTATTTAATCAATGTTCACTTCCTTAATTTTTAGCATTACTAATAACCTGACAGTAGTGTTACCGTTAAAAATTATCATAAACCCTGAACAGAGAGAAGAGGAAATAACCGCTTGTTTTATAATATGTCACATTAAACATGGTAACTACTGGAAGAATATCACTTCCTCTGTGACAGTAAATAACTGCAGTGGATATAAATATTTACTAAGATGGTTCTGCAATGCGAGAAATTAATTAATTAATTAATCATTATTCACAAATTAAGCGATGTAGTGGACTAGAAATATAAAATAGTATAACATAGACATGCTCAAAGTACAAGTACCTCAAATTTGTACTAAAGTACAGTACTTGAGGAAATGTACTTAGTTATATTCCACCACTGATACCATTGTGTTTATTATTGGGTGGGGTATTCCAGTTGTTGAGTGGCAATGTTAGGTAAAATCCTCATCTGAGGCTGGTTCCTGCGTACCTGTTGTATGAATACAAACCAGTTAAAAATAGGAAAATAGCAGTTTTTTTTGTTTTTAAAGCATTCAGCCACATCTTCAAGGCCATGAGCTGAACGCTTTGAAAAACCAAGTGGAACTTGTTATAAGAATGTTTTGGTAGAAAAATAAAAGTAAAAGTTTCTTTATTATTTCCCAAAATGTCAAACTATTCCTTTAACTAGATGTCATCTTAACTTCTTTCTAGCGTGCCACAGTTGTCTTAGTTCTTTGTGTTGCTGTTGTGTTAAAATATATTTTAATCTCAATAGGACTTTTACCTGATGAAGTAAAAGGGAAAAAAAAGAAAGTCTTACAGTAATCCATGTGCACATAACTATATCACTTACTGTTTTAATACTGGGACGAGTTGTGTTACTAAATTTATACAAGCACACACGCTGAAGCTATTTCCAGTTTTCCCTGTCGAGCCAGTGAAGTCCAGCTAAATCTGTAGGGGCTGAGGTGGATTGAGTTACATGAGAAGCACATGCCATTGTCGCAAAATGTCTGTGGACCACCGTCCACTGCAGCACGTTCCCACCGTCTCAGAAGCTTGCACAAGTTGACAATCCAAACTCAAACAGGTACTGTGATGCACTGAAATACACTGTATTTACATGAGATTCTACTAGACGTGTGTACGACTGCTGAGAAAATTGTCCTCCTGGTAGCAGCTGAAGGTTTTGAGTAATGTTGACGTGAGCAGTGCATTCTCTAGTTCAAGTAGGCCTACTTATGTGAGCATTGATGGTAAATGGTTAAAGCTCTGTAACACATTCAATAACACACTATTTCAACTTATCAGATGAAGCGTAGCCACTTTGTGTTGTTTGGAATTTACATCTAAAGTTTTGAGTTAAAAAAAAACAACGTATTGAGTTCAAAAGACTCTTTAGCTTTGGCCAATGTGTATATTTTATAGACAGTAGAATGTCTGCGATGATCTGAAGCACATTAAAACTGATGTTTCTTGCTTAATGTGGATAAAAAAATATAAATACAATATCATTACCTTTTATAATACAATAATTTTCCCTTTTGTTGTGCTGTAAATATGTTTGGATAGTTTGCAACAGATTGAATTTGACATGAACACTGTACTAAACACAAGTAAAGTGATCTATCAAAGTAAACCATTGAGTAAGAGTAACATGTTACAGTTTAAGCAACTAACTCTGGTTACAGAGGCTTTTGAAAGTACTACTAACCTTCCCACACTTGTTTCTGACCGTATCTCGTACAGTATTGTCTCAGTGTGTATTTGTTGTCTTTGTGTGTGTTTCAGATGGTGATACTCGATGTGTTAATAATAGGGGGTGGCCCTCATGCCTTGACCCTTGCTACCTTGCTATCCAACCCTGACCCTGATACAAACTCAGAGCCCAGACATGACTTACCTCTTCACCCCTCACGCTTGGACCCTTCGAGGCCTCAGACAAACCCAGAAACATCAAACAACAAACGCTACAGCGGCAAGAAGACGAGGAGGGCCACAGCTGGTACCGACTGCTTGACTTTACTCACTAAATCATAATTATGAGATACAATTTTATAATTTTTCATCAATAACAATCATAAGTCATGACAAACATGTATTAGATCAAGTTTCTAAATTGAGAGTCTCACATTATAGTAAACTTGACCATTGTGTTGGTCAGACAAAACAAGCAGTTTTGAAAATGTTAACTTGGACTCTGGAATATTCTGATGGATATTCAATAAATTAGCAGATTAATCGATAATGAAAATAATCACTAGTGGGAGCCCTATTTGCAAATTAGTAACCAATAAAAAAGTTGTGATTTGTAGTTATTATCTTATAAGCTTGACTTAGTAAAAATGTATTTAGGAACAAAATAAGTCGTTTTTGAGTCAGTAAGTCATCATCTCATATCTTAATGTAGTAATTCATCAATCTTATTAGTTATTCATTCTGACTTAATCTTGATTTGACTCATTGTTTTGATTTCGTATCAAATGATTAGTATTATTATTAAGTCTATATGTTGACTGGCTGACCGTCTGTATTGTTGATTTTCCTGGCAGGGTTGAGTTTTGAATTAGCTTGATAATCAGACTCAACTGTCATTTCTTCACTTCTTTCATTCATTACATTTGAATTGCAGTCAGACATGTAGGTCAACCAGAAATGAGGTTACCTTACCAAATAAATCACCAAATAAATGAATGATCCTTTGTTCCTGTTAACACTTCCGCATTTTGACATGCATGTGATGTACCATAATCAAACAGACTTTTGCTTCCTTTTTTGCTCCCTAGTCTCTTCCTCACAATTCAGTTCCTATGTGATTTGGCAGGCCCGACATTGGAGGAGCATTTAGCGAAATCAACGATATCACAGAGGGTCGATTGCCCCCCGCTGAGTTTCCGAGTGGTAGATTCCTATGGAGAGTGGACCACTCTGTGGGAGAGCCAGTTCACAACTCTGAACATCCCTCATCTGCGCTCACACACACTAGTGCACACAGACCCTTTCAATAAGGTATAAACACAAACAACTTCCCCTGAAGTAGAAACAAGGAAAGTGCTTTTATGGTATGAACGTAAATAAACACGTGTGTATGTGTTTTATTTTGTCAGAAAGCGCTGCAGGAGTTTGTTTTAAAGTCAAACCGTTCAGCTGAGCTTCACAGTCTTCCAGACCAAGTTTATATTCTGGACGAAAATGCATTTTTTAATGACATGAGGCTCGGCAGGAAGGAGAGGAAACGTCTGAACATCACCTCAACACTGAAGAAGAGTTTGTGCTTCAGTCTGCCAGGAACCAAACTAAGTGTGGATTTCTTTAAAGAGCAGGTTGGGCACACAGTATACCTGTTTGTGTGTGTGTGTGTGTGTGTGTGTGTGTGTGTGTGTGTGTGTGTGTGTGTGTGTGTGTGTGTGTGTGTGTGTGTGTGTGTGTGTGTTCTGCATGGTATGTTTAATGTTACTATGTTAGTTTACTGAATAAATGAGATACACAAAGAACAATATATTAAACAATACTACTAGCATTGCATTATAACTCCACTTATACTATATATTTGTAACTCGTTTGGAAAGATTTATGTCTTCAGTAGGAACAAAGGACTTTGTGGCTGAGTACCACGGACAGGGGGGAGTATGAAGAGATGAACTAATACATTGTTGCTTTTGGTCTTAAACAGCATGGGCACCTAAATCTGAGCATTGCTATTTTCTGAATGGTTAAGCTGGTGATTGTGAACATGCAGGTGGAGAGATACAATTTGGACAAAGTGCTGGTGAAGGGAACAGTGGAGCACGTCAGCCCTGTGGCTGAGGACGAGGAAGAGGTGCAAGCAGAGGCTGACTGGATCAAAGAGGGGGAGGCCAAGAGAGTGACTGAAAGGAAGAGAGTGGAGTATTTTGAAGTCCAACTTCAAGAAGGCATCATCCTAAAAGCCCGGCAGGTCGTTATGGCTACAGGTCCAACCCGCGCCCAGATGGCAAACATCCCTTTATGGGTGAAAAGCATTGGAGAGAGCTACCCAGAGGAGCGTTTGCAACACACAGTGCACCTCATGCACCACCTCCCAACTGCTCGGCAAAAACCTAAAGACACAGATAATCAGAGACAGAAAGAGACTTTTCCCCCTCAAGGTAAGTCAGCTTTCTTCTGAGGGTTATGTACCATCACAATAATACAGACCAGCTTTGCAGGGAAACACTGTTTAAACATTTTTCCTAGAGGATAATTAGTATAAAATGTAATACCCCTTTGCTAGTGTTCTTTTTTTGCCAGAATCTTCAATAATACTTTGCTTTCACCTGATGTTTCTGTGCTTCTGCGGACTTCAGTGGCACTTTGATCCCCCATCCTCGCTGCAACACTTTCCTTTACGAGTATTGTATGTGTGTCTAGAATTGTGTGCAGTGTGTGAGGCAGGGCAGAGAGTAATGGTAGTTGGTGGAGGTCTGACCAGCGCTCATGTCGTCTCAATTGCGCTGCAGCAAGGTGCCAGCCATGTGACATGGGTCATGAGGAAGCACCTCCAGGTCTAGTGACAGTGTGAAACTGCATGTAGCGCAACCATAACTGTAGATCTACCTGTCTGCCTCTGACACATGTATCAGTCATCATTGTTTCTTCTGCAGTTAAAGCAGTTTGATGTAGGAGACGTGGAGAGTCTGGTGGGTCGTTACTCCCACACGGAGCACGGCATCAAGATGGATGGCCAGGCCTTCCTGCGGCAGTTCTATAATGAACGGAGTCTCCACAAACGGCTGGCTATGATACGCCAGGCGAGGAAAGGAGGGGCCGTCACCCCTGAGGCCTACATCCATCTACAGCCGTTCATCCAGAATGGACAGGTGGACGTGAAGACGTACTGTCAGGTAGCAGTGCATGTTCATCCCATAGGGTGTGAGGTTGAGGGTGTAGTGCATGAGATGAGGTAAGGTGAGGTACGTCAAAGGTTTTTTTCCTGAATCTCATGCAACTGTCCAGGTGAGTGAAGCCAGCTGGTGCTACAGGAGCCAGGCCTGGAGTCTCTCCCTCAGCACTGGGGACCACTGGACTGGAGATATGATTTGGCTCGCCACCGGCTGCAAACTTGATGTCAAACAGGACCCGTTGCTTTCTGAGGTGATGAAGGAATTCCCCATTCAGGTTGGTTGGACAAAACATTTGTAAGCTACTTATGTACTGTACGTTTTAAAAGTGAGGACAGGGGGACAAAATAAAAGTATTGTTTGCTTTTAAAATGACCTGAAGAGCAATGTATTCATTTTTCATGATGTAACCTGAACAAGGCAACACTAATAGATGCATAAAAATTCTCCGGCTTGTCCCTCCACGAAGGTGATAGATGGTTGGCCGTGCATATCAGAAAGCTTACAGTGGGCAGACGGGTGCCCGCTCTACCTGATGGGGCAGTACACTGCTCTTCAGGTTGGTCTTCTACAGACAGTTTCGGTGTGAAAAAAAGTCCAAACAACAATCTTTGAAATTATTTTATAGACTGTGTGTGTGTGTGTGTGTGTGTATGTGTGTGTTGTGTGTGTCCAACACACACAGGTTGGACCTCACGCAGTAAACCTGGCCGGCGGACAGGCTGCCAGCATGCGAATCGTCAAGGACATCATGAGCCATCAGCAACAGGACAATGCTGAGGCTTCTGAATTGAGTGGGGAGAAATCTAAAACTGAAGAATATATTCAACAAATGCAGGGCCTATTATGGCTTTGAAGTTACCATTTAGACGGAAGAACTAACCTTCACATGTGTGTGAGCAGCCTCTTGTTGACTTAATGGATGGTCTTGATTACATGGATTGCACTTAAATAATTGCTGTGAAACTCACTTTTTTGGGGAACAATAATAAAAAATGTATTTCAAATAAACACATTTTACAATCATTATTTTTTAATAATAATTAACCTAACTTATTAATAAACTTTGATGTATGTAGGCCTATTAGGTTTTTTGTGTGTTCCTCATGATTGGTGTAACATCAGTGTTTACAACATGACAGATGTAAGCAAATATACTAAGCCATTAAACATGTATAAAGCGTTTTCCCTTATCTGATCATTATCAAGAGTCTAAGAATAATATAATATGTTATTCAGATTGTAAACAACCCCGAGATGAATGTGATTCTGGGTTGTATAAGTGAAATTGACTGGGAGCTTCAGCCCTGTGCACGTGGTGGGGCTCACTCTTCAATTGCATAAAGGATATTTATTAAAAGTACTTGAGTATTTTAGAAACTAAGTTGTTCTGATGCTCCATCCTTACCAGCTAATTACGTTTCACCTCAAAATGTGGAACTAGATTTAGCCACGCCCCCTTTCTAACTTCCGCATTGTAATCCTACCTGAGAGGTCTGCAGTCACACAACAACAAACAAACCGGCGGTCATTAGATTCCACAATAAAAAGAGACTCTTTCTGTCAAACCTCCAGGTACGTGGGTGTATTTTACAATGTCATTTAACGTTCGTATGAATGTTATAGGTTAAAAAATTATGAAAGTGTTGCTCGTGTCAGGTGATTTATAACAGTTAGGCTGTTCTTTAATGCACAAAGAAAATATAGGCTACTAAAATGTACAGTTAATAATAGGCACCACGCAGTAGTGTTGAAAAAAATGTAATTCTAAATCGCATGGACTCGGTACTAACTACAACATCACGAGGAAGTATCAGACGACTGTCAACATGCTATCTGAGCTGCTGTCAGGTCGGTTGGTTGGCAGCTGTAAACCTCCAATTTACCAGAAAGAGTAGTCTATTTCTAAACCTTGAAACCCCTGTGATTAAATGACCTTTTCGATTATTTTATCATCATCGTGTTACTTTGCAGTATTTGATTTTGGGAATTGGTTTCTGGGAAATATTAGAGTGTGACACACCAAAGAAGAGCTTGTGCACAGACAACAACATAATTTCTTCCAAAAATGCCTTTTATTGGAATTGTATACATTATTAATGAACGTGGTATTTTTTATGTTTTTGCAGTCACAAGTGAATCTTTTTCCCGGCACAATGAATGTAAGGAGAGTGGAAAAGACAGTTTTGAGTGTGGAACAGTCAGAGGGAGTCGGTGCTCGTGTCCGCAGGAGCATCGGTAGAAAAGAGGTAAGTTCCTCAACTTGTTATTTTATTATGTCGGTTATACTGTACACACAACATATTTTACATTTCTGTCCGTCCAGGGAGAGGGATCCCTCCTCAGTTGCTTTTTTTGAGGTTTCCTCCATTTTTACTCTGTTAACGTTTTTTGGGGGGAGTTTTTCCTTATTCAAAGCAAGTCAGAGGACAGAAGATAATAATAATAATAATAATAATAATAATAATAATAATAATAATAATAATAATAAGCTTTATTTGTATAACACCTTTCTTACAAGAATTGCAGACAAAGTGCTTCACAGCAAAAACATAACAATTAGTACAAAATTAGACAGAATAAGAGCATTTACAGTACAATAATCACAGTGTAGATGTAAATGAGTCTGAAGTACCATTACAAAAATAGCCGAATTAAAATAGCAGATAAAATAGCAGAATTAAAATAATATAATATAGCAGAATTAAAATAGCAGATAAAATAGCAGAATTAAAATAGTATAAAATAACATTGGAATTCATGCCTAGTTTCCCTATCTGTGCCGTACTTAACGACCCTACTGCCGGGAAATCACATTCATCACACCATTCTTGTAAATGTTCTAAACTGTCAGAGCCATATTTTGAAAGCATGAGATCAACAATGCGCCCCTGTGGCCTTTCAACTGGTTTACTCCCTTCGGTTAGAGCCAGTTTTTCTCCAATACACATTTATCTGAGAAACTTCCTCTTTTTCCCATGGTAAAACAGTCTATTTGATCTCAGGCTTTTCAAAAATACACACTCTGAGATTCATCTCAGTTACCTTTACACATTCAATGGATGTTTCTGAGAACATTTAATAAACCAGTAGTGGATGATTGTAATGTTCTTGGGGACACATAATTTATTAGAGAGTTGGCAGTGTGACTTGGTGCGGTTACGTTTAGGGCTTTGTATTCAAGAAGGAGGACCTTAAAATCAATTCTAAAAGTTACTGGAAGCCAGTGTAGAGTGGCTAACACTGGACTGATGTGGTCTCTCCTCTTGGTTCTAGTCAGCAGCCTCGCTGCAGCGTTTTGGATGAGCTGAAGTCTTTCCGTTGTTTTTTTTGGGAGGCCGGTAAAGAGTGCATTACAGTAATCGAGTCGGCTTGAGATAAAAGCAAGATATTCAAATGATATAAATTCACCCAGGTCAATGTCATTACATACAAGCGACGCTGATAAAATAGCGGCAATCCCTCCTCCTTTCTTGTTTTACCTGACTGCCTGATAGTATTTATAGTTTGGAGGACACGTCTCAGTCAGTGTTGCCACACCAGTGATGTTGTTTAACCAGGTCTCAACTAGAAACATACAGTGCAAGTTTTTTTGAACTATCATATCATTAATCAAAAAAGATTTGGTAGCCAGTGATCTGACATTCAGAAGAGCCACTTTCAGCTGTATGGAGTCTGTGACAGGAGTAAAAGCTGGTCCTGGCTGTGCACTGATATATCTAAGATAACCAGACGCAGTGCGTGCTGAGCGCTGATTATTTAGTCTGGTAGTAGTCAAGACAGGAACGGCATGACCAACTTGGGGGGGTGATGTCCTTGAGTGTCCA
The DNA here is from genome assembly GCF_900634415.1 of Cottoperca gobio. Taxonomy (NCBI): domain Eukaryota; kingdom Metazoa; phylum Chordata; class Actinopteri; order Perciformes; family Bovichtidae; genus Cottoperca; species Cottoperca gobio. The sequence continues at coordinate 14,015,290 of NC_041357.1, forward strand.
TGAGTGGGCTTTTGGCATAAGCCGAAGGGGAGGTGCGGGGGACGTCTGGGAGGGGGGAGAAGAATGGGGGATGATGGTGGGGGATGATGGTTTTGAGCGGGGGGTTATTTGAGGTGTCAGTTTAAGACCACCTTTCACCAATTTGTTCATCTTGTTGCTAAATAAGAGGAAGGGAGAGGAAGATGAGGAAGAAGGGGAGGGGAGGGGGTAGGGTGTCTCAATGCTACTCCACAAAATTTGAACTTCATCCATGTCTGGCGGTGGAGTTGAGGGACTGGGGTCCTTGGTGTGCAGGCTTGTTGTGGCTGGTACTGCAGCAAGGTCACTCGCTCCAGTTGTTTGGACGTCATCATGGTGGTTATCTGGTGGTGTGGGGGATGGTGTCTCCTTGCATTTAGCCAAAGTCGGGTGGCTAATGGTGTAATCTATATTGGAAGCGAACAGTTTTTCTCCAGATCTGAGAGAAAGTCCATTTCTTCCAAAAAGGCCTCTACGCTGCCAGAACAGATTGAAGTTGTCAATAAAGTTCACTTTGTGCAGGGGATAGCCACCTGCTAAGCCCCAAAATTCTGCTAAAACGATTCACTCCTGACCTGGCTGGTGGGATGGGACCACTGATGTATGTTTCAATGTCTTTAGAGCCTACAACTTTTAGCAGTTCAGTAAAGTCACGTTTTAGTGTTTCCGTTTCTCCCCTTGAGATATCATTATTCCCAGCATGAATAATAACCTTGTTCACATATTTGTGGACAGACAGCATTTCTGGAAGTTTTTCTGTTATGTCACAGATCATTTCATCAGGGAAGCAGTATGTTTTGGTATCTTTCTTACCGTTAATGTTAATGCCTGATACAGTAGAGTCGCCGATAATTAGCGTTGCTGGCTCAGTGATCTGTGGTCCTCTGTTCGGCGCACATGCTCGATCCGCTGTTTGCTCAGTGATCCGCTGATTGTCCTCCGTCAGCTTCTGCGGTCCTCTGCGTCTTGTTCTGCCCGAATGGCGCAGGACTGACAGGCGAGCTGGGTCCTCCAGCGGCGATCCAGACTCGGTTTGTAGCGGTAGGAATCTGTTTTCCAGCTGTAGAGACATCAGTGGCGGCGGGGCATTCCTTGCCGTGTTCACTGCTACAATCCACGGTTGCGTAGCGGGGGTTGATGTGAGCCGTTGTCGGCATGATGACAGTGGGGGCCAGTCTCTTTCTGTCAAGTCGGGTTCTTCTAGTTTGTTAGGGGTGGCTTTAAGTTCTGCTCCACGCTTATTCCAGACGTGATTTACATGACTGTTCTCCGGGGCAAGCTGTAGCTTCACCTTTGGGGTCCATTGTATTGTTGTATCCTTCTCTTCTAGATTAAATATCTTTGCTTGAAGTACTGCAATCTTCTGTAGATGTCCACGGCAGTCCATGCAGGGGGGCATATCCGTGAAAATTAAATTAATATTAGCAGAAAGATGCAAGCAGATGTAAGCAGGGGCAAGAGCTAGCAGAGAAGCGTCCGCACAGTAAGAAAGCAGGAAGCGTAAAGATAACATATCCTGTAGAGTGATTTGTGTAATTTGTGATATTGGGCTATATAAATAAAATTAACTTGACTTGTTCATGTAATTCAACTGTCAAACTGTCAGTCAGCATAACAACCGCCATTGTAATTCATACAATACTCTACATATATCATTTCAGCTGAGGAACCTGGATCCTTTCCTGATGTTGGATGAGTTCAGCGTGAGCAAGCCGGCAGGTTTTCCAGATCATCCTCACAGAGGATTTGAGACGGTAAGAATATGTTTAACCAATAGCTCACGACAGGCCGTGGTATAGGTAGTGTGCAAACACGTGACAAAACTGTGTGACGTATGCGTGCGACTCCATTTTGGATGAATAGCAAGTCAACAATGGCGTCTAAAGCAAACAACAACAACAATACAACTCCGACTTCTTCAAAGTATTTTGACTCTCTGGAGTCCTCTGCAAAGGCAAGATTCAGAGAAAAAGTCCAAATTTGCGGCCTTGACCCGTACACGCTAAAGCCGTCGGATTATATTGAGGATTTAGAGTCATTACCACCGATTGAATATCCGGATATTGTGAACTACCTTGTGCTACAAACGTTGTGGGCAACCAACGCACAAATGAAGGTGTACAAAAGCTTAGATGCTTATAATTTCTTTGTTTCTGGCTGGGTTGGTAGTTTTCTTACCAAACCACTGAAAGATGACAGGGTGCTCGTCCATGCCCGTGTAAATCACTTTCAAAGAGCTTGAGATACACCGCTCAAGCCGTGGTTTGTGAGTGAGTGGCGATGTTATCCTCGCACACTGTGATTGTATGGCTGGAGTAAGCGAAGCATGTTCTCACATTGGTGCTTTGCTTTTCGCAAGTGAAGTAGGCTCAAGAATAAGCAAAACAAAAACATGCACAGAAGAAAAGAGCAAATGGCTGCCATCACATGTAAAGAAAGTGCCTTATTTACCAGTCAGCGATATGGAGAAATAAGGTCTTACAGTGTTCGGGTATATCATAAGCACAAATGTTTAACGTAAACATTGAAAACATAGCTTTAGCATGAGCTCTTACCAGATATAAAGTGGACGCCACACACACGGGTGAATTGTGCTTTTTCTTCTGTTAAATCCTTACTATTTATGTTGCTAAACCACAGCTTACGGTGTTCGGTAGACAGCAATTCATCCCTCTTTTGTGGATCGTTGTTTTTGATGATTTTAGGAAATCTAAAGAACCGTTTCTGGGTCACGAGTAGCGTTATTACTACAATTATACACTGCGCACAAGGTTGGCATTTTCTTTCAATCTTAGACGTTTAAATACAAAGAAAATTACGAAGCAAGCGTTGCAGCAACTCACACGTGAACGGGCGCACAGTCTTGGTTGTGTATATACATCCAAAATGGCTGACTTACGGGTTGGGAAATAGGCGTGACGTCACATGCACATGATCTATATGGTCATTATATCACAGTTAAGGGGCGAGGTTCGGCCCGATGCGAAGCCCCCTTAACTGTGATATAATGAGCATATATCACGGTCTGAAGTGAGCTATTGCTTTTATAAAATGGTTACCAAGTGTGGCAATATGAAAGAAAAATACACACTCCAATTTAAATAGTTTTTATTATTAAATAATGATGTTCAAAATAAAATAGTCCCTCCGTTGCCTTCTGCACTGATTGCTTGATTTGAATATATACTGTATAGTATTTGACTGTATTTTAGTCTTTTTAACCCTTTGACACACAAGCTATGCAAACCCTTTCTAATGCGCAACATGGGTCTAAACCAGGGGTGGGGAACCTCCATTTGATCCGGCCCTCGAGGTAATTCGTAAAACGCACGCAAAAAAATCCACTAGACGGCAATATTTTAAATGGTCGACTGTTTTTCCTGGCCAATGTCAGGGTCCTTGAACACAACACGAGCGGAACGTGTCATCACGAGGTCACGTCATGTCAAAAAACTTCAAATTTAAACGAGACTGTCATTGACATCAGTGAAGGCAGCATGGCGAGTGTAAAACAGAGAAAGCTGGACGCGGAATGACGCACTTTCCAGGAGAAATAATCTCGAGCGTCATTACAGCACGAAACATGCCGAACTGCACGAGCTGGAAGGACGAGTGCGTTTGGATATATACAGTTACACTACAGATACACTTACAGTTCACTACAGTTACACTACAGACACACTAGCAGTTCAATATCTCACAGTGTTATCGGCTGTATGATGTATGTTAAGTGTGAGTGTGACAAAGTGACAACTAAAGATTTCAAATATGAAATGTGTTGTTTAGTCCAAATCACTGCTATAATAATTATTATTAACATTATTATTATAGTATGTCTTTTTTTCATTGTTATCACACTTTACACACACGGGTCATTTTAGACCCATGCGTGTAAACCTGATGTAGTAATACAAAAACTATTTTAATTTCTAAATTAAGAAAGAAAAAATGAAAATAATGATTTGTGGTCATCAAAAACAAGATATTTAATGAATACTTGGAATATTAAATGATTAAATAAATTGATTTCCAAAATTATAGCAAAGAAACACTCGTGCCATGCATTATTAACCACGGCAAACTATTTGGTGCCTTGGTTCAGGTTGGTGTCTGAGGTTGTATCTGGTGTCCTTACATACAGTCCACTGATCAGTCATGTAATGTACAGATCACCAGAGGTATTAAGCATATAAACCACATTATTAACACTTTTTTACAAAATACCACATCTAATTTTAGACGATACAGAAATTTACAAGAAACATATAAATGAGCATAAATACAAAACTTACAATTCCAGCTGAAACAATAATTCAATTAAATGTAACTTTTTTGATAATCGATTGAGCGTTTTTCATTTCTAAGTTTGGCATACAATATTTTTCCCTGTTATAGAGGTTTTGGGGGAACTTTTCCTTGTCTAAAGCCAGGGTCTAAGAATAGAGGGTGTTGTATGCGGTACAGATTTTAAAGCCCTCTTGATTACAGCAAAAATAGCAAACATTTGCAAGCTCCAGTTTCTTAATTGAATGAATTTACTGCATTTCTTCATCTTATGTGATGATAAACTGGAAAAATAAGCAATTTTATGACATCCCCTCTGTCTGAAAATGTTGATGGGTATTTTCCACTATTTTATGACACTTAATAAACAGTAATCTGCAGATTAATAGATCATGAAAATAATCATTACTTAACACTAACTTTTTATAATATTCTTTGGAAAACAATCTTTCATCTCAACCAAATAATGTGTAAAACAATAGAAGAGAAAAGCCACACAATCTGACACACACTTTTTAAAAGGTATTTCTCAGGATATGAACTGTCACAAAGAAGAATCTAAAAACTACAGTAGCACTTTCAATAAAAAGCACAACTCCCTCCTAATACCTCAAAGCAATATAACAGAACTGAACCGGTAACTGCTTCAAACCAAAAACTAAAAAAAGGATCATGATAACAGAAGCACAGCACCAACAGGATTCACTGAGGAGTGAAAATCCTACTTTGATCACTAGATGGCGACAGCAGGACGGAGCCCAGAAAGCACCACTTTGACTTTCACAAATGATTAAGGTTTATATATGTTTAATAAATCATACAGAAAGCCAGAAATATCCGTGTATAATATCTGCTGGTATTGTTAACTTAGCATGAGGCCCAGTTTGGGCCCAGAAAGCTTCGAGTTACACATTTCCTTCATGACAACTCAGAAAGATTCCCTTATTTTGAAAGAGAGGAATTGTCCCTGCTTTTGATGTTTCTGATGTGTTTTTGTGGAACCATCTTTGGTTTTGTTTTTTTATTATTCTTGGAATTTTAAATTATTGTATTCGGTCTCCACCCAAGTCCCTGACATGTTGCCTCTTCTAGTTTTCTGAAAACTGAGAGATCAAATACATATGCAAGACAATAAATGTGATCACATTACTGCAGTTGCCTCTTGAGTGCATCACATTTTTTAATACAGTATTTCACTTCCATTTCCTCTACTCAAGTCTATGATCATTTTACTAAAGTAGACATGACTTCAGTGTAATCACAAACAGATTTCAAAGTTACGGCTTCCTTTCCGTCTTCATTTCCCAGCTTTCCTTAGCTGCATTTTGTCATTATTGTCTTTATGTTATGCCCGATTCATAATTGAAACAACTTTTTTAACACGTATTTTCTAGGGTTGTTGATTTTAAGACATAATTTGTGCATCATGAGATGAGAGTGTGGCATCACTGTCTGCATTTTAGAGACTAGCTGGTTTTTAACTGATGTCTTAGAATAATCTTTACTTTAAAGCTTCTCCAATCATTGCCCAGATGCTGTTTGTAGTGACGAACCCATAGAGATATCACCCTCTACTGAGCGTGAACTTGCAGCTGACTGTTTTTATTTTACTGCCCACAACTTAACTTTTTTGAGTCATTAACTTAACTTTTTGGCTTTACTGGTTTCTGCTGTGTGTCCGATTAAAGTGGAATAATATCTGATTTAATATCTTTTCATTTTTGGCCCCAAAGAATGGAAAGTATGATAATTTTCTCTTATTCTGGCTCCCACTCTGTGAACTGGCACAGGACAAAGGGAGACAAGGACTATACACACACACACACGCACACGCACACGCACACACACACACACGGTAATGGGAAACAGGTGGCAACAATCAAACAGGCGGGAAACCTTACAGACAGGAAGTGCTCTGAAACGAGAGGGAAAGGTAATTACAAAATAAAACAGGAAGTGCAATGACAGACAGTGCATGACGAGACGAGACATGAGTGACTGTAATTTAACAAGTGAACAATGAGACAAGACTAAACATAGACTCTAAACATGAAACATAACATAAATACATTAACACACATGATGGGATGTTACAAATGGCTTTACAAATGTATAACTTTTTGAACTTAGTGCTGTATATTAAATTCACCTCACACAAGCCTGTCACATGTTTTTTCAATTGTCGTTCAACTCTTTACTGTGGAGTTAGCAGTTATTCTTCTACCACATTGCTGAATGGAGGTTGTATATTTAAAGTTGAACTTAAAAAACCCAGATATTGTCCTTAGATTGCCAGAAGTGTATTTGAGTTGGCAGATGCAACTTAAATCTCTCGGTGCGGGAAGACAGGACTAGCTTACACTCCCAGCATGCCTTTCAGCAGGTGTGTTTTCTCACACTCGCATGACTTTTGAAATCACACAGCTGTGGAGACAGATCACAGGCAGCTCACTGTAGGGGCCCGAGCTTTCCTCCCTTACACAGATGTTCCCCTCTGAACCCATGACCCATTAGTCAGCACTTCTCTTCCTGTCCAGTCTGACCACTGGGGCGGTGAAACAAGCTCACACATGCTTTTATTGTCGAAGCATCATTCAAAAGTCATGGCCTGAGTCAATGAAACCTGGAACATTATATTTCACTTGCTTTGAAGAAAGTTCATTACTTTATGTAAAATAAGCTGTCAAAATAGAAAAATGTCCCAATCCTTTACATTTGTTTTGAAGTGTTATTATTAATAAGTAATATTAGTAAACTAATTATTAAGTCATCTGTATGAGACAATATGAGGCTCTTTATGCTACATATGTGTGTGTCTTTTATCAAACAGGTAACATATGTTTTGGAGGGGATCACGGCCCACGAAGACTTCTGTGGCCATTCAGGACGACTGAAAGCTGGAGATCTTCAAGTACTGCATAACTCTATTTTTATGATTTTTGGGGATTTTGGAAATTATGCTTTCTTTCCAAGAGTAAGATGAAATCAGTGACATCTCATGTTTGTACAGTAAATCAGACTGTTAGCTTACCTTAGCACTGGAAACACCATTACGAGGTTAACAGCTAGCCTGGTGAAAACTACCTACCAGCACCTCTAAAGCCCACTGATTATATCTTGTTTGTTCAAAAACGTAAGTGTAGAAATGACAATTTGCCAAGAGATATAACATGTTAATCAGTGAGCTAACTGTTTCTGCCTGTTTCACACTTTGTGCTAAGCTAAGCTAACTAGCTGAGGACTGCAGCTTTATATTTACGGTGTAGACATGACAGTGGTAACAATCTTCTTATCTAACTCTTAGTAAGAAAGCAAATTAGTTTGTTTGCCAAAATTTCAAACTCTTCTTTTAACTCTGCAATCATAAAACCAGCTACACTTAGAGATATATAACTAAATATTTTCTGTTCTTTCAGATATTAAATACACGTTATCCAAACAGTGTGATCAATGTTATCTATCAGTCTAATCCTCTAATAGTAAATGTCATCATTAACTTGAAGCATTCAGACCACTTGTTATTAACATGAACAACTGCGAGAGCAGAACAAGACTTAAGCCTATTGGCGTACAAATCCCCACCAACTCATTACATATGCATTATAATGCTGTGCACTCACACTAATTGGATATCATACCCTGTGGGTTGTTTCCTGTGTTTTTAAAGTAGTAAAGTTAAACACACACACAGGCTGCTGACTCAGCTTCAATCTGCAGCATAGGTTCAGTCAGTTCAGCCGAATTTGCTGTAACCCACCATTCTGTGGGCTCGGACGTCACGTTGGAGCTGCAAATGCTAAACAGCCGCTTGCAAGTCCTTCAGGGAAAACTCAAACACTGTCTCTGATTAGAGCGGTAAAAGAAGCAGTGAAGACGGCAACAGAGAAAAAAAATTCTCAGTAAAGGTTTCAATTAATTCCACATCTGCATATACCCACTTTAGAAAAGAAACAAATCCAACTTCCTTTTTACATTAATATTTTAAAATGACAGATTTCTCTGTGCCCAGATTTGTAGCTTAACGAAACAACTGTTTCTTAAATAGTTACCCATAGTGGCCTTGGTAATAAGCATACTTACATAACAAGCTGTATCAAAGTTTTAAATGAATGACAATCTTCATCTTTTCATACACAATGTCCGTCTTTATGAGGACTGTATGTACCTGAACTAGCAGCTTATTTTCTTATTTATTAAATCACATAAGATGTTTTAAATTTAATTTTTCAAGCTGTGCTGCCTCTGTTCTCTGGTTTATCCTCTGTTGTATTCTTCATGTTTTATTATCCTGTAAATACCCATCACAAAGCAATAAAAGAAACCAAATAGCATGGTGAACAGTCATGAATGAATAATCAGGAGCCAGCTGCATTAAAGCAAAGCTTGAGAGTGGAAATTTACAGCTCAACTAAAGGAGAAGCAGAAGCTATAAAACAAAGATTAATGAAGTTATTAATTAGAAATTAAGTTTCAAATCACAATCTCAAGCCTGCTCCATGTTTTAGAATGTCTTTACTCTATTATTATAATCAGAAGCCTATCAGAGAAATGTGTTGAATGTTGAATGTTACCGAAAATTATATATTATTACTTTGAACTCTAAACTGCTGTTTTTGCATAATATACTATATTATGTACAACGCTGATGGAAAAAGTTCAAAGGATAAAATGTGATTAAGTTTGTGCAATGCATTTATCCTGTTTCATGCCAGTGGTTTCCATTTATTTCTCTATCCTTTGAAAATGTACGTGTAATTTCTTCAGCTATATCTTCCTTTATCAAACCCAGAAAGTACAAATAAGCAAACAAGTGCAGTAAAAAGGATAAACACCGATGTTGCAGCTGTTATATTTCTTTATTAATCATTATTTATTTATCATGTCAGTATACACAACACATTTTGAACACAATGAAAGATACAATCTGAAACAACATAATACACATTTTATGATCAAAAAGGAGCAGGGAGAAGAAAAATCTTATATTACCTTCTCATAACAAGTCACATCAATGGTCTAACACATATTCTGTAGTCTGCCAACGCTTTTACAACATAAATATATACCTGTAGCGATCCATCCAATAAACTTCACTTTAAACCAAAAATGTCCATCTGGGTAACACAAGATTGTAAGGGTATTGAGGATACATTATTGGCAACTGGGAATTCTTGTAGTTGTGAAGATACTGTTATTTACTGGTTAAGTAAAAACGTGATATAATGAGAAGATAACACAATACATCCCTTGAAGATCCTTTCACATTTCTTCAAACAATCATTTATGTCTAGAGCAAAGGGGTGTACCAGTCATGCCACTTGCACGGCTGATAAAACCCTTCCCAAATTATTATTATGGTTATTTAATGCAAGTACAAATACGTTATGGCCTCAACAAATAGCGATGTAAATAAAGATGGATGTATATGTGACATTTAGTCTTTGGTATAATTTGGTATAATTGAAATATGTCTTCTTGTCTGCCAGTGGATGACTGCAGGACAGGGGGTGGTCCATGCTGAGATGCCTGTGTCAGAGGAGCCGGTGGTGGGCTTACAGCTGTGGGTGAACCTGGCGAGACGAGACAAGATGACGGAACCGGCGTACCAGGAGCTTAAAGGCTCAGAGATCCCGAAACCCAGCCAGGGAGGAGTTACAGTCGCTGTGATATCTGGAGAAGCTTTAGGAGCAAAGGTGTGTGTGTGTGTGTGTGTGTGTGTGTGCGTGGTGCGTGCGTGCGTGCGTGTGTGTGTGTGTGTGTGTGTGTGTGTGTGTGTGTGTGTGTGTGTGTGTGTGTGTGTGTGTGTGTGTGTGTGTGTGTGTGTGTGTGTGTGTGTGTGTGTGAGTGAGTGATGTCACTAAGGCATCATTAAATGAAGACGCAGACAGAAGAGCACTTTGAAACTGAACATGGTATTTCGTTTCCTGCCAGCTGTTGATCTCATGGTGATTGCGCATTTGCTGGATGCTTGAGGCAAATAGAAAAAAACGACAAACGATGACATAAATGTGCGTGTATGTATGTATGTGTGTGTGTGTGTGTGTGTGTGTGAAAGGGAATTCCTGTTAACCACACTATTTAGTCAGTGGGAGAAGTGTCTGGTTGAAAAGAGGAAACTGCAAATGAGGAGCAGATCTTCTTGGCCTCTGGGAATTACTTTGTAATGTTGCAGTGTGTGTGTGTGTGTGTGTGTGTGTGTGTGTGTGTGTGTGTGTGTGTGTGTGTGTGTGTGTGTGTGTGTGTGTGTGTGTGTGTGTTTGTGTGTGTGTGTGTTTAACACAGGTCATTGAACTCAAGTGGCCTTCTTCTCCTCTAACACATCTATTTATTTTTATGTATTGTATTTGTTCTGTATAAGGCTCATCGTTTTTGGGGTATTATTAATAATGGTAATTTCCCCCTGATTTATGTAGCGATGGAAGAATGTAAACAGACCAAAGCTTGCAGAGATCACCTGTGATGGTGTAGCATTATTATGTCTGTGAAGTGCCATCAGAATTTAAATATTAAAGGTGTTTTTACTCACCCTACTAGTTCAATTCATAATTAATATTTGAAACAACAGGAAAGACCAAATCCGTTTTTAACGACTTGTTCGGCTTCAACAGAAAGTTCCACATCAGCTGCAGTCATCTTTGTTGCTTTTTTAAAATGCCAATGGCACTCCTTTGTACGGCCTTTGACTCCAACATGCCCAATATTAGATAAACGATTGTGATTGGCCCATCAGCTCTCAAATTGCTGGAAATCAGTCCAAGGTGGAGGGGGGCCCAAACATCTACCAGAGCAAATAAAACATGAGCTTGCAGATTTGTCTGGTTTCCAGGCAAGATTGTATGCCCCTTCTCCTTTTACTGTTGTTGTTTTCTACTGTAAGACACTCTTGACAACAGTTTACATTAAATTAGGTACTCTTGGGAAAATAACAGGTCACAATATTCATAAAAATATTTGATAATATATGATAATAAAAAATTAATAGAATAATTTGGAGAAATAAAAGTGAGTTTGAGTCCCTCAAATGAAGAAATCAATAAATGCAAGTACTGAATGTTTACGATGAAATGTTATTTTTTAAATTAAAATGTGAAACAGACTTTCCTCTGATTTTAAAGATGTGTAGGATCAAAAACGTACAGACTTTGGAAGTTCCCAGTGTTAAAAGTCATTGTGTAGCAGTTTTCACCGATTGTGTCGGTATTTAAATCTTTTCCTTTGCATACTTGGGGATAATGGAAACATTTTTGCACTTTTTGTACGTCGCTTTGGACAAAAGCATCAGCTAAATGAACTGGAATGTAATGTAATGTAATTTTGTGAACACAACGCTGAAATATTATCCTCTTTTAAGTTGATATGGTGAACTTGTCAACAAACTGTTTTTTATTTAGGCATCCAGCAGTTACGGAGCAACATTATCTACAGTCTACCTGATTAATGTAATTCTAATATTTACTCTCTTTTAGCTCTGTTTTGGTTTCCACCAACTCCCGAGGGAAGTATCTGGCTCTTTAGCTGCTAAATGCTCCACTGTGCTCGGTACTAACTGTGTCTGTCTGCTGTTTGGTGCTGAGCAGTGTACTGTGGCTTTAACAAGAACAAATAACTCTAAGAAAATGCAGGTTCTTTCATTTCCTTAACTTTGTTCTTTTTCTCACGCATGTTTCCAATTTGCAAAGCCTCAATGCTGAGAGTTTTTTCAAGGTCATCTGTCTCCTCATGATAAAAAGAATAAATAAAAACACACACACAATGATACACAAAGCTGTTTAGTGCAAGAAGTGTAAACCATGAAACTACCAATAACAGGTTCTGACTTTGTATTGCTTTAAAACCATGTGATTATTAGGAGGTCGCTTATAAAACGATTATGTGGGTAGCACTTATTGTTCACTACCCATTTGCAGGAACAGCAGTGCAGACAGTTTTTAATAAATGACCATGACAGTCACTGGCGCCACTATGACAAAGTTTGCATGAATGTGTTTTCTGTTTGTGTGTGTGTGTATGTGTGTGCGTGTGCGTGTGCGTGTGCGTGTGTGTGCGTGTGCGTGTGTGTGAGTGAGTGTCAGAGAAAGTAAGAATATTGTCTGTTTTCCTGTAGTCCAAGGTCTACACAAGGACACCAACCTTGTACCTGGACTTCAGACTACAGACAGATGCCCTGCATGTACAGCCCGTCCCCTCAGGTAGGAGAATAACATTTCTAAACACACCATAGTATGTCTGTAAATGCTTTGTCAATAATAAAAGTGCCTAAGTGGCCAGGATGCTTACACAAAAGCATTTAATGGTTGCTTTAGGCTTTCACTGATCATCATTCATCTCCCTCATTGTTCTCTTTACTTCCTGTCACTGGAAGTACATAAATGTGTGTCTTCACCATGACACAGTGACACGTCACTGATGACAAACATTATTGAATGTGTTCCTCTTGTGGTAGGAAACCAAACAATGAATAAATACATGGGAACAGAATATGTTCACTTTACAGTTGAAAAGTTGAGTCATAATGAATAAGACGCACCCTTTCAACACACTCAGGGGTTTGTTGCTACAGCCTTACATTGTCTGGTATGACCAGTAGCTTTTGGTGGCTGAAGTTAAAGCTAAAGCTAGCAAACGTAAAAGTGTCATTCTTTTACGTTTCACTTTACATTCACTATTACTTCACAAAAACTCCACAGGGCACTTTTAAGATAGCTACTCTACTTACTTATTTCTGTGTTCACAAGTTGTTTCTGCTACCTGCGTACGGACAACATTTTTACTTCAGGTTTAAGAGCAGACAACTTCTTTATTACTCAAATATTTATACATAATATTTCCGTGTTTGACAGGATGGACTACATTCATCTACACGCTATCAGGATCCATTCATGTTGGTGAGTTTTGTCTGGTTAATGTTACACTAAAAGAAAGTCCCGCTTTTCACTCTGTTTATTTGAACTTTGCAACAAGTTGAAGGTTTATTTCCCGTACCTGCCTCATATAGTCCAACACTTCAAAAGAATATAAGAGGAAGAAGAAATCACTAATACAATAAACAGGGTGATGCTCACATTATTTTTCTAGTTGGATATGTTCACTCTTTTGTGTTTGATTACTCCTTCACTTTCCTCCCTGCTCTTCCTGCTGCCATATCTACGTTAAAAATATGTGTGTGATCTCAGTCCAATCGCAACTTCTCTTCTACGTTCAGCCAAAAGAACCATGTGTTATGCTTTAAAGCTTGATGGATTCATAGATCACTCCTCTTCAATCTGAAATTTACCAAGCATAAGAAGAATTATCATGCTACTGTGTATAAAATATGATCTTCTCAGAGTTTGGCTTCATATCAATCGCCTTACCCACATGTTATAACTACGCCCTGTTGTATGTGTTGCTGTTTGACATTATACTGTGAAATACTGCATTTCCTACTTTATGGACGACATTGTGTGATCAGGGATTTCCCCTCGCATGAGAACACTTTTCAGAGGCTTTCTTGGTTTGTTGTCATTATGATTTGATTACTCTCCATCATTACACTGCAGGATTTCTCAGACTAGTTGCTGGCATATGTTTTAATGACACAAGAATATGAATTTGGTTGCAAAGATTAAAAAAGTTATTTGAATCATAAGTCTCCAACTCAACACGGTATATGATGTTTCAGTTGTTTTCAGGTTTACATTTTCTTAATTAGAATTAATCAGTGTATTGTTGAAAAATAATCATGGACTGTCACCTTGAACGGCATTTACAGTCCTGTCAAAATATAAGTGGTACAGAAATATTGAGTCATGTTAAAAAAATTAAGTCAGTTCAGAATGTAACTGGAAACAATCCTGTAGCCTGCTCAATCACATCCAAAAGGTATTTAAAATGAGTAAGGACAAAACTGTGAACCTTTCTTGTTTTCAAGGCCCAGATAAGGGGCAGCAGAAGGTGGAGCCCCATCACATCGTGGTGTTTGAAGATGGTGACTGCGTCAAAGTTGAAAACAAGGTGAGGGATTTACACTATTCTCTCGTCAAACTTTTTTCCACAATGCCTCCCTTTGGAAGCTGAAAGTATTTTCCATCGTTATTCATAGGGTTTACTTTCACTGATTTAGTTTGTTTGATGATTTACTTACTTAATCCTCTTCTACCCCTGTGTAATAAAATGTGCTTTCTGCGCCACCTCATTTTCTGTCTTCCCGGTCTTGCCTGGAGGAGTCCATCTCAGTACAACTTTTGATATGCAATCTGTCTCTATTTGAAGCATCTAATTCACCTCAACCCTATTTCAGTGATGATGTTCTTGCCTTTTTCTGTTCCAAGATTTTAAAGATGCCACAAAACCTTTTCCGTTTTCCATTTGTGGATCCCTACATTGTTGCTCTTTTAAAGGCTGATCTTTGTTTTTAGTCTTGGACTTCCTGATGGGGTTGGGAAACCCCATATTTTCTTTGGCCGGATGACGCAAAATGACGGCATTTGCACATACCACCCACATTGCAACAATATCTGCAAAGTTTCCCTTTAAGTAAAATATACAGTAAATACTTCTACCTCTACTGTAAAATATTATTGTTCCTTCTCAGATTTAAGAAGTGTTTCACGAGAAGAAATCTTGTGTAACTTTTGACATCTTGTCTCTTTATCTTGGGGTACTGATCACTAGGTTGGGAACCACTGATTTCCGAAATTACAAATAAAAGTCAGTCCACTTCACAATACATAGCGCTGCTTCTTATTCCCTCCTCAGGGCCCTGAAGTTTCCCATTTTGTGCTGATCGCTGGAGAACCAATCAAAGAGCCTGTGGTACAACAAGGTACGGCATTTGTTTTTTTCCCTCCGTGTTGGCGACAAGTCACTGTACAAAAGAAATGCTTGAATATGTTTAAAAAGTCACAAACAGAACTGAATCAATGCCTATCATTTAATACTTTCATATGTTGTGTGTGCCCTTCAGGTCCGTTTGTAATGACTACAGAGGAAGAGATCAGACAGGCTATCAGAGACTACCAGACTGGCAGAAATGGCTTTGAAAGAGCCGTAAACTGGAGGTCCAAGATTAGAGACGCTTTCTGAACTCTACACGTTGCACTCTTGTCCATGCAGCCTTACTTGTTTTTGTTGCTATAAAAACATATTTATAGAGATATTTGTTTTGAGGGCTTGATAATATGGGTGTATTCAGTAAATGTTCTGTCTGTGTTTACAGGACATTTAGTACTTTCCATCATCTACTTTAACATGTCCTTCATGTTCAGTGCTTCATTGTTTGCACATTAGAAGTTTAGCCCCTCTCCCTTGTAAATTATATATTTTAGGGAAAATGTGCTTCTAACTGCTCCCCACCCCCTTGTTAAATGTAACCTTTGTTACATTTCCCCTCTGCTGTTTGAAATAACACAGTACCTGTTGCACACATTGTTGTTCTGAAGATAATTCAACATATTATTAAGTATGGGCAGAAAGTTTACTACTTTATTGTTTGATGACACACATGTACCACACATAACCTAATATAACCTGCTGCAAAAACTAACATAGACCACATAAAAATGTTGTAAAAAAATGTTTATGGAAGTTTTATAGTTATTGTAAGCATCACTTTGCAGCCGACACAAACAACGCACAAGCTGCCGTTCCTCATTCGCATACAAATGATATATTGTTCTCATATTCCCTCCATTATGTATGTTCCCAGCAGATTATATCCTCAGTCAAATGGGCCTGGATGGGCGAGTGGGTGGGGTGTCGGTGAGACAGGGGTGGTGCTGGCATCTGATTTTCCCTCACACGTTACGGAAGTCTGGATCACATTTAAAACACATGTTACTGCTCTTTGGTTGTGTGCGGTTTGGCAACTGCGGAGGAAAAGACACTGATAGGGGGTTTATGAAGCAAGAGGACTTGATCCCTTGACAAAGAGACATTACAAAAGAAAGACGGGAAAGGCGTGCTTTGAGGCAGCAGGATCAGCAGCAGTGGGAGAAACATTAGGGCATACGCTAAGACAGACAAACTAACTTCTCATAGCTTCTTCAGAATTAGCCCACATCTTAGAGGGAGGAATTGTGCGGCTGCTTTTGCACCTCAGGGCATTTTTAAACGGACAAACCACAGTAGGATCTGGAGATCCGGGGACTGACAGAAGGGAAGTTTAACATATTGTTACCACTGAAATCAGCAGCCTTTTTTCAGGAGGTGGGATAATAAAAACGAAACACAGAGCAATTTGTTGATCATAGCTAAAATATCTCATAGGCCTTTAATCCATTCTGACATAAGAGAGTGTGTTGATAAAGAGTCCTCAAGGGAATCTTGACTTTTCAGCTTCTGACATCTAGTAGCCTCGTTATTTAACTGGACACCTCAGGTTCTGCATCAAAGCCTCTGCAGTGATAGGTGCATGTTTTAAAGCCTCTTTAACCTTCCACATTTGGCTCTTGGGCGTCTGGGTTGCTGTCACAGGTTACGTCTGGCTTAGACACACACACACACACACACACACACACACACACACACACACATACACACACTTTACTGTGCAGCTGGAAGATCAAGAGTTTGTGTTGCACATGCCTGGACTGAGAAGACGGAGTGTGTGTGGTCTGAGGGACTCAGCTGGTCTGGGAAACTGAGAGGCAGCCAGCTCTAAGAGCTTTCTGCCAGAAGGAAAAGGAAACAAGTTCATACTGCTGAGTGCTTCTCAGAGACTGCGAGCAGAGCCAAGGAATAATGATGAAGATGAAACAGACTCTTTGCAGAATCTCCTACTTGGTGACTTTGGTGGTGGAGCTGAGCTGGATAAATGTGGGTCACAGCATATACAGAGAGGGCGGAAGTAGGGTAAGTGTGGCGTGAAGCCTTATGTCTTCAAGTGCATGTGATATGTATCAAAGCAGCAGCGTAAGAAGCTTCTTGCAATTCACTGCTGTTTGTAGAAGATGCGCAACAACAGATTTTGTTTCCCTTTGTACTCAAAAAAACTTTAATTGAAAGCTTTGAACAGAGAGCAGAAAGTCATTGCATTGCTTTTGTATTTTGCATATATTCAGGGCTTGATTCCGCTCACTTTTGTAGTCTCTTTCCTTTTTTCACTAATTCACTCATAATCCTCACATTTGACCAGTTGCTGCCAGTGCAGTAAACTCACATGCACTAACCACGTTCTGTCCTCTACCAAGATTGACAGCAATCACACGCTTGCATGTAGCTAAAAGAGGATATGAATGGCATAATTGTATCTGCGTCGGAGGGATTATTGAACCCCATTCACTCTTAATTTTGTATATCTGGCTCTCATTCATCTCCATTATTTTTGTGGCTCCCAAACCGCTCTGTATTCAAATGGAAACAGCACCATACAAGTTACAGACTTACCAGACACTAAACACAGAGGCAACAGTCAAATAAAACATCATAAAAAAATCATAAAAGTGCATTTTCAATGACAAACACCGACAGCTGATTTCTCTAGTTTCTCTACTTTCAATTCCGGTAATCCGTTTCTCAGGCACTTTCCCTCTCTGTTTCTCATTAGTGGGTCTATCCCCTGGTAGAGATTGCAAAGGGGAAACCTCCCTATTTTCTCTTGTTGTTTCTCTGATTTAAGTGGAAGCAGTTAACCAGCCAACCTGCCCCACCCTCCTCTCTGCAACACACTGAACTCATCAGAGGACTTAGATTGTTACAGTTATCCAGAGGAATGAAAGAAAACACTGTACAGACAAGTGCAATATTCCATGACGGTCCTCTCTCTGACGTTTGTAGACCGAGCAGCCGGTATCAGGCTTTCCCGCCTCAAAAATGTGCCTCTCCTCCCCCTCTCACCCTGTAAAGTCTATTAAAATGTAAAAAAAATGAAACTGTAAATATCTTGAAGGCAGAGCTCACCCCAAAATCAAAAATACATATTGTCCTCTTATCTGTAGTGCTATTTATTAATCTAGATTGTTTGGGCGTGAGTTGCCGAGTGTTGGATGTATCAGCCGTAGAGATGTCTGCCTTCTCTCGAATGTAATGCAACTACTTGGCACTCGGATTGTGGTGCTCAAAGCTCAAATTTGAAAAACTCAACAGCAATGTCTCTTTTCAGAAAATCATGACCCGGTTACTAAAAACATTCCACACATCTTGTTTGAGCTTTTTCATGTAGGAACAATTTCCTTTCTACCGTATCAACACGCAGAAGGAAGCGGGAATCTTCTCACGGACGAGAGGCTCTGCCTCCTCAGCTAGCTGACGTTACAGCTCAGCCGAGGTGGACACAATTAATGTTTACATCTCACGCTGTAACGGGCATAAGCTTCATCTATGAGTAGCACACTTCTTTCTGCGTGCTGGTTGGCGGTTGTAGAGAGAAAATAGTTCCTACATGAGGTCTGTAGATTATCTTGTGGAAGCAGGTCATGATTTCTGGAATGGGACATTGCAGTTTTTTTAAATGTATTTTTTTTGGGCTTTGCGCACCACAAGCTGAGCTCCATCTAGTTCCATTACTTTGCCCTCTGATATAGTTTGACTGGTGTTTGTTTGGCTTTCTCCCTCCACGGCTGCCTCCTCTCAGAGTGCATGATGATGGTGGTTTGGTTGGCTGAGGCCCAGATTTGTCAGATTTATATTTGGCTGCATGTCATTCTTTTCGTGCATATGAAAGTAGACTATTTGATATCAGAGTCATGAGCTTCAGAATGAGCAACGTTCAGACGTATTAAGGCAGACTCAAGCGGACACACAAATGATCTGAGCAGCTGTTGATAATCCCACTAATGTGTGTGATATCAGGCCAAGTGCTCCAAGTAACGCCACGCTACAGCAAACATAATGCCAACTCAGCCTTAGCGTAAGGCACGTTAGCAGAAAATAATTTATCTATGAATGTATTTCATTTTTTATTATATTTTACTTTCTTGATTAAATATCTTGCAAAAAGACTAAGGACTCTGCAGTCTGTGAGGCTGTAGGCACAGCAGAGTGTTGAGCTAAATGCAAACATAATGCTTCAGTAATATGCTTATGTTTAGTTTTACCAAGTCTATGTCTGAAATCACTACTTCTTGACTAAATACATTTACCCTCCATAAGTTATAGAGACCAATACAACATTAAATGACAATCCATCCAAGAGCTGCAGAGACAGCTCACTCTGAACCTAATATTTAAAGCTTATGTTGATGCTAGAGGAAAAGAGTCAGTAGAATTTATTCTTTAGGGACCATGAATATCCGGAGCAAATTGTACAGTAATCCATTTAATATTTTCTGAGAGATTTCCTTCTGAACCAAAGGATTTCAAAATAATTTTGCCTCGAGAAAAAAAACTCAGGGGATCACCAAAGTCTGCAGGATTTGTCCTCTGGGGACCATGAATATATGTATCAAGTGTCAAGTGTCAAGTGTCATGGCAATCTATCCAATTGTTGCTGAGACAGTTCACTCTGAGCCACACATGTCAACCTAATGTTGGTGCCAGAGGAAAACCCAGGGAATCACCGATTGTTCAGCCCGCATTAATCCCCAGAGAGGGGGATTTGAAATGATTCATGGTAGAGATAAATAAAATGTATGTTAACAATGAATCTTGTGTTTATTATGTGTTTATCGTTAGTCTTTTAGAGAACCAAACCTATGCAATTATTCCAGGGTTTTTTTTCTCCAAAAACACAGAGACAAGTAAAACTGAGACCAACAGTTTTTTTATGTGTTAATATGAAACATAAAAGGATGATTGACTGTGATCCCTGCAGGTGATGAAGCAGTGGGAGAGGAAGGTGCGGTCAGCCTCCAGCCTGGATGAGCTGCTGCGGCTCGCAGACTTTCCTGATTGGAAGTTGTGGAAGTGTCGTCTGAGACTGCAGCAGCCAGAGACCCTCTCTTCTCCACCTTCAGTGGGCTCACACCGCTCTACACGCTACGCTGCTGAATCTTACAGCCTGGAGATACTTAAAGGTCAGATAAAACATACTGTAGGCTTCATGTTACGTGCAAGTCTGCGCATTTGTGTTTATGTGTTCATGAACATGGTGCGTCTCCCATTTAGCCATAGATGAAGAGTGGCAGAGGACTCAGTGCATGCCAAGGGAAACGTGTGTCGACGTGGCCAAGGAGCTGGGCACCGACCCCTCAATGTTCTTCAAACCACCTTGTGTGTCCGTCCACAGGTTTGTTTAATATGAAACTAGATCCAGAACTTTATTATTGTTCACAAAATCAAATGCTATTAGCTGCACCGTCCCAGCATCCAAACACTAACACTCTTAGCAGTCATTGATGTTGCGACAACATGAATTCAGTTGTATTTAATAGATGCTGAAGTGGAGACTAATTTTAAAACATATTTGACTTCTACAAGCCAGCAGAGGTGTTTAAATGGGAACATTTTTATTTATTTTGTATTTTTCAAATACATATTGTGTTTAATATGATACAGAATAATAATATCATTTTAAAACTATTTGTAAAGCTGATTTAATATGTTTTCTTTAGAATATTGTTAAAGCGATTGTTTGACATTTTGGGAAAATGCCACATTCATGTTTGTCGGATAAATATGAAGCGACCACCAGCAGCTGGTTAGCTTACTTGTAACTTAGCATAAAGACTAGGGAAAAAGGGAGAACAACTAACCAGGCTCGGTCCAAAGATAACAAATACAACTACCAGTAGTGATGGGCAAATTAAGCTTTTGTGAAGCACTGAACCACTTCAGCCAATTGTTTCAGAAATGGGTTCATTACTCAAAGCTTCAGGTACAGTGACCTCTACTGGCGAAGTGCAAGGCTGCAGCGGATTTAAAGTATCTTTGCCTTGAAAATTCTTTGACGCACACATCTAAGACTGAATATCATGTTCTATTTAAAAATAAAGATTGATGATTGTGTGTACGTGTTATTGAGAAGAGAGTGCTGGGGATAAATGTGGGCTTATTAAGTTTTAAATTATAGTACAGTTTAAGATTGGATAGAGATAAGGGAAATGAAACGCAACGGATGGACACTGGTTGGATTCGAACCCCAGGCTGCTGCGGCAAGCCTTTAATTGAGGGAGCGCCTGCTCTACGAGCTGCGCCACTGAGGCTGCGCATTTTTATGTGGGATGTACATTATTCTTTCAACAGATTTAGATCTGGTTTCTTTACTTGCGCACAAGGAACAGATGATGCTGGCGTGCATAAAAATTGTTTCGCTAGTTGGCTGGCTCCATAAGATCCAATACAAATGCAATACCAACAACTCAATGGCAATAACGCATACTACTACAACAATAACCCACACATTGTGCATCGTTTAGAGCAGTTATAAAGTGTTGAGGCGCTCACGTATCGAAGCTTCAGTATCACACTGCCATCACTAATTACCAGCACCTCTAATGCTAAATAAATAAAAGTTATATGTTGTTTGTTTAACCTGTGCAAAAACTGAAGTACAAAAACATCATGTTGTAGTTTTACGGGTGCTGGACTATTTCTTAGCTAGGAGCAGCAACTTGACTCACCCTCTCCACGTGGTTGAGGTGACAACAAGATTGGCTTTCCTGCAAATTAAACAAAGGAGATATGACGTGTTAATTAGTGAGATTTAGAGGTCCTGTTGGAGGATTGTGTTACCTTTGGACAGAGCCAGGCTAGATGTTTCCCCTGGTTAACAGTATTTGTGCTGAGCTAATCCAACCAGCTGCTGGCATTAGTTACATTTTTGTCCTACAGACATGAAAGTAGCATTGAAAGTGTTGTCAACCTATTCGTCTACCACTCCTATCAGTAACTATCCTTTCAGTCAAGTGTCGGATTGTACATTCATTTATTGGAATTATTTATTTATTTCTGTATCGATACAAAGTAGATTCAATTTGACCTGCAACCAAATATGATAGTTTAAAAAACTCCCATAAAAATTAAAAGCCTCGACCCCTCGGATTCAACTACAACAACTTACTGTGACTTTATTTTCCCGTGCACATCACTTTACCCAGATGTCAATTAGTTTTTTCCTACTGACAGGTGCAGTGGCTGCTGCAATCAAGAGGGTGTCACCTGCAGAAACTCAACTAATGTTTATGTGAATAAAACAGTGAGTGTCCAAGTCTCAAATGATAAGTGTAAAATGTCATTTATACCTTTTTAATGAACTTTTTTGAGTATTGCAATAGTTCTCAGCTGTCAAACATTCTTACAACAATGTCTGTGTGTTTGTATGATTGTGTGAATTTCAGGTCCTTAGTGTCATTCCATTCAAGTTTGTGCCCGAGCCTGTGCTAATAAAAGTAGCTAATCATACAGAGTGCAGGTGCATGGAGCCTGCCATAATACGACGTAATGCTCAACCTCACAGGAGCAGTGGGTGAGCAGTCATCTTATTTCTCAACGGAATTTGTTATGATTTTTTCTTTTATTCTGTTCTAATTCATCTGGTCCATCGACAGCTGCTCTCCGATGGGCCAGCTGTCAGAGGCAGAGGACTCCAGGAGACTTTGTGCCAGTGGGTTGATCTGGGATTGTTCAACTGACGGATGCATACCTTACCCTTCCAGTACACCAGGTGGGTGGGTGTCTGTGTGTGTCTGTCTGGCATATAATTGTAAACAGACATTCATAGTTTCTCAAGGATGTATCCTAATTACTTTTGGTTAAATGACCAAATGTAAAACTAATGACATTCCCATCAGCGTCGGTTGTACTTTGTGTTTAGCGCTAATTGGCTAACATTAGCCAATTAACACTAAACACAAACAGATGTGTTTACCATGATCACACACTTAGTTTAGACTCTAAACTAAGTGTGTGATCATGGTAAACGCATCTGTTAAAACATCGGCATGTTCTCTTTGTGAGCATGTTAGCATGCTAACTGTTAGCAGTAAGCTCAAAAAAACTAAACCCAGGTAGATATGTCATAGCCCAGAGAATGGATTTAACACTAATAGAAAATCAGCATGCTTTTTACTGACATATAAAAGTGAATTGATTATACTGTAAAATGATTGTCAAAGTGTGTACGTTATAATACGGAGATTCAGCTAACACAATTAAAAGTCATTTATTGTACTTATAGTGACTTAAATGCACCATTATTACGTCCTGCCTAGATGTTCCACTCAGTTCATGGATGCCCGACTGTGAGATAGACGTGGAGCGCTGTGACTGTCTTCCTCGACCTGAACCGACTCTGCAGCCAGGACCGTTCCAACGCTGTAAGCTCAACTACTCCATCTGTGCCAACAAGCTTCAACGTTTCGATCAAGCCTCCTGCAGGTAGGCCCGGGGGAGGCTTTAAAGCAGGCATACTATGGAAAACTATTTTTTTCAATGCATGTGTACATACATGTGGGTATCTGGAGTTCCACCAACCCACAAACTGTGAAATGAGACAGCAAGTCATTTTTTTGTGAGCTGCCTCTGTGAGAAAACATGGGATTCAACAAACCACTCAGATTTGGCTGCCCTTCCTATGTCAGATGCAGGCTCACTAGAATATATCGCCTTAGTATCTATACCCAAGGCTTAAGAACTGCCTTTACAAAGTTGCACCATATTTTTCTTGTAAGCCAATCAGAGCAGACTGGGCTTTTATCGGATGGAGGTCTTAAAGAGACAGGCGCTAAAACGGAGACGTTTCAGACAGACAGACAGGGGAATAGAGGTATATTCAGACAAAAAAGAGAAAAACAAAGTTTTTGAACATTGTAAACATGTTCTAGTAGAAACCCAAAATGTAAGTATGAACCTGAAGATTAGCATTACA
The DNA here is from genome assembly GCF_900634415.1 of Cottoperca gobio. Classification (NCBI taxonomy): domain Eukaryota; kingdom Metazoa; phylum Chordata; class Actinopteri; order Perciformes; family Bovichtidae; genus Cottoperca; species Cottoperca gobio. The sequence continues at coordinate 14,039,315 of NC_041357.1, forward strand.
GTATATGTTCCCTTTAATATAATAATCAGTTTGTTTACTGTTGATACTGTCTTTAAATGCTGTAGTCTGTACTCAAATGTGACATTAGACCCACAAAAGACACACGTTTGTGGGTCTAATGTCTAAAAGGCATGGGTATGACTGGAAATGTTGAGAAGAAATTTGTTATAAGGAAATTACTAAACATGTGCTGGGAAATGCAAAAAAAGAGAGGATGTAAAATAAAAGGATCCAGTTCAAAGTGAATGAAAGTTTATTTCCAACAACTATAGACATGCAGGATGAACTGATAAACAAAGTGATGCTGAGTTCAGGTTCCTCCAGATATTCTGAGCTAGATCGTGTCTGGATCCATGCATAATTAATATTTCTATATAATCCCTCCCCTTCCTTTTGTTCACAGATGCAAATGGCCTAAGTAAAAGTCCACCGGGGAAATATATTACGACAACCTGCTCGCCAATGATGTTTGGAGGCAGAGAAAAAAGGCTCATAATTTATTTACTGTCCTATTTATGCTGATCACTTTAAATAATTAAGAAGATATTAACTCACATGACAATGTTAATTGATTTTTTAACATGCTTACCTTTTGTTTCAATCAATGTGTAAAGCTAATGATTTGTACTTTTGTTCTTTGTGCACTGAATATGTAGTTTATATTAAAAGATTATTTTTGTAATTTGGATCTGCGTTGAATTTATGGATTACTGCTTAATTTATGAAGGAATATTCCACTGTTTGTTAACCTTCATATGCTCATTTCCTGTTGTTATAAAAATAATTGTGTACAGAACTCACCTGTGTGTTTTACAGGGTGCAAAACCAAACTTTTGAAAAGTTTTTAAACTTAATCAAACATGGGCAGCAAGGGCTGAAAAAGTCTGTCATGGGAAATGAAGTTTTTCAGTGAACTGGTGAGACACGTGTTGTTACTTTAGAAAGACAATGAGCGTATTGTACATGACAATCTTGTTGTTTGGATTGCATCTTCATACAGAGTCTATAAAATGATTCACTCTCTTTGGAGGTTTTCATGTTTTACTGTTTAACAACATTGAATCAAAGTGTATTCAAGGTGTTTTTTGTGACCCCTGATGCAACAGAATGTATCCTTTAATGTCAATGTAAAATCTCTACAAAATGATCCAAACTCATTACAAATGTAAAACACTTGTTCGTTTAAGTATTCACCCCATTTAAGAGGACACTAAATCATCACTGATGATGTTTCTGAATTCACAATATTAGTTACATGGAGATCACCTGTGCTTTCAGTTGATTATAGTACATATTCACCTGAATCTGGAGGACTTTTGAGGGTCTGTGGTAAAATGAATGCACCAAAAGGGAAAATTCTAGAGAAAAACCTGATGCAGCCTTCAAGAAACATGTAACTTCAGAGAAGATTTGTTTACAAGACAATGGGACCAAGCATAAAGACAAAGCAAGACATGGCATGTGTTAAAAACAACAACGATAATGTCCTCAAGTGGCGTCTGAGTCAGAGTCCAATCCAATTCAAAATATGTAAAAGAGGCTGTTCGCTGATGATCCCCATTCAATCTGACAGAGCTTGAGCAGTTTTGCAAAGAATAATGGGAAAGATTGCAGCATCCACATGTGCAAAGCTGATAAAGATCCACACAGTCTCCATCCACTGCTGCACAATACTGTTGCAAACAAGTATTTAGTCATTCATTTAGATCACTTTTTAGAGATCTGTTTCAATTTGATATTAAATAATTGTCCCCTGTTGATAAAAAAAAACACATAAAATCTACTTTTATTCAATTTTGTAAGACAATAAAAGATACTTTTACATACTTCTTTTATAGACAATGTACAAGCAGCTGTTTTGCTGACATAAGATCTTTTGCATTGCTTTCTATTCAATATCTGGGAGGCTTTTTTTTGTTATCCAGATGGTGGCAGAGAAGCTAGAAATCTATGCCTCCATATGTTTCGTATTTGATATATACTGTATATTGAATCTTTGAACTTCCAGGCGGAACTCCATCCTCTCTGATGGTGTTTGAAGACCTGCAGCACACGGACTGTAAATGTGTCTTCTCATAAAACAGGTGTGTCAGTTGTAAAATGTGCTTGTTGCTTGGTGAATGTATTGATTTCCAGTCTATTATTCCCATTTTCCCCTCCGACGGAGCTGCTGATCTATAAAATGATCATGATGTTAAACAGTAAAGCGTACAGTATATGTCCTCACTCCTTTGTTGGCATTAGAATTGATTTTGAACCCATCATAAAATGGCCAGATACCAGGATGTTGTAACGTCATCGGGTCTACTCACACCCGTTGATACATTAATAAAGAGATTTGTGAGTGTGACAAGCTCTCCTGTGCGTGGATGCTCTCTCTAAGCACCGTTAAACAGTGTCAGTTGTGCTCCTCGCCGTGACAGCACCACCCTGCCTTTAGGAGCCATACAGGTTGTTACCAGACAGAATTATTAATCAGAATAAAAAAGTATCAGGCAGAAATGACACCACTGCTTCGGCCTCACAAGGGTTTAGACATTTAACTATTAACTAATATATATATATCATTAAAAAAATGCTGTATTTGAACACTTCATATTGCAGATGATACAAAATACTAATTAGGCCTGAAGTTACAAGGAGTTTTGTCTCCCCCTTGCTGCTTTTCTATTTGCAAAAATAAATAAATAATCATCCCTGTGTTTGTAGTTTCACAAATACCAACAATTAAAAACCTTATTTAATGCAGTGAATTCATGTTTGCTTTGCTTGTATTTATTTATGTTGAAGGGAAAACGCAAATAGAGTCATATATTGAAAATAAGAGATAAATATGAGACTAAGAGCTTCATCTAAAACTATGAGACCATGGTCTCTATAAATCTGGGTACTTCTATTAAAGTGCCCGGTGTAATGTTCTTGAAAAAGAAAAGTGATATTTACATTGAGTGTAAGTCACCAAAACACAAGGTGAATCATTGAGGTCTAACAATCATGTTGTAATCATTATTCCTCACGAAACATTTGCAAAGACGATTAAAAGCCCAAATTTAAAAAGCTTACATCCATGTTTTCTAGCTTGCAATCTTTTTATTCCCTTTGCTGTGGTGCATTGCTACATGTCTTGGTGTGTTACTGCCACCTGTAGATCAGAGGAATAAGTGTGAAACCACCGGCAGGATTGTGGACCACATCATCCACAATTCATCCTATTTATGCCGATCACTTTAACTAATTAAGACGATAGTGTGTCATTCTCATCCTCATTTGTGTCCTTGTCCGCATGCACAAGATAAACAAAATGGGGGGAAACTTATCCATAGTGCGACTAAAAGCTGAAAGCTACAGAGGTACCTTTAATTCAGTAGGTGTTCAAAAAATACTACAAATGAGCATCAACTTCGACTGAATAGATGAACAGATATAAATGTCATACAAACAATAAAGAAAGGAACTCAAAATAATTACAAATCTAAGTCTAAATCATCTCCCCTCCTGGTCTCAGAGTAAAACATACATACTGTAGTGTTTGGAGAAATATAACGTATGAAAGGTTCAAGTTTAATAATTAAGTACATCGACTATCTTTGCCAAGCCACACAGTAAAAGTTTTAAATGAATGATGAGGATGACACACTGTATGGCCAAAAGTATGTGGACATGAGAATGATTAACCGCTTAACATTACACCCATATGTAACTGCTACACATGTAATTCTATATCCAAGAGCATTTAAAGAAATGTTTTACATTTTGGCAAATAAACGTATTCACTTTCCTGCAGAAAATCTGTCTGTTCAACATAAGGCTTAACAAATAATAGTGTAAACAAGGGGAAACAGCTGATATAACAAACTCCACCTACAAGCTCACTAATTAACAGGTTATATCTTCTTTGTTTACCAAAACTAAAGTGTTAAAATGTTACATCGTGGTTTCAAGGCAACCAGCGGAGACTCTTGATATTCAAGAATATTCCTCCCATAAAACCCCGTTTACTATGCTGCGATAAGTTTGGCACCGACGATGTGTGTGAGGCCTGACTACCAATCAACTTTTCAATTCATCCCAAAAGTGCTGGGATGGGGTTGAGGTCAGGACCTTGTGCAAGCCGGTCAAGTTCTTCCACACCAAACTCTGAATAACATTTGACCTAACTTTGTGCACAGGGCATTGTCATGTTAAAATGGAAACATATAACTGATATCAACTGCTGGAATTCTCCAAACTTCCTTAAATGCAACAATGACGAAACGGCAATTATTGTCTTTGCCAAACCCAATTCAGATTGTCTGCAATACTGGAGCCCTTTAACATGACACTAAGCCAACTGCAATACATGTGAGTGTTTTATTTGATTCAAGCCTCTGTTTTGGTGGCCAAGTAAAGAAGGTTGTTTATGAGCCTGTGCACCCTCTTAGTTATCGGACAGTGTCCTTCTGAGCATCCCCAGAGCCAGCCTGGTGACTCAAGCTGCCTTCACATCATAAGAAATGTTCTCTTTGCTCACTGCGAGGTAACTGTGGAGCGACTTACTTGCAGATATTAGGTTTTCTAAATCTATCACTGCTTTTAAATTCTTCTTAAATAGTGTTATTAATGTTTATGTATATGTATTAATATTGTTATTATTATTATTATTATTATTATTATTATTATTATTATTATTATTATTATTACTACTACTACTACAGCTAAAGAATAAAAAAAGACAGCTGTGCTGTATAAAGCAATAAGTCAAGACATTGATTGTCATCAGGTTGTCTATGAGTGTCCAAGGTGTCAAACAGCCACATCTCAAACATTTTGCTGCCAGGAACATGTATAAAAGGAATCAAATTGCATGTAAATCTTAATATGTGAATGTACCCCAATGCACTGTAAAAATGTGACAGGTTGATCTTACTTAAAAGAAATCTAGGAAACCGATTGCCTTGAAAGGGTAAGTTAATACAACTATTAGTCTTACAATATGTTTACTTTGTATTAGGGCAAATTGTAGTAAAGTTGACTCGAGGTCACACATAAAATGAAAAAACCACATCCATTGTGGGTTGTTCGAAGCATGTTATTCTATATTCTTAATGCAACGTGCTCATCTTTGCAATTATAGCTTCCTTTACAGCATTCCCTTCTACCACATCATTTCAGAAGACATAAAAAAAGACGAAGATATTAACATCAATATATAATTCCCAAATGAAAATGAGACTATAATGATGTAAATTTGTTCATTTTGTGTTACTTTCTAAATTTGTATTTATTTGTCACCAAGCAAAATTCCCTGGCGATTGTAAAAATCCGGCACATGGCACAAAGACAGAAATATAGCTTGTTTTGTTATTGCCTGTTTACAAGACGAATAGAGATGCTGTAAAGACCAACTATAAATTCTGCATGAATTTGCCATGAGGTGACATTGACATCAACTGTAGTGTGAACACGATGACATTTCAGTCCGCTGACGTCCTTTGATAGTTATGACACTTTGGTTGCTTAGGCTAGCACATGAGTGGCAACCACATATGGATCAATACACAGTGAAGAGATACAACACCCGCCCACAACACTGACCTTCAGAGAGACTGTGTGGGAGCTGAAGGAGGAAAAACCTTTAAAGTATTTAAATATAAGAATGTGACTAAAGCATTTAATTCAACTTCCCACCCTTCAATAAGAACAAATACCACCTTTCTATATACAGCACTGTAGGCTTTATATTACCTTACTGAGTTATTTAAAACTGAGAGAGAGAAAAGGGAAACATAGCCTATGTAGTCACACATCTGTAAATAACACAAATTTACTGTTTTATTGCTTTAACATGTTTATTTTATTCATGTTTTTCCTTTTATTTGATCAAATAAAGTTGTTAGAGCTACACTGTGACTAAATGAATGTTTAACGTGACCTGCGGATTTTTGATTTTAGTTCTTGTTTCTATTTTTTCTTTTGTTAATAATATATACTACTACTACCTTCACTGTGAAGAAGAAGGAGCAAGTGTGTACAGACTTTGGCACGAGGAGGTCTTAAGACTTTTTAAGTAGGTAATTAAACACAAATTGTTGCTCAAAGCTGAGTAGTTTTATATGTCTTAAAACTTGTCTGGGGGGATTTTGAAACAATTAATAAACTTGATTGATTACAAACATGACATGTTCACTGCAGGTGCAAGTATGAGAGGTGGCTGTGCACAATACCTAAAGGATCATGAAGTGACCTTTGCATTTCTCTATATTTCCTGAAGGACTTTTTGAAAGTGATTTCCAACACGTGTGCTTTTATTTGTCCTGATTTGAGCTTCTTTTATTACTTAAATAAAAAATATAACAACTAATACATATTTACATTCCAGACGTTTGACAGTATGAGCCTGACTATAAAGATGACCTGTTAAGTAAATGGTAGAGACCATGCAGGACACAAATTTGGCAAGGTGCTTACACCATAATTAAACAAACGCTATCCAGACTGATTTATACACCCACTCATAACAAGCCTGGGCATAATCCTCTCCCTCTATGAAACACCAAATTAGGACATTGCGGTGTATCATGGTGACTGTAAATCTAGCATGTGACAGTGCAAAATAATCCTGTCCAGTGAGCAGAAACTACGTGTAGTATACACAGTCAACAGGATTCAAACTCTAAACATAAACTAAGTACAAAGACCCACATGAGGATCCACTTTCAATATGTAGAAAGTGACAAAGTGCACACTAATTTGAATGCAATTTTTATTGATTTTGTATCACTCTCTTCTACTGGAAAGAGGAATGCACGGTGTTATGTGTTTAAGCTAGTCTGTCAAATAAATTTCCTTGAGAACTGCGCGTTAATTGCATAAACGCACAACACCACAAACAATATAAACACACATTGCGTAATCCAATACCAAAGGGCAATGTGATTTTTAACACATGCATTTACAGTCACTGTTCATTTTACACACCGTGTACACCTGAGTCACAGTTAAATAAACATGACGTAACCAGAGTGCTAACATTTAAAATACATCTCTTAAGGTACACTTAACATTATCATCTCAGCAAACATTTAGAAAGATTATACACAAACGGTGCAGGCATAATAGTATACATCAATATTCAGGAGAATCTCCAGCAATATAAAAAGATACCACATATTAAATAAAGCACACTGACTCACTCACTTCTATCTTTTGGCAACATCATAGCAAAAGTATCTGATTTATCATAAAAAGGTGCCAATGGTTGTGATTTAGGTTATTTTATTTCATTAGGGGTACTTTGTTACGTAGGACTCCACCAGTCTACGGTGTCCTCAGGACAGCCATGTGGCACAAAAATGTTACACTTTCTGTTGTTAAACAGTTTCCTGTGAATATAATCCAGGCAGCACGTTGTAATTGGGAAAGCAAATTTGTATTATACATTTAAATTTTCTTGGAGACAGAGTTGGACAATGTAGGGTCCAGTGTTTGACCCATACTAATACTCTGCTGCCCTGATGACCATAGTTCTTATAATAATAACGATAATAAAGTCTACCTCAATCCCCCACACTTAATGGAAGTGTGTATTTAAATAATGGAGTATCCTTTAGGTACAATAATTCAACTATATATCTTTATACATGGCTCTTATGATCAAAACGTTTTGTGAAAACAGAGAGTATATATAATTACGGGGTCACTGACTCAAAAGCAAAGAATGCACTGAGACTTTTTAAATAATGCTTGCACAATATCGCAGTTAGCTTGTAAAAAACAAACTGCTCTGAAATTAAATGAATAAGTTTAACACACAAAAACACACACACACACACACACTTCCCTTACACACATTCTTCCCGATAGACCCGTCTGCCATTGACCATGCTCAGACTCGCCATAGAGTGATGTGTGCTGCGGACAGACGTCACATGTGTGTTATAATGAGTCGGGCTCTGTGAGGAGTGCTTGAGGATCATACGACAGCAACAACACAGCTGCTGGTTGAACTGCTTCTGGAAGGTCTCGCTCAGCAGGCAAAGGGCGAAGGGGTTGAGGCAGGAGTTGGTGAAAGCCAGGATACGAGCTACAATGCTCCATACAAGGTGAACAAGGGAAGTGTCCACCTGGTGGGGGAGAGACAAGGTGTAGGGTTGAGAAAACAGGTGTACATATACAAGGTGTGTAACGAAACACAATTACAACATTTGGATAGAAATGCGTTCTGAACAGATGTGAACAGAATCGGAATTTTTGTACCAATGAGCTCTTATAGGCTGTCTTTGTCAATAGATTTTAATGTTTCATCATCTTTAAATTCACAAAGACCTCTTCCCATTATCTACAAATTAAATTATGTATTTCCACTGTTAAATTCTCCTGTCCAAATGGCATTTAGTTTTTTTTTATGCAGATAAACGTATCCATACACATATGAAGAATGCAAATTGCAGCAGACAACAATTAAATACAATAAATTAAGCTGTATATAAATGATTTTTAACAACTTCCAGTATACCGCAGCCTAAGCACAGCTCACTTATGGTATACATCCAAAGAAAGATACAAATACAAATATGTTTGTGAAATAACTGAAAGTTGTGATAGAAACTGTGTGGTACACTCAAACAGATAGAAATAAGTAAACCTATTAGAAATATAGCAAGGGGCTTGTGATGTACCTGGGAGTAGTGATAGGAGCGGTATAAGTAGATGACGTGACAGGGGAGCCAGCACACGGCAAAGAGGCCAACAAACACCAGAACAGTCTTGGCCAAGCGCTTCCTTGATTCAACCTGTTGGTTGTGGAAAAAACATCAAAACTAAAGAACAATGCTGGTATATAATAAACATTATTATTTAATAGACATTTGAAAATATTTATTTAATTGTGGTGGTGGGGGGGCTCATGACCTCAGTATATCAAAACTTGGGCTACAGCCCTGATAATGACAGTTTGAACTGGCCTGTCGTCTTGCATGCACGTTCCCCTCCACAGGCAGGTTTGAGGCGCTCCTCATCAGGCTCCGGGCAATGAAGGTGTAGTACATGGATATGATCAGCAGGGGAATGACGTAAAAAATGAGGAAGGAGGCCATGGAGTGGATCTTAGGGTGCAGTTCTCCAGCATGTGGGTAAGGGGCGCAGGTGACGAAACTCTCATTAGTGGAGGTGTCATTGAAGGTGTGGAGGTCAGAGAAGATGGCCTCGGGGATAGACAGGACCAGGGAGAAGAGCCAGATGAGCGCCGCCCGCAGGACAATGCTGGTAGTTGTGCTTGATGTTTGGATGTCCAGGGGCTTCACGATGGCCCTGTACCTGAAGATGGATGGATGGATGGATGGATAGATAGATAGATAGATAGATAGATAGATAGATAGATAGATAGATAGATAGATAGATAGATAGATAGATAGATAGATAGATAGATAGATAGATAGATAGATAGATAGATAGATAGATAGATAGATAGATAGATAGATAGATAGATAGATAGATAGATAGATAGATAGATAGATAGATAGATAGATAGATAGATAGATAGATAGATAGATAGATAGATAGATAGATAGATAGATGGATGGATGGATGGATACATTGAGAAGCCACATTGACTCTCATGCCCCTTTTTGGGCAGCTAATATTACAATGATACCTTAAAAAGTGGTTCCCTTTTAACACATTTCATGTTTTGTAATGCAGCTGACTGCATTTAACACCTAAACCAGCATTAACTGATTTGTTGGCCGCAGATGGGCAGCAGAAACCAGATGAAAACAGAACATTAACATATTATTCCCTTGCTGGTATGAATCACAGACTTTGCTATGGATGCAGTTCGATCTCCAAACACAACATGTGGACTATTTGTTTCTGTAGCTCTTTCAAATCATCAGTAATTATACATTTTATCAACTCAGTTTTACTACAATGCAAATGTTATTATGTTGATGATCATTTAATTTTGGTCCTCTATTAAGAAGGTATGGGCTCACATTTGAAGGGTCATCCTGCAATGAAATAAAAAAGTAAATGAAAAATGAAAAAGGATTTTTTTTTCTTTGCACACTCACCTCACAATATAGTTAATTAAATATTCTGTCTATTTTCCCAGAATCAAAACATAATTTGAAGACACCACTCAATTTAAGGATAATAAACAAGAGATGTGCTCAATTAAAATCTAACCTTGAAACTGATTTGATAGCATGTTGAGATCAACAGCCTGGATTTAGACACACTTGCACAACACAACAACGACACTGTTGAGATGTCTGTGGCTGAACATTGTACCTCTCTGCCCTATATGTTCAGAAGGACAATGTGTATTATTACGATGTGTAGTTCTAGTTCTAGTTGACATCAGGTCCAGTCCTCCTCCATAACCTGCATCACCTTCTCCGGTCAGAACATTCCACTCTCATCGACAGTCTGGATGTTAAAATGGATCCTCACCTGACCTTTGAGGCCCACATCAGACAAACATGCAAGAAC